>NC_057801.1:55503851-55815849 GCF_018294505.1 Triticum aestivum | reverse complement strand
ATGTATCATAAATATCAAATAGGACACTGGGAGAATTACGTGTATAGTTATATTTAAACCTCCGCACAAAGGAATCAGTTAGTTGAGAGTACTGGGGAAACTTATCTTGTAGGAAGTCCTCCAGCTCAGCATTACGCACATACGCATCAAATTCCTCCTAGAAGCCTGCTTTGACCATAAAATCATCGGATGGCCACTCACAAGCTCGTACATCTGCATCCCTCGGTAATTCAACATCTTGCTCACGCATAGCAATCCTGGGCCCTTTCTTTACCGAGAAACCACCTTGATACATTCACCTAGACATAATTCTTTTTCTGAAAAGTTTCTGAAATTTTAGTAACTTCAAAATAAAAGTTAATAAAACTTAACAAGAATGGTAGCAACTACTCCTACAAGTGCCTAGAGCCTACATCATGCATTAGAATTACTTGGAACCTCATAATTTTCACATGCAAGCTCAAGAACAGGGTCACCAAGACAGCAAGGATTTGCAATGAATAAAGCACTAGAACAAAAACTAATTGGACCAATGGAGGAGTCACATACCAAGAAACAATCTCCCAAAGCAGTTTTGTGAATGGAGCTTTGAGCAAGGAGATCGAAAATCGCAGCAAAACGAGCTAGAACTAGTGCTTGAGTTGGATGGGGATTTTTTTGGGTAGAAGATGGAGTGTGTGAGTGCTGGCATAAGTGGAGGGGGGCTACCAGGGGCCCACGAGACAGGGGGGCACGCCCAGGTGGGGTGGGCGCGCCCTCCACTCTTGTGGCCTAGTGCTTGCCCTTCCTGCGGTGATTTCAGTGCCTAAAATCCTAAAATATTCCATAAAAATTATACTAAATTTGCAGGGCATTTGGAGCACTTTTATTTTTGGGATATTTTTTATTGCTAGGATAATTTAGAAAACAGACGAATAATAAAATTTTCGCTTTATTTAATCTAAATAACAGAAACTAAAAAGAAAGTACAGGAGGTTGTGCCTTCTAGTTTCATCCATCTCATCATCATCAAAATGAATCCACTAACAAGGTTGATCAAGTCTTGTTAATAACTCATTCCGAATAACACAAAACCAGAGAAATTTCAAAGTGACACTAAGTTACCTCAACGGGGATAAGAAAATCCCCAACAATACGAATATCATACTTTTTCTTGACAGTAGGGAGAGGAAATTCAAAACCTCCAATAATAATTGATGGAATTTTCTCAATAGTATTTATGCTATGAACTTGGATTTGCTTCCTCATAAAATGTACCGTATGCTCATTTCCATTAACATGAAAGGTGACATGGCGTTTGTTGCAATCAATAACATCTCCTGCAGTATTTAGAAAGGGTCTACCAAGAATAATAGACATACTATCGTCCTCGGGAATATCAAGAATAACGAAGTCAGTTAAGATAGTAACATTCGCAACAACAACAGGCACGTCCTCACAAATGCCGATAGGTATAGCAGTTGATTTGTCAGCCATTTGCAAAGATATCTCAGTATGTGTCAACTTGCTTAATTCAAGTCTACAGTACAAGGAAAGAGGCATAACACTAACACCGGCTCCTAAATCACATAAAGCAGTTTTAACATAATTTCTTTTAATAGAGCAAGGTATAGTGGGTACTCTGGGATCGACAAGTTTCTTGGGTATTCCACCCTTAAAGGAATAGTTGGCAAGCATGGTGGAAATCTCAGTTTCAGGTATTTTCCTCTTATTAGTGATGATATCTTTCATATATTTGGCATAAGGGTTTGTTTTAAGCATATCAGTTAAGCGCATGCGTAAGAAAATAGGTCTAATCATTTCAGCAAAACGCTCAAAGTCCTCATCATCCTTTGTCTTGGATGGTTTAGGAGGAAAGGTCATGGGTTTCTGAACCCATGGTTCTCTTTCTCTATCATGCTTCCTAGCAACAAAATCTCTCTTATCATAACATGGGTTTCTTGATTGTGGGTTATCAAGACCAATAGCGGGTTCAATTTCTATATCATTGTTATTATTAGGTTGAGCATCTACATGAACATCATTATTAGCATTATCATCATGTTCATGTTCATCTCCGGATTGTGTTTCAGCATCAGAGATAGAAGTATTATTAGGATTCTCGGGTATTTCTACATTAGGTTCACTAGAAGTTTTCAAAGTCCTATCATTCTTCTTTTTGTTCTTCTTAGAAGAACTAGGAGCATCTAGATTATTATTCTGGGAATCTTGTTCAATTCTTTTAGGGTGGCCTTCAGGATACAAAGGTTCCTGAGTCATTCTACCAGTTCCAGTAGCCACTCTAACAGCAAAGTCATTTTTATTATTTAATTTAGCAAGCAATTCATTCTGAGCCTTAAGTACTTGTTCAGCTTGAGTAGCAACCATGGAAGCATGTTTACTAGTGAGTTTAAGTTCACCTTTAACTCTAGCTACATAATCATTCAAGCGTCCTATCGTATAAGCACTATTCTTCAATTGTCTACCAACATAATCATTGAAATTTCCTTGTCTATTCATGAAATCATCAAATTCATCTAAGCAAGGGCTATGAAATTTAGTAGATGGGATTTCATCTTTATCATATCTATAGAGAGAATTTACCTTTACTACCTATGTCGGGTTATCAAGACAATGCGTTTCTTCAACAGGCGGTATATTAAGACCATCTATTTCTTCAATAGGAGGTAAATTCTTAACATCTTCAGCTTTAATACCTTTTTCTTTCATTGATTTCTTTGCCTCTTGCATATCTTCGGGACTGAGAAATAGAACACCTCTCTTCTTTGGAGTGGGTTTAGGAATAGGCTCAGGAGTTGGCTCAATTGGTTCAGGAATTGCCTCAGGAATTGGCTCCGAGAGAGTCCAATAATTTTCATTAGTCAACATATTATTCAATGGTAACTCAGTTTCGTCGACTGTTCTTTCCCTGAAAACACAACCAGCACAACTATCCAAGTAGTCCTTGGAAGCATCGGTTAGTCCATTATAGAAGATATCAAGTATTTCATTTTTCTTAAGTGGATGATCAGGCAAAGCATTAAATAATCGTAGAAGCCTACCCCAAGCTTGTGGGAGACTCTCTTCTTTGATTTGCACAAAATTGTATATTTCCCGCAAGGCAGCTTGTTTCTTATGAGCAGGGAAATATTTACAGAGAAGTAATAAATCATATCCTAGGGACTACGCACACAACCAGGGTCAAGAGAATTAAAAAAAGTCTTAGCATCACCCTTTAATGAGAATGGAAATATCTTAAGGATATAAAAGTAGTGAGATTTATCATCATGAGTAAACATGGTAGCTATATCATTCAACTTGGTAAGATGTGCCACAACAGTTTCAGATTCAAGGCCATAAAAAGGATCAGATTCTACCAAAGTAATAATTTCAGGATCAACAGTGAATTCATAATCCATATCAGTAACACAGATAGGTGAAGTAGCAAAAGCGGGGTCAGGTTTCATTCTAGCATTAAGAGACTGTTGCTTCCATTTAGCTAATAGTTTCTTAAGATCATATCTATCTTTGTAGGCAAAAATAGCTTCGGCAGCCTCTTTATTCAGAACATAACCCTCAGGAACAACAGGCAATTCATAATCATTCGGAAAACGTTCATCATCACTATCATCAATAATAGCATCTTCAATAATTTCATTCTCTCTAGCCCTAGCAATTTTTTCATCAAGAAATTCACCTAATGGCAAAGTAGTATCACGCACAGAAGTAGTTTCATCATAAATATCATGCAAAGCAGAAGTGGCATCATCGATAACATGCGACATATCAGAATTCATAGCAGTAGCAGGTTTAGGTGTCGCAAGATTATTAATAACAGAAGGAGAATCTAGTGCAGAGCTAAATGGAAGTTCCTTACCTCCCCTCGTAGTTGAGGGATAGATCTTGGTCTTAGAGTCTTTCAAATTCTTCATAGTGATCAACAGATACAAATCCCAAGTGACTCAGAGAATAGAGCTATGCTCCCTGGCAACAGCGCCAGAAATTAGTCTTGATAACCCACAAGTGTAGGGGATCGCAATAGCTTTCGAGGGTAGAGTATTCAACCCAAATTTATTGATTCGACACAAGGGGAGCCAAAGAATATTCTTGAGTATTAGCAGTTGAGTTGTCAATTCAACCACACCTAGATAAGTTAGTATCTGCAGCAAGGTATTTAGTAGCAAAGTAATATGATAGTAATGGTAACGGTGGTAAAAGGTAAAGATAGTAATAGCAATATTTTTGGTGTTTTGTAGTGATGGTAACAGTAGCAACGGAAAAGTAAATAAGCGAAGCACAATATATGAAAATCTCGTAGGCAATGGATCAGTGATGGATAACTATGTCGGATGCGATTCCTCATGTAATAGCTATAACATAGGGTGACACAGAACTAGCTCCAATTCATCAATGTAATGTAGGGATGTATTCCGAATATAGTCATACGTGCTTCTGGAGAAGAACTTGCATGACATCTTTTGTCCTACCCTCCTGTGGCAGCGGGGTCCTAATGGACACTAAGGGATATTAAGGCCTCCTTTTAATACAGAACCGGATCAAAGCATTAACACATGGTGAATACATGAACTCCTCAAACTACGGTTATCACCGAGAAGTATCCCGATTATTGTCACTTCGGGGTTGTCGGATCATTACACATCATAGGTGACTATAGACTTGCAAGATAGGATCAAGAACACACATATATCGATGAAAACATAATACGTTCAGATCTGAAATCATGGCACTCGGGCCCTAGTGACAAGCATTAAGCATAGCAAAGTCATAGCAACATCAATCTCAGAACATAGTGGATACTAGGGATTAAACCCTAACAAAACTAACTTGATTACATGATAAATCTCATCCAACCCATCACCGTCCAGCAAGCCTACGATGGAATTACTCACGCACGACGTTGAGCATCATGAAATTGGTGATGGAGGATGGTTGATGATGATGACGATGACGAATCCACCTCTCCAGAGCCCCGAACGGACTCCAGATCAGCCCTCCGGAGAGAGATTAGGGCTTAGCGGCGGCTCCATATCGTAAAACGCGATGAAACTTTCTCTTTGATTTTGTTATCCACGAGACGGAATATATGGAGTTGAAGTTGAGGTCGGCGGAGCCTCAGGGGGCCCACGAGACAGGGGGCGCGTCCAGGGGGAGGGGGCACGCCCCCACCCTCGTGGACAGGGTGTGGGCCCCCTGGTCTTCATCTTTTGCGAGCATTTTTTATATTTTCTGAAACTAGTCTCCGAGGATTTTCAGGTCATTCCGAGAACTTTTGTTTTCTACACATGAAACAACATCATGGTAATTCTGCTGAAAACAGCGTCAGTCTGGTTAGTTTCATTCAAATCATGCAAGTTAGAGTCCAAAACAAGGGCAAAAGTGTTTGGAAAAGTAGATATGTTGGAGATGTATCAATCTCCATAGCCCGTTCATTAGCCTCGTCAACGTGAGACTTTCTCCCTTTTTATCTTCTCCACACAACCTCCACCATCATATTCTATTCCACCCATAGTGCTATATCCATGGCATATGCTCATGTATTGCGTGAGAGTGAAAAAAGCTGAAGCGCATTAAAAAGTATGAACCAATTGCTTGGCTGAAACCGGGGTTGTGCATGATGGGAGTATTTTGTGTGACAAAAATGAAGCATAGCCTAACTATATGATTTTGTAGGGATAAACTTTCTTTAGCCATCTTATTTGGAGAAAAGATGATTGCTTTGTTAGTATGCTTGAAGTATTATTACTTTTATGTCAATATGAACTTTTATCTTGAATCATTTGGATCTGAATCAAAAGTTCTGTTTTTATCATTTACCTACTCGAGGACGAGCATGAATTAAGCTTGGAGATGTTGGATACGTCTCCAACGTATCTATATTTTTTGATTGTTCCATGCTATTATATTACTTGTTTTGGATGTTTATGGGCTTTACTATACACTTTTATATCGTTTTTGGGACTAACCTATTAACCGGAGTCCCGGCCCAAATTGCTGTTTTTTTGCTTATTCCAGTGTTTCGAAGAAAAGGAATATGAAACGGAGTCCAAACGGAATGAAACCTTCGGGAGCAATATTTTTGGAACAAATGCAATCCAGGAGACTTGGAGTAGACGTTAGGGAAGATTCGAGGAAGCCACGAGTCAGGGAGGTGCGTCCTAACCCCTGGGCGTGCCCCCACCCTCGTGGGCTCCTCGTGGCTCCCCTGACCGACTTCTTTCTCCTATATATATCCATATACCCCGAAAACATCCAGGAGCACCATACATCGGGAGTTCCACCACCGCAAGCCTCTATAGCCACCAAAAACCAATTGGGACCCTGTTCCGGCGCCCTGTCGGATGGGGGATCCCTCACCGGTGGCCATCCTCATCATCCCGGCGCTATCCATGTTGAGGAGGGACTAGTCCACCCTCGGGGCTGAGGGTATGTACCAATAGCTATGTGTTTGATCTCTCTCTCTCTCACTCTCTCTCTCTCTCTCTCGTGTTCTTGATTTGGCGCGATCTTGATGTATCGCGAGCTTTGCTATTATAGTTGGATCTTATGATGTTTCTCCTCCTCTACTCTCTTGTAATGGATTGAGTTCTCTACTCTCTTGTAATGGATTGAGTTTCCCCCTTGAAGTTGTCTTGTCGAATTGAGTCTTTAAGGATTTGAGAACACTTGATGTATGTCTTGCCGTGCTTATCTGTGTTGACAATGGGATATTCACGTGATCTACTTGATGTATGTTTTGGTGATCAACTTGCGGGTTCAATGAACTTATGCATAGGGGTTGGCACACATTTTTGTCTTGACTCTCCGGTAGAAACTTTGGGGCACTCTTTGAAGTACTTTGTGTTGGTTGAATAGATGAATCTAAGATTGTGTGATGCATATCGTATAATCATACCCACGGATACTTGAGGTGACATTAGGGTTTTGGTCGATTTGTGTCTTAAGGTGTTATTCTAGTACGAACTCTATGATAGATCGAACAGAAAATATAGCTTCGTGTTATTTTACTACGGACTCTTGAATAGATCGATTAGAAAGGATAACTTTGAGGTGGTTTCGTACCCTACCATAATCTCTTCGTTTGTTCTCCGCTATTAGTGACTTTGAAGTGACTCTTTGTTGCATGTTGAGGGATAGTTATATGATCCAATTATGTTATTATTGTTGAGAGAACTTGCACTAGTGAAAGTATGAACCCTAAGCCTTGTTTCCTAGCATTGCAATACCGTTTACGCTCACTTTTACCACTTGTTTCCTTGCTGTTTTTATACTCCATTTTCATATTACAAATACTCATATCTACCATCCATATTGCACTTGTATCACCATCACTTCGCCGAACTAGTGCACCTATACAATTTACCATTGTATTGGGTGTGTTGAGGACACAAGAGACTCTTTGTTATTTGGTTGCAGGGTTGTTTGAGAGAGACCATCTTCATCCTACGCCTCCCACGGATTAATAAACCTTAGGTCATCCACTTGAGGGAAATTTGCTAATGTCCTAGAAACCTCTACACTTGGAGGCGCAACAACGTCTACAAGAAGAAGGTTGTGTAGCAGACATCAGTCATTTACATCCATATCCTCATTGTCATCATCCCCTCCTACCTATGCGAAGTCAAACACGTACATGTTAGTGTCATCGCGGATACTTGTATTTAATATGCTTGATAACATGCAGACCACTTACATTGCCACTGTGAGACTCATCCAAACTGATATAGTTATCCCCGTCATGGTCGTCTTCATCGAATGACAATGATCCCCCCTCGTTACCGCCATCATCACTGTCATATCCGATTCCAACCTCCATCTATACACGTTTATATATAATCAAAGATCCATAAAAAATAGCACGTAACATCGTGGCAACAAAAATCGTTGCCATTCGAATCACTATGATAGCGCCTCGCGTACCTCGTTGCATTCGTCGGACATGACAATAGTGCTGAGATTAGCTGGAGGCTTGAGGGCGAACAACACATAGAGGAAACTACGGCGGCGGCGTCTGCCCGACCTAGGTAGGCGGTTGTCGCTAGGGAGTCGCGTAGAACGCGTCGGTATTACCACGTGTTGCCGGCAACTTTTTTTCCCGTCGGCCAGGTACTGCCGGAGACGATGGCGGTGGCGGTGCCAGAGGCGGTGGCTGAGGCGACGTGATGACAGGGTTCGCCTGATCGGGCCTTCTTTTTTTTTACTCGAACCGCACGGGCGTACGCAGCGGGCGGGCGGGCGTACACCGGGCGGGGCGCGGACGGGCGGGCATACGCGACAGGGCCGTACGGCGGGCGGGTATTTTAATACGCTATGTGAAATGACCGCCCTACCCCTTATACATTTGGGGGGGTGGGGGTGGGGGTGGGGGGGGGCGGGTTGTACCGAAGCGCACCTCATATAATCGATCATCCAGCGAGTAGCGGCTAATTCGGCCTGGGCAGAGCTGCCGCTGCGAATTCATTGCCACGTCGGAGCAGCGGTGTGGTTCGCTCACTTCAGCATCAGCAAACGGCTCGCCCAACTCCTTGAGGGCATCTCCCCGGAGATGGGCTGGCGTAACGGCATGCGGCGGTGGCGGCAGTGGCTCTCTTTAGCTGGGGCGGCGGCGGCAGTTTAGATATGAAATGAGGCAGATCAGAGCCAAATAATTTGCCTAAAATTATAAAAGGGGGTTATCTACAAAACAGACTTAAAGTGGATGGTCAATCCCACCTGTGTTCTGCCACTGTCCGTCGCTGATCCAATGCTCGGCGTAGCAAGTTTCTAAGATTTTCACAGGATACATCGCCGTTAAAGAATGAACAAAAAGGTGTTAATGATATCAAAAAGAAGCAAAAAGGTGTTAAGGCATACACAGCAAGGTTGATCAACTAGTTGCACCTCTGTGAGGGGATGATCTAGGGGAGGCGGCTTGACCGAATCAAGATTGGTCGACCACAAAGATGGAGCCTTTTGATGTTGGTTCACTACGTTCGGTTAACTGGTAGTTCTTTTCTCGGAAAAGAAAGTTAAAACCTTGAACCCTGCATCAATCGAGGCATAAAACCATCTTTATTAATTATTCAACAAACAGACATACATCAAGCTATTCAAACTCATCACTCAAACTTACAAACTCGATAATGGGGATTGCTCTCGCTCCCCTCAAACCGGCGTCGTCGCCAATCCATCCACATAACGTACCGGAACCTGCAGCCGATGCAGCAAAACCAAAGCGTACACCACATGCACCTTTTTTAGAAGCCACCATCATCATCGAACCGCTGAACAATCTTCATAAAAGAGATCCGCATCATCCTTGCCAGTCCGGCCATCCGTCGAGGCCACCATGGCGCCCAACGGCACCACCTCCCTGCGCGCAAACTGTTGAGCACATTGCAGTCATCGCCGCTATATCGCAGTACCATGCCGCAAAGTACCACCAGCCGACACAGCTTGAAGTCTCTGTAAGATGTTGTGCGTAGCACCTGCTGAATAGGCATGACACAGGATTGCACCTGTCAGCTAGGCATGACTTGGCATCTCCACCGAAGCTACGTGCAAGACGACGCCGCTCCACCTCCTGCCTCTCTCTTCTAGCACTGCTCCACAAACGATGCTCCAAGAGAAATGACATCGCAGCTTCGCCATCTCAGATCTGGAAGACCAGATCGTAGGGTTCCCCCGGAGCAGTACGAGTAGGTCGATAGTAGTTACACGACGATGCCTTCATCAAGGCAACGATGCAGAATGCTGCCATCGCCACCATCGGCTCCGTTTTCACCGGCAACTATGTCCACCCGACTAGCAACCGGGACTAGATGACAGATCTCAAGATCCGACCACCTAACCTCAGGCCGACCACCTCCGATGGACGAGATGACCACCACCATCGATTGCACCGGCCAGAATTGATCTAACCGGTGGCGCCGCCAACTAGTTCACCAGGCCGTCCACGCTGCCGCCGTCGATCCGAAGCCCGGTGGCGTGCCACTGCAGGTTAACTGTTAGTTGAGTTGGCTGATGCATGGCCTATGTGTGTTGGATGTTTAAGATTGCTTTTTGCTATAATAGGCTAGCCCTTTAGAACTTATGCTTAGTTTGATGGTGTTACCAGGCTATTGCCCCTGATGTGCTTACCGATTGCCGGAATACATAGCGGGTTCCCTGGCAATGCCTGGCAATGTCTCATGTATCTTTACATGTTGGACTTGCCATATTTTTGCTATGAAAGTAACGCAAAGAGCGAAGCCCAAAAAGAGCAATGTTGATCATGATCGAGTAAATACTTGCCTGGCATGGAAAATTCAATTGTAACAAGAATATGTTAAATTAATTCAAGGCGCACGGTCGATCTACCGAGGATCAAGCAATCATACGAGACATAAACAACGAGATATGTTAACGAGGTTCGCCGAACTATCGGCTACATCCTCGGGGTTTTACTATGGCAGTCATCCGCATGACACCGCTATAATAACTACTTGTGACTTTATACAAAGCTTGCATGGACCATATATGATCCTTTTATGAGTTTGTTCTTATGTATGTGATCCTTATAGAGTATACAAATTTATCTAGGTGATTCCTACAGGATATTACTGTTATATCTATTTTTGCTGCAGTGTTATATGAAAAAGAATTAGAAACCAGGCTGACAATACCGTTTACGAGAGACACACTCGGGAAAGATATATTATTTGAGAGTCAAACTTGGCAAATTGGACACGTGGCTGGCGCTGGCGGCTTGGTTATCCTTTTGCCGAGAGACGGTAAAACGGACTCGGCAAAAGGTAGCACCTAGGAGTTGCTTATGCCTGGAAAGCCGAGATCTTGGTTGTACTCTTTGCAAAAGGTGACATGTGGAAGTTCCTGGGAGTTGCTTGTATCAGGTAAGCCAAGAGATGGCCCTTGGCAATAGGGAATGTGTTTGCCGATTTTCACACTGGCTCTCGGCAAAGAACTGACCGCGCAGTCCTCACCCGGCGGACGTGAAGTCACTTTATTTTGCCGAGAGTGCTCTTTTGGTTCTCTCGGTTAACTCATGGCGTCATTCCCTGAGATTAATTTAAGAGGTACAGAACAAACGTAACAAGCAAGGAAGAAAGAAGATGCTCCGAGTCATCTCTCCTCCAAGCGAACATGCGCTAGGATTTCTACCTTCCATCCGCGGCACCGTCGATCTTCCTTGTCTCATGGGGCTTAAGAGCCATGGGCGCGCGGTGGACCTCAACCCTTGTTGGTGGGATGGTTCCGTTTTATATGTGTCTTCGAGTTTTGCTTGGGTATGTATAATTCTCAGGAAGACAAGACAACGATGGCTCGCTGAAGATGGAATAAGATTTTCCCTGCCTAGGCCCATCCTCGTGGTGTATTTCACATTGTAAGAGGGTGTGTGGAGGTATGTCTCCAGCGAATCTCTTAGAATTCAGTCGGTGGTTGTCTTTCTGGATCCGCTCGGATTTAGTCTTCATACGTTTACGTAAGTGTGTTTTCAGGTTGGATCCTTCTGATCTAAGCTTTTCTTCATTCACTAGTAGAAAAGCACCTAATAGTTCCGGTTCGTAAGGGCCTTTAGTCCCGGTTCAACCGGGACTAATGGGTCGTTACTAATACCTCCATCCATTAGTCCCGGTTCAAACACGAACCGGAACCAATGTGCCTCCACGTGGCCCTGTGCGTCGAGCCCAGTCATGGGGCCTTTGGTCCCGGTTGGTGGCACCAACCGGGACCAAAAGGCATCCACGCGTCAGCATTCCAGTGGCTGGGGTTTTTGTTTTTTTTTGAAAGGAGGGGGGTTGGGGGTTTTGGGGGTTAATTTAGGTGTTTCATATATTGTGTTAGCTAGCTAATTAATAGAGAGAAGTGTCCTCTCTTATGTCCGTGCTTGGTCGACGCTACGTACTATATATACATAAGTGATCGAGAGAACCATTGAGTACAGAAGTTCGTCATGCATACCGAGAGAAGTGATCGATCGACCTCTCCTTCTCTGAGAGATTGGTCGAACAACAGTTTTCGTATATCATGTATCTGACGCTACTGGCTACATACATGTACAATATGTATAAGATCTCTTAATTACAATCCCCTAGCAATTGAAATCAATTTCCACATGGTATTCTCCGGCTTTATTGATGACGTGGTCAAGAAAGAATCCCGCCAATTCCTCTTGAATTGCTTTCATGCGATCTGGTTCTAGGAGTTCATTCCGCATCTGCCACGTCTAATTTGAAGAAGGGGGTTAATTAATACATATATATGAATGAAACTCAACAGAAATGATGGTGTAATAAAATGAAATTGTGAATATTATTGCTTACGCACTTCATATTGTCTTTGAGAGTAGCCCCGCTTGTTTTTCAAAGTCGCGTTGTGGATGAACTCGCACACGTAGTATCCACAGAAATCATTCCCTTCTTCCTGCCACAAGCACTTTACGAGAAATAGAGGTCAATCAAACTGATAATGAAGCATTATAAATGGCATTGATGAAAGTATAGCTATAGAATCAACGGGAGATGCGCGCAACTAGCTAGCCAGTAGTACTTACTTTCGGGTATGTATATCGCAGCTCCTTCGGCAGTCCCGGAGCTTGTGCGGTGAACTGTTTCCAAACCCTGCAAGACAAAGAAAATAATTATTATTACTTGAGATATCAGGAAATGAACAAAAAGTTGCCGATATGGTGCGATAATGATCGATTGAACTTACTTGCTGAGCATTTCAGTCATGTCCGCATAGGTTTTGGGATCTTTCCGTCTCGAGTCTAAGACGGTTACTAGTCCACGCTCAAGCTTAATCTCCAGAAGAATATAGTGGTACCTGCGCACGCATGCATAACTCATCAATTACATTACTATAACCTCGCTCGAGTAATAAGGGAAACCGAATATGCACACGACAGTAACACTCACTTGCCGTTGTAAGGAAAGAGTATGGTATCTTTGTTTTGATTTTTGATCAACGATTGTAGCACGTTGTCCTCGGCCTCTTTGACGTCCTTTTTAACCAGAAATTCATCTATGATATTTGTGTTAATGAACCCAATATCATAAATTTCTTGTTTTTTGCACTCGACGATCTTCAATCTGCATAATATATTGAGGATAATTAATTATAAATACATGAAATGAAAGAGCCGAGCTATATATAGAGACTTAATGACAGAAATAGTACTTACAGACAGTAGCAAAAGACCATTAGTTTATCGAGGGCCTTTTGATTGAAGAACGCGAAGAACTCATCAAATGGAACAGTCAACAGATCATTTGCAACGAGGTCGTGCTCCTCTTTAATATTCAGATACAAAGCATTCGTACCCCAGACTCTCTGCAGGTTTCCATGTACCAATTATGGAATCTTCGCATCATTGTTGTCAGAGATTTTTCATCTTTGACGAGAGGCTTCCCGTACTCGTATCTGTGTTCGTCCACCTCCAAGAAATCAGAAAGTTGATCGTCAGGCAGGTAATCTGCAAGATTGCCATAACCGGCCACCGTCCCCGGAGCATTAGGCACATTGAGCGGGGGGCACGATTGTTGTGCTTGTTCGCCGAGCTGGGCAATTTTTTTCCCCTTTGCTCGTTCTTTTGACCTTTTAGCACTGACAGTAGTTCTCGACCGCTGGGCTTGGAGATATGTCTATTCAGTAATGCGCTCATAGTTGGTTCTCGGCGGAGACTTTGGTGGTTTCCTCAGGGCATCGATAGTGCGCTTTGCTTTCACCGGATCTACCTTCTCCTCCGGAGGTGGATGTCTCTTTGCTTTCACCCCTTCAAAGAAATCCTTCACGTGGGTCCGGACAATCGTATCGTTTTCCTCCTTGGTCCTCTCATACGGTAACTTCTCTAGAGGCTTGAGAGGTGGACCGTATCTGTATTGCCTCCTGCCTCTGGTTGTGCTGCTAGACGGCAGAGCAGACGGAGCGGCTGCGGCATCTGTCTTCTTTTGTGCTTGCTTACGAGACGGAGGAGAAGGAGTACGACACACCGGAGCAGCCGGGGCGGTGGCGGGTCTCTTCCGCCCTTGCTGGCGAGGCGGAGAAGGAGGAGGCTGTTGGCTGCTCGGGAGCGCCGGGGCAGGCGGAGAAGGAGGCAGAGTGCCGCCACGCGCCGGAGAAGGAGGCGGAGTGCCGCCACGCGTGCCCTGATCGTCACTCGCCGGAGGAGGAGGCGGAGTGCCCTGACTCGCCGGAGTAGGAGGAGGAGGCGGAGGCGTCCAGTTCAGAAGGTTGATGAGCTCCTTCCGCCATAGGCATGGAGTCTTCAGAGCAGAACCCAGCCTAGTCTCCCCTTCTCCGGTAGGATGGTCAAGCACGAGGTCCTCAAATCCCTCCGTTATTTCATCCACCATCACCTTAGCATATCCTTCTGAAATCGTCCGGCAGTGATAAGTTGCTCCGGATCCACTAGGATAAACAGAGTCAACAGCCGCCTTGACCTTCAAATTCATCCATCGCGCCATAATGTGGCAATGTTGAGACTCCGTGATAGCATCCACGGGATAGCTGGCAGGAGCCGTCAAGACATGCTCCGGCTGAAGCAGCTCGGTGGAAGCCATGCTGCTTCTCCGCTGAGATGGCGGGGTAGCTTCGGGGGAAGCTTCGGTAGGTCGTTTGCTGCGGTCTGCTGCTTCTCGTTCCTCTAGCCCCATTACCCTTTCGTGCAGCGCCTGCAGTTGGCCCTGCTCCAGTTTCTTCCTCCTCTCGTGGGTTTTGTAACCCCCTGCGTCCGGAAAACCAACCTTCCATGGAATGGAGCCTGGCGTGCCTCGTGTCCGTCCAGGGTGCTGAGGATTCCCGAGGGCCATTGTGAGCTCATCCTTCTCCCTGTCTGGTACGAACGTCCCTTTCTGCATTGCATTGATATACTGTCGAAGGTTCTTGGCTGGTATTTCCAGTTGCTCGTCCGTCCAACGGCACATCCCTGATACAGGGTCCAAGGTTCCGCCAGCCCCGAAGAACCAAGTCCGGCAACGGTCTGGCCATCTCATTGTCTCTGGTTCGATCCCTTTTTCAAGCAGATCATTCTCAGCCTTGGACCACTTAGGCCGGGCTTTGAGGTAGCCACCTGACCCCGTGCGATGGTGAAGCTTCTTCTTCGCAGCATTTTGCTTGTTCGTCGCCGACATATTCTTACTCTTTTCCGATGTCTTGTGGGCCACAAATGCGGGCCAGTGATCTTTGATCTTCTCATATTTGCCGATGAATTCTGGTGTCTTTTTTTCGACAAAATGGTTCAACTCTTTCCTCCACCTCCTGAATAGGGTTGCCATCTTCTTAAGAGCACAAGACTTGATTAATTGCTCTTTAACTGGCTTCTCCGGATCCTCCTCTGGCGGTAGGGTGAAATTTGCCTTCAGCTGAGTCCAAAGATCTTCTTTCTGCATATCATTGACATAAGACACCTCAGGGTCGTCCTTAGGCTTATACCATTGCTGGATGCTGATCGGGATCTTGTCCCTAACAAGAACCCCGCACTGAGCAGAAAATGCGTTCTTTGTCCGGATGGGTTCAATCGGTTCGCCGTCGGGCGCGATTTCTATGATCTCAAACCTTTCATCCGAGCTCAACTTTTTCTTCGGGCCTCGTCTCCTTACCGAAGTTGTGCTCGATCCGGAGGGCTAGAAATTAAAAGGAAGAAAGACGAGAGTAATTAATATGTGTACATATACCAAAACAATGAATGCATCAATTAACTAGTCAGCACGGGCTTAACTAATATATATATACCTGGCCGGACTCGGTTCGGTCACCGGAGCAGTCAGCACGGTCTCCTTCTTGTACCTCCATTGGGTCATCACCGGAGCCATCATGAACATAGCCCTCTTCTTGTACCGGCATTAATGGGCCGGAGCCATCATGAACATAGCCCTCTTCTTCACCCAGTCCTTCCTCACCAACGACGTCGATGAAAAATGACGCAACAACATCAGTTCCTTCTGCGATCATCTCCCCCAACATCGCTTCTGTTGCTTCGTCTCGGTAGTGCTCCATAGTTTCTGCAAATATTTACAACATGTCAATTATTATTCAAAAACATGGTACAGATGGATATATATTAGTGGCAAACGTAGAACTAGCTAGCTAATCACAATAAGGAATCATGTTAGTGGCCTCGACGCTGCTTCTCTAGGGTTTGGGATCGCCTCGACACAACGCTTCAAGGGTTTGGGGTGGCCTCGACGACAACGCTCTTTTAACTTGGTAAATTTGGGTGGCCTCGAGAGTTTTGGTCGAGCGAGAGGGCCGAGGGGGGTGCTGCCGTTGTATAGGTTATCACGGTCGAGAGGGGGTATATATATCGACCGCCCCTCATGTCGAAGTTATCTCGAGGGGGCGGCGAGGGCGAAGGCGAGCAGCCTGACGGCGACAGACCCGATAAAACATAAGAAAACGAAGAAGAGATAAAAAGAGGAGAAGAAGAAAGGAATAGAGGAGAAGATCGAAGAAAAAAAGAAGAAAAAAAAGAGGAGAAGAAGAAAGGAATAGAGGAGAAGAAGAAAAAATAGAATTTCTCCTCTATTCTTTCTTCTTCTCCTCTTCCTTTTCTTCTTTTTTGTTCTTCTTATTTATTTCTCCTCTATTCCTTTCTTTCTTCTTCTCCTCTTCTTTTTCTTCTTCTCCCTCGAGAAAGGAAAATAATTAAGGAAAAGGAAGAAAAGAGGAAGAAGGAAGAGAAGGAAGAAGAAGAAGAAAGGAATAGAGGACAAGAAGAAAAAATAGAATTAACTTTTTTTCTATTTTTTCTTCTTCTCCTCTTCTTTTTCTTCTTTTTTCTTCTTCTTATTTATTTCTCCTCTTCTTTTCCTCTCCTCTTCTTCTCTTTTCTTCCTCTTCTTATTTTCCTTTTTCCTCTCATTATTTTTCTTCTTCTTCTTCCTTCTTCCTTCTTCCTCTTTTCTTCCTTTTCCTTATTTTTCTTTTTCCTCTACACTAACCTAATTAAAATGCACTAACCTAAAATCGATATCTACTAACAACCTAAATAAAAAATTAATACATATATGAAAAAACATATATAAACAAAAAAATGATAGGAACATTATATTCATACATACATATATCCACATCCATTCATCATATAGCTATACCATATACATATGTACATTAATTATATATATGAAAAAAATGCAATGAACAAAAAAATACACATGTATGTATGAAAAAAAAGCACTGAACACAAAGCCTCGACGGTGGTGGCTCACAACGGGGGCGGCCGGCGAGGGCGACGGCGGTGGCGGCGAGGGCGTCGACGACGACCACGTACGGCAGGCCGGGGGAGGGGCGTGGCCGGAGACGACGCCGACGGTGACGGCGACGACGGGCGCGGGCGACGACGACAGTGTCGGCGGGGGCGGCTTGCGGGCGGCGTCGGGGCAGCGCCTGGCGGCGACGGGGCAGGGGCGACGACGGGGACGCGCGGACGGCGTCTGGGCGGCGGGCGGCGTCGGGGGCACGCGGACGGCGTCTGGGCGGCGGGCGGCGTCGGGGCAGCGGACGGCGTCGATCTGGGCAGCCTGGCGGCGTCGTCAGGCGGCAACTAGCGATGTGTTCGTCAAATTTTCCTAAGTGTTGTATATATACCAAGGGCATTGGTCCCGGTTCGTGACTCCAACCGGGACTAATGCCCTCTTTAGTCCCGGTTGGTACCACCAACCGGGACCAAAGGCCTCTTTTCAGCAGCCCAACGGGCGGGAAGCGGCGACCTTTGGTCACGGTTGGTGGCACCAACCGGGACTAATGCCCCCCCTTTAGTCCCGGTTGGTGCCACCAACCGGGACCAAAGGACCCTGTGCTGCCCGCTTCGGGGCCAAAGTTTAGTCCCACCTCGCTAGTTGAGAGGGGCGCGCAGTGGTTTATAAGCCCCACTGCCGCACCCCTCTCGAGCTCCTCTCCACCGTAGGCTTGCGGGCCTATTTGCTACTGCTTTGCCTGATGGGCCTGCTGGGCCTACTGCGGGCCTGAATCCTGGCCCATGGTAGGGTTTCTAGTCGTATTCAGGCCGTGGGGGCCCAGTAGGAGGCAATTTTTTTGTTTTCTTTCTTGCTTTATTTATTTTATTTTGTTTCTACTTACAACAAAATACTTATTGTTGCTATTTTTAATTATTTTCTAGTTTTTTGTTTTGTTTTCTGCATTATTTATTTTCTTTTGTTTTTTGCTTTATTTTTTAATTCTTTTTGCTTTTAGTTCTGGAAAAATTATAAACTTTCTGTTAGTGCCATTAGTTTTCAAATTTGAAAACACTTTTTTGTTTTTTGTTTTCTTTCTTGCTTTATTTATTTTATTTTGTTTGTACTTACAACAAAATACTTATTGTTGCTATTTTTAATTGTTTTTTGTTTTTTTTTCTGCATTATTTATTTTCTTTTGTTTTTTGCTGTATTTTTTAATTCTTTTTGCTTTTAATTTTAGAAAAATTATAAAATTTTTGTTAGTGCCATTAGTTTTCAAATTTGAAAACACTTTTTTTGTTTTTTTGTTTTCTTTCTTGCTTTATTTATTTTATTTTGTTTCTACTTACAACAAAATACTTATTGTTGCTATTTTTAATTATTACGAGGGCCGAACCATAAGACATTAAAGCATTTCAAATGAACTATGAAAAAGTTGAAAGTTGGCATGGTATCATAAATTCACCCACATAGCATGTGCATGTACAAAACGGACAATGGTATCATACTCGTGTGTTACAAAGTTGGCATGGTATCATCATAATAGTTGTGGGAGAAAGTCTTCACTTTTTCTTCGCTTGTGTCATTTGCTTATTGCGCCGTAACCATGGATAATCTTCATCGCTTATCAGGATGCTGGGGTCAGCCTTGACTTTGAAGGGAGGAATTTCATGAAACTTTTCATAATCTTCAGATATGTCTGTCTTGCCCTCCACTCCCACGATGTCCCTTTTTCCTGAAAGAACTATGTGGCGCTTTGGCTCATCGTATGATGTATTCGCTTCCTTATCTTTTCTTTTTCTCGGTCTGGTAGACATGTCCTTCACATAGATAACCTGTGCCACATCATTGGCTAGGACGAACGGTTCGTCAGTGTACCCAAGATTTTTCAGATCCACTGTTGTCATTCCGTACTGTGGGTCTACCTGTACCCCGCCTCCTGACAGATTGACCCATTTGCACTTAAACAAAGGGACCTTAAAATCATGTCCGTAGTCAAGTTCCCATATGTCCACTATGTAACCATAATATGTGTCCTTTCTCCTCTCGGTTGTTGCATCAAAGCGGACACCGCTGTTTTGGTTGGTGCTCTTTTGATCTTGGTCAATCGTGTAAAATGTATTC
The DNA here is from genome assembly GCF_018294505.1 of Triticum aestivum. Classification (NCBI taxonomy): domain Eukaryota; kingdom Viridiplantae; phylum Streptophyta; class Magnoliopsida; order Poales; family Poaceae; genus Triticum; species Triticum aestivum. The sequence goes on along the minus strand of NC_057801.1, from coordinate 55,796,572 downwards.
CCATTTATCTCGTATCCTTTCCAAATCGTAACAGTCGAAGATGGTCCCCTGGACAACAAGTACAGCTCATCACAAACAGTGTTGTCACCTCTGAGACGTGCTTCCAACCAACTGCTGAAAGTCCTGATGTGTTCACATGTAATCCAGTCGTCGCACTGCTCCGGGTGTTTGGAGCGCAGACTGTTCTTGTGTTCATCGACATACGGGGTCACCAAGGTAGAGTTCTATAGAACTGTGTAGCGTGCTTGAGACAAAGAATATCCGTCCCTGCATATTATTGAGTCTCTTCCAAGCGTGCCTTTTCCAGTCAGTCTCCCCTCATACCGCGATTGAGGGAGACCTATCTTCTTAAGGCCAGGAATGAAGTCAACACAAAACCCGATGACATCCTCTGTTTGATGGCCCATGGAGATGCTTCCTTCTGGCCTAGCGCGGTTACAGACATATTTCTTTAGGACTCCCATGAACCTCTCAAAGGGGTACATATTGTGTAGAAATACGGGGCCCAGAATGACAATCTCGTCAACTAGATGAACTAGGACGTGCGTCATGATATTGAAGAAGGATGGTGGGAACACCAGCTCGAAACTGACAAGACATTGCACCACATCACTCCTTAGCCTTGGTATGATTTCTGGATCGATCACCTTTTGAGAGATTGCATTGAGGAATGCACATAGCTTCACAATGGCTAATCGGACGTTTTCCGATAGAAGCCCCCTCAATGGAACCGGAAGCAGTTGCGTCATAATCATGTGGCAGTCATGAGACTTTAGGTTCTGAAACTTTTTCTCTGACATATTTATTATTCCTTTTATATTCGACGAGAAGCCAGTCGGGACCTTCATACTAAGCAGGCATTCAAAGAAGATTTCCTTCTCTTCTTTGGTAAGAGCATAGCTGGCAGGACCTTCATACTGCTTTGGAGGCATGCCGTCTTTTTCGTGCGAACGTTGCAGGTCCTCCCGTGCCTCAGTTGTATCTTTTGTCTTCCCATACACGCCCAAGAAGCCTAGCAGGTTCACGCAAAGGTTCTTCGTGATCTTGTGATCCATCTTGATCTTGTGATCATCCACGACATCCGCAACATGCAACTCCAATATCATCTTCTCCTCCTCAATTTTTCTAATTTTTTCCTTCAAGAAATTGTTTTCTTCTTCAACTAAATTTAACCTCTCGACAATAGGGTCGGTTGGAATTTCCGGTTCAACAACCTCCTAGATAAATAAAATCTATGTCACGTTGGTCGGCATAATTGTCATAAACAATAGATAAAACAATAGTTATGGAAAGATAATATATACCACATCCGAATCATAGACAGGACGAGGACCGACGGAGGCGGATACCAAAACCATCGCACTATATAAGATGCAATAAAAAAAGTAAGAAAATTATACATGTATCTATATAAACATACAAGTAAGAATTTTTTTTCCTTTCAGAAAGAAGATAAGAACAAAAGGCTCACCACGGTGGTGCCGGCGACGAGATCGGCGCGGGCGATCGACGGCGGTGAAGACGGGGACGGTATGTGACGGACCGCTAAACCTAGACAAATATTGAGGAAAATGGAGCTTGGAGGTCGAGCTTGGAGAGGAGAAAGCTTAAGTAGTCTGCCTCGGACATTCCATCGAACACCTCGTGTGCATAGGAGGTGAGCTAGAGCACCACAAAGCTCTCTCCTCGCCGGCCACGAAAAACAGAGCAGTGAGAGTGCTCTGCTCATGGGCGAGGGGTATATATAGGCAATTAATTGGTCCCGGTTCGTGGCTTGAACCGGGACTAAAGGGAAGCCTTTGGTCCCGGTTCAAGCCACCAACCGGGACAAATGGTGGTGGGCCAGGACCAAGGGACATTGGTCCCGGTTCGTCCCACCAACCGGGACCAAAAGGTCCAGACGAACCGGGACCAATGGCCCACGTGGCCTGGCCGGCCCCCGGGGCTCACAGACCGGGTCCAATGCCCCCATTGGTCCCGGTTCTGGATTGAACCGGGACTAATGGGCTGACCCGGCCTGGACCATTGCCCCCTTTTCTACTAGTGATTGGCGGTGGTTGTCGTCCTGGTGTGCTGGTCCTAGGAGGCCTTCGCACGATAACTTCCAATATTTACTACAACACATTTTTCCTGCTCCGGCAAGTTTGGGGTGGTGAGGACGGTGCGCTTAAGCGCTTGCAGTCATCGCCAGGTGGTCTATGGATCTATATGTAATTTTTAGTATTTAATGTGTTCATTATACTGCAAAGAAAAATATACATTGTCACAAAAAAGAAATGAAGAGTTCTCCTTGCTGGCTCTGTTTTATTGTTCCTCTTCTCCTTGGTAGAAACGAGGGCACATGCGTGACTAAAAAAGAACCAGTAGAATCGGAAAGATGAAACGATGGAGGACCAGATGTTGGAGAATCAAGTGTGAGGCGGATGCGATCCTAGTATCTCTGTGGAATAGTAATAAATCAAAGTAGCTGATCTTTCGAAATTATTGCATGGAAACCAATCGGCAAACAAACATATGGATATCACAGGTTTGCAACGTATCCTTGGTATGACATATACACCTCCTTAATTTTGGAATCGTAATAACAATCAAAAGCGTTATTATATACAAAGGTAAATAGGGCGTAATCAACGCACCGCACCATAAAACTGCTCCATCTAGGCCTACAAATAGACGGCAGAGCAAGATGCAGAATTGCATTACAACAAGCACAACACACACGTACAGCAAAAGTATACGAGAGAAACAATGGAGGCCAAGCTGATGAAGATCTTCGCCATGCTGATGCTCTTCTCCCTCTGCAGCAGATGTACTCCTCCATTCATATTGACTGCCTTGCCTTGATCCAAATCGGACAAATGCCATGCTGAATTTGAACAACTCCTGTTTCTTTTCTGGTGGTATAGGCAACGCGGAGTGCACCCTATCGGACCTCCACGTGACCCAGACCGCCACGGGGAAGAACGCCGGAAGGAACCCGGAGTACGCCGTGGAGGTGGAGAACAAGTGCATCTGCACACAGACGGACGTCAAGCTGCTTGCCCCCGGCTTCAAGTCCTCCGAGCCCGTGGACCCCCAGGTCTTCCGATTGGACGCCGACGGCAAGCTGGGCACCCTCAACAACGGCTCCCCAGTGTACTACGGATACAAGATCAAGTTCAACTACGCGTCGGCCACCAAGTTCAGCCTCAAGCCCTTCTCCTCCGGCATCGCATGCTCGTGATTCGGAGGATTAGTTGGAATCGACTGAGCGTTTGGGTCGGATGAATAACTTTCTGTCGGTTGATTGATCATATATACGTCTGTAATTAAATGCGCACATGCATGAAACGTTGGTTTGAGGATTGATGAAATTCAAAGGTGGACATATCTTGCAAGTATTGGTAAATTTATCGGCTTCTTGGAAACAGAAATTCACACCAGTAAAGTTGTGAAAATTCAAGAAAAAACATATAATATACACCCTCAATGTACTATGACCCAAAATCTTTAGATCTAAACTTGTTTGATAGCATCCTGGGAATCCAAGATCTAGAAATTTGTGCCATTGTACCTCTCATTCGCTTAAAACTGTAATTAGTCTATGTTTCTCGAGCTGCAAACTGAATTTAATTACAAACATATGTGTTCTTGTAGATGGGTGTACAATATATGTGCTGATTTTTACGGTCCTACTTTGTTGGCCGGCGTGCTGCCTGTCCAGACCTATTTGGGTCCGGCCGGGTCGTCATGGCCTGACAAGTCCTTGTCGCCGCGTGTGGTCGGCTCCGCAACGGCGATGGAGGTTGTCCCCTCCCACCGGTACAGTTGTGGTTGCTCCCATGGCCATTGTCTCCTTTCCCTACCTCCATGTCGCGTGTTGGCGGCCGCAGTGAGATGGTGATGTTGGTTCGGTGATCGTGATGGCACAGGCTGGTGGGCGGCAGATTGGGTGGTGCATTACAGAGAGTCCAGGGTGGTGGTGGTTGTTTGGGTCAAGAGAAATCCCTGGAGGCTCGTCCGGCTCTGACACTGTGACACCTGTGGTCTCCGCCGGACCTTCCTGAAGGGCGTCAGGTATACCCCTTCTCTATTGACCTCCGCGTACCGGGGGAAACCCTGACTCGTACCGGAAGAAAGGGAAAGCGGTGGATCTGCCAATATTCGACACTCACCTGCACCAACTGCGCTGAAATGCAACTTGTTTTGCGTATGGACCTGCAGGGCCAGGACATGTGGGTGCCATGGAGCTCTGGGACAATGACTAGCGTGATGATCCCGCCGCCCGGGCGATGCTGCTCCATGCGGTTCCGCAAGAGATGGTGCGCATGCTGTCTGGCAAGAACTATCCAAGGCCGTCTGGGACACGTTGAAGACACTCCAGATGGGGAGTGAGCGTGTGCAGGAGGCACACGCGCAAGTCCTTCATCGCTAATTTGAGGAGCTCTCCTTCTTTGATGGTGAGTCAATTGAGGATTTTTCTTGTTGCCTCACCTTCAAAACGACTCTGTGACAGAGTACCGTGCAGTTCTCAAGTCCTTGCATGTGGGACCGTGCAAGTACTGGTATATGGAGATGGCAATCGAGTTTTTCATGGATCTACAAATTCTCACCATCAAGGGGCTATCAGGCCGCCTGCAATCCATGGAGAAGAGCTATGACCTTGGCGACGTTGATCACGGCCTCAGGAAACTCCTCGACAAGGAGCAATGGGCCGCGCCACAATGCCAATGCTGTTAGCACTAATCTTGTCATGATGTACCAGCATGCATGTTTAGTTTTGAGTTTTGCATGTAGTTTAGATGATCTAGGGCAGTGTATGTAGGCCAATGATACTTCGGCTACGCGCGTGAAGAAAGCGAGATGTCGGGCTGCCGTGCGATGCGGTGAGCACAGCAAGATGCCGATGATGTCGTGCGATACGGCGAGGCTGTGAGAAGCAGTGAGACGCGACGAAGCTGGAGGATGATGGGCTGCTCGTTCAGGTTGAGCCGAGTGATTTGGCCAAGCCGTAGTTAGTTAGAGTGTGCTGGTTGGTTGTAGCTAGCTAGCTTCGTGCATGAAGTAGTAGGCCACGTTGAGACGTGGAGCTAGTTTTAGATATGGCCGAGTCGTGTGGCCGTTGGAGTGATTTCAGGAGTAGGATAAGGCTGTTAGTGCATGCATAGATTAGTGGGATTAGTTGCCGAGAGAGGTGGCTGGCCAGTGCGTGTATGGTCCTTGTATATATATGTTTCAGTGGAGTAATGAAGAAAGGAGGCCGTGAGGGCTGAAGCAAACCATGTAGCGCATGTGATTGTCACCGGGAGAGATAAGGCAAAGCTAATTTCCTCCCTGGTGAATGTGTGTGTGCGTGTGTGTTTTCTGCCCCGGTGCGTGTCTTTGTGTTCGTGAGAGAAACAAGGAAACAAGAGAGAGTTGTGTGAGGCAGCTCGAGGTAGAAGAAGAAGCGGCGCTGCGAGAGGCGGCGCCATCAAATGCTGCTAGTGATTGTGGTCTTGACAGGAGGGTGGCAAGGCGAACACCAATATTCAGGTTACATACTAGATCGCAAGTCAGTAAAAAGGCCGAGAAGGTGGCGGCAGCAGTAGTGCTGAGTGCCGGAATGGGAACTACCGCTACTGCGGCAAACTCTCTCACTAAGGAAGAGAGTGCCAGAAGGCATAGCGCGATCGTGAGCATGAGTACCATGATGAGGTGGTCCACCTAGCCTAGGAGGTGGACCACCAGACTTCTCCTGGTCATCAGTAGTGACGAACAAGGGGGAAGTGCTACGAAGCCAGAAACCTCTTGAGTGGTAGTGATTCGGCTGTAGTGGTAGGTATTTCGGGTGCGAACCCCACAACTAGCATCTTCCTCAATGAAGAGCATGTGGTGTCGGTCCCCTCACTGGACGGATTGAGGTACCTCATAAGCAGCTCCAGCAACCACATGAAAACTATGTGGGGGATGTTCTCAAAGCTCGATGAGGCGGTGAGCGGCACAGTGCGGTACCGGGATGAATCGGTCGTCACCACCAAGGGGAGGGGCTTAGTACTCTTCCTGTGACTCACTGATGACCAACGGGTCCTAATAGATGTCTACTACACCCCTTCTCTCCATAGCAACATCATCTTCCCTCAACTAGCTCGACGAGGATGGGTACAAGATCACCATCGAGGGCGGTGTTATATGCATCCTCAGCCAGCTGTGCAAGATCCTCGCGCGCGTGTCAATCGTACCGGCACTAGTAGAAAAAAGGCCTAATATGGGTCCCGGTTTGTAACAGAACCGGCACTAATGTGACCATTAGTGCCGGTTCCAACGGATAAGCGGGCCGCTCTCTTTAGTACCGGTTTGTGCGGAACCTTTAGCACCGGTTCGTGCCACAAACTGATACTAAAGGGTGTGGTGGCAGAATGTTGTCAGACTGGGGCCGTCCAGCACCTTTAGTACCAGTTTGTGCCATGAACCGGTACTATAGGTCATCCTGCATATAAACACTTCGTCCAACTCGCTCTGTTCTTCCCCCTTTCCCCTTTCCTCCTCTCGGTTCTTCCTCTTCTCCGCTCGAGCTCATCACACATTTTACCCAAATTTTGTTAAGATTTAAAGGCCCCATCCATTCAAGTCATCACAAAGGTTAGCAACTTTGTCCTTTCATCTCTTATTGCTAGATTAGCTCTTGCAATGCTTTATATAGTGATTAATTTGTGGGTTTTAGTAATTTTGGAGGAATTATATGTGGTAGTATATTTGATTTATATGCAATTTGAGTTTAAAATAACTCTTACTTTGCATATGTAGGTGTGGTTTACTTAGTGCCTTCCCATCTCCGTCGTAACCACCGTCGATCGTCCGCACCGACCCGTCGCCGGCACCACCTTGTGGTGAGCCTCTTGGTCTTCTCTTTTTTATATAAAAAAAATCATGTTTGTGCGATTTAGATATATAGTTACTTGTATAATTATCTTACTCGTACGTGGTTTGTTATACATAGTGCCATGGTTTTGATATCCGTCCCCGTCGGTCCTCGTCCGTGTTATGATCTGAGAAGGTAATCGATCCAGAAATCATACCAAGGTTACAGAATGATTTGGTGCAATGTCTTGTCAGTTTCGAGTTGGTGTTCCCATCATCCTTCTTCAACATCATGACGCACGTCCTAGTTCACCTTTGCAAAGAGATTAACATTTTGGGTCCTGTATTTTTACACAATATGTTCCCTTTTGAGAGGTTCATGGGAGTCTTGAAGAAATATGTTCATAACCGTGCTAGGCCAGAAGGAAGCATCTCGAAGGGCCATGAAAATGAGGAGGTCATTGAGTTTTGTATTGACTTTATTCCTGATCTTAAGCCGATTGGTGTTCCTGAATTGCGGCATAAGAGCAGACTGGATGGAAAGGCACGCTAGGAGGGGATCAAATAATATGTATGGACGGGCATTCTCTCACTGAAGCACACTACACAGTTCTACAGAATTCCGCCTTGGTGGCTCCGTATATGGAGGAACACAAGAATTTTCTACACTCCAAACACCCGGAGCAGTCTGACGACTGGATTACACGTGAACAAATGAGGACTTTCGCCGGTTGGTTGCAGACACGTGCCATGCATGATGGCGATATTGAAGATGACCTGTACTTGCTGTCCCAGTTACCATCTTCGAATATAATGACTTTCAAATGGTACGAGATAAATGGGAATATATTTTACACGATCGCCTAAAATAAGAAGAGCACCAACCAAACTAGTGGTGTCCACTTTGATGCAACAACCAACACGGGAAAGGAAACATATTATGGTTACATAGAACACATATGGGAACTTAACTATGGAGGTGGTTTGAAGGTCCGTTTGTTTCGGTGCAAATGGGTCAATATGACACGAGGCGGGGTAACGGAAGACCTGCAGTACGGAATGACAACAGTGGATCTCAACAATCTTGCGTATACAGAAAAACCATTCGTCCTAGCCAATGATGTGGCGCAGGTTTTCTATGTGAAAGACATGTCTACCAGGCCGAGAAAAAGAAAACATAAGGAAGCGAATGGATCATACGATGAGCCAAAGCGCCACATAGTTCTTTAGGAAAAAGAAACATCATGGGAGTGGTTGACATTACAGACATGTCAGAAGATTATGAAAAGTTTGATGAAATTGTTCCATTCAAAGTGAATATTGATCCGAGCATCCAGTTAAATGATGAATATTGTCCATGGTTACGGTGCAAAGGGACACATGCAAAGAAAAAGTTTCACACCCAAATATCCCACACTGGCATGTGATAGGCTTCACCGTGTCATCACTTTCTTCTGTAGTGACTTTCCAGACTTATATATCTGGAAAATGCCGCTTCAAACAAACCGGAGGGAATCTTTGTAATAGTTAGGGTACTTATCTGTTTTGGTATTTGAAACGCGAAGAAATTTTATGTGCAAAAAATGGATGCACTTCGTCTACAAATTAGTTCATCAAATAATTCAAATTTTAACTATTCAAATTTGAAAACTACTGGCACTAATAGAAAGTTTGTAATTTTTTGTAACAATAGAAAAAATATTCAGAAATAAATAAATGAAAATAAATAAAGTAGAAAAAAATTGTTGAGACAAAAACTAAATTAAAAAAATTAAACTATTCAAATTTGAGAACTACTCACACTAACAGAAAGTTTGTAATTTTTTGTACCTAAAGAAAGAATATTCAGAAATAAATAAATGAAAATAAATAAATTAGAAATGAAAAAAAAACTAAATTTTTGTTGAGACAAAAACTAAATAAAAAAAGCCCACCTAGTGGGCCAAAGCGGCCTGCATACAACTAGAAACCCAACATGTAGTTGTGTCAGGATGCAGGCCCGCTAGCCCAGTAGGACCAATAGGGCAGAGTAGAAGAGGTAGGCCTAGAAGGCCTGCATTGGAGAGGAGCTCAATCCAGTGCCCTCGCCGGGGTTATAAACTGGCCTCGGTGCTCCTCGACTAGCAAGATGGGACTAAACTTGCGCACCGCCTGGAGCCAACGCACCCCCTTTAGTACCGGGTGGTGGCTACAACTGGTACTAAAGGCACCTTCTTTAGTACCGGTTGTAGCCACCACCCGGTACTAAAGGGGTGCGCTTCCCGCCGCTTCGCCTGGCCAAAATAGACCTTTAGTACCGGTTAGTGGCTCCAACCGGTACTAAAGGGGGTTCTATATAAGAAAATACTTCAAAACAATTCGTCAGTTCTCCCTCTTCTTCTTCTCCTCTGCCCCGCCGCCGCCGCCCCTCGTCGCCGCCTCCGTCGCCGCCCCGTCCCACGCTGTCGCCGCCCCCGTCCCGCGCCGTCGCCGCCCCCGTCCCGCGCCATCCCCGTCATCGCCCTCCCCGTCGCGCCGTCATCGTCACCTCGACCTCGACCGCGCATGCTGTGAGCCCCTCCCCCTGCCTCTCCTCCCTCCAATCCACCGTGTCGCCGCCTCCGCCGGCCGCACGCGTGCACACACACACACACTACACGCGCGCGGACACACACACACTCACACTACACGCGTGCACACACACACACACACAATTTTTCTGTTTTTAGTTTTTAGTTTTTTTTCTGTTTTTCTGTTTTTCATACAAAGTTTTAGATGAATTAATTAATTAGATGAGATGAATGTCAAATTGTATATAGAAATGTTAGAAATGTTATAGAAATGTCAGAAATTTTAGAAATGTTAGTTTTAGCTAGATGAATTAGATTAATTTCAAATTGTTATAGAAATGTTAGTTTTTAGTTTCTTATAATTTTAGTTATACAAATTTAGAATTTGCATAAAGAAATCACAATCCAATCATTTAAAAAATGTTACTTTTGTGGCGTATAGTATTTGTTCACGACGATGCCTGGCCCGCATCCTCGCCGTCGACCCGTTCGCGTCGACGTCCTGCTTCAGAGGACCCATGTCCGGGATGTTGGGGAACGTTGCAGAAAATAAGAATTTTCTACGCTTCACCAAGATCAATCTATGGAGTCATCTAGCAATGAGGGAGAGGAGTGCATCTACATACCCTTGTAGATCGCAAGCGGAAGTGTTCAAGAGAACGGGGTTGAGGGAGTCGTACTCGTCGTGATCCAAATCACCGAAGATCCTAGTGCCAAACGGACGGCACCTCCGCGTTCAACACACGTACTGTTGGGGAAGACGTCTCCTCCTTGTTGATCCAGCAAGGGGGGAGGAGAGGTTGATGGAGATCCAGCAGCACAACGGCATGGTGGTGGAAGTAGCGGCGATCTCGGCAGGGCTTCGCCAAGCTCAGCGAGAGGGAGAGGTGTTACGAGGAAGAGGGAGGCGCCAGGGACTAGGGTGCGGCTGCCCTCCCTCCCCCCTCTTTATATAGGGGCCCTAGGGGGTGCGCCGGCCACCTAGAGATCCCATCTCAAGGGGGGGCGGCGGCCAAGGGGGGGACTTGCCCCCCAAGTCAAGTGGGGCGCCCCCCACCCCTAGTGTTTCCAACCCTAGGCGCAGGGGGAGGCCCAAGGGGGGGCACCAGCCCACCAGGGGCTGGTTCCCTTCCCACTTCAGCCCATGTGGACCTCCGGGATAGGTGGACCCACCCGGTGGACCCCCGGGACCCTTCCAGTGGTCCCGGTACAATACCGGTGACCCCCGAAACATTCCCGGTTGCCGAAACTGGACTTCCTATTTACAATTCTTCACCTCCGGACCATTCCGGAACTCCTCGTGACGTTCGGGATCTCATCCGGGACTCCGAACAACTTTCAAGTTACCGCATACTAATATCTCTACAAACCTAGCGCCACCGAACCTTAAGTGTGTAGACCCTACGGGTTCGGGAATCACATAGACATGACCGAGACAGTTCTCCGGCCAATAACCAACAGCGGGATTTGGATACCCATGTCGGCTCCCACATGTTCCACGATGATCTCATTGAATTAACCACAATGTCGAGGATTCAAGTAATCCCGTATACAATTCCCTTTGTCAATCGATACGTTACTTGCCCGAGATCCGATCGTCGGTATCCCAATACCTCGTTCAATCTCGTTACCGGCAAGTCACTTTACTCGTACCGTAATGCATGATCCCGTGACTAACCACTTGGTCACATTGAGCTCATTACGATGATGCATTACCGAGTGGGCCCAGAGATACCTCTCCGTCATACGGAGTGACAAATCCCAATCTCGATCCGTGTCAGCCCAATAGATACTTTTGGGGATACCTGTAGTATATCTTTATAGTCACCCAGTTACGCTATGATGTTTGGTACACCCAAAGCACTCCTACGGTATCCAGGAGTTACACGATCTCTTGGTCTAAGGAAATGATACTTGACATTGAAAAGCTCTAGCAAACGAACTACACGATCTTGTGCTATGCTTAGGATTGGGTCTTGGCCATCACATCATTCTCCTAATGATGTGATCCCGTTATCAATGAGATCCGATGTCCATAGTCAGGACACCATGACTATCTGTTGATCAACGAGCTAGTCAACTAGAGGCTCACTAGGGACATGTTGTGATCTATGTATTCACACATGTATTATGATTTCCGGATAACACAAGTATAGCATGAATAACAGACAATTATCATGAACAAGGAAATGTAATAATAATCATTTTATTATTGCCTCTAGGGCATATTTCCAACACGGGACTAGACTCTACCGGGCTGGCACTGGGAGGTGCTACCTTCAGGGGCTCGCTGCTTGGTGAGGAACCCGGGTCCCGTCGTCGACCATGAGCTCCTTTGGTGGCGTTCCCGTGGGCCACTTTCGACGCGGAGGGAGCCGGGCCCGACGGAGGGGTGCGTCGCCGTGTCAGGGAGGAGGACGAGCACGTCCGTCGCTACATGGCTGCTATGGATGTCAGGTTCTCAATACCTGGCAGGGTCTTTGGGGAGATGACCGAAGCTATGATCCTGTGATGGTTCCTTATTTTTTGGTGTCCACCGCCTGCGCCTCAGGAACTGCGAGTGGCCTAGATTATTCTATAGTATTCCATCTTTATTAGCTAGCTAGCTAGTGATGTAATCGATATATAATATTCGAGACGATATATTCGAGATTATATATTATTCGAGACAATGCATATTATGTACTATGATTCAGGATTTCCTCTTATTGATTGCATGCATGCATATTGTAATTTGAATACTAAATTGTTTTATATTTCTTCTGGATTTTTTAAAGAAAAGCTATGACAGACAATACCGGCAAAGAGGGAGAAGAGGCCCTGTTCGAGATCATATGCTCCCCTCGCGTGCCAGATAATCGAAATGAAGAAGATGATGGCACCCAATATCTGAACAATATCGGGGAGGGTGAGGATATGATATTCGATCGTGACGACTGAATTGATGAAGTCATGGATTATGAAGGCGACGAAATTAATGATTATGATGGCGACAAAATTAATGATTATGATGGCGAAGAAAATGTTGATCTTGATAAAACAGAGACCGGCGAGGTATATTTATATAAGCAAGCATATGGTGATCATCACATGTTTTAAATGATTTGAAGATATATTAACGAATCGATCTTTCTTCTTTTCAGCCCTCCGGATCTAGCAAATCTTCTACGGGCAGAGTGCGAGACCCGGGAAAAAAGTTGAAGCAGGGCGTAAAGTACAACATAGATGCCATCAAAACTAATGGCGAACCAATAGCGCCTAAGAACATTGCGAACAAGTTCGTTTGTTAGTGCGGAGTTCTTGTGAAGGATAAACTCCCAATCTCCCTTCAAGAATGGAAACATCCATCAAAGCCCCGTCCGATGACAGAGCAAAAAAAGCTCTTTGGGAAGATCTCATGGAACATTTCACCCTACCAGATCATTTCACAGCTGCAGATGTGGAGAAAGTCAAGGACGCTGCTCTTAGGAAGATGGCAATTGCATTCAACAACCACAAGAAAACTGTATGGAAGGACTACGTCAAATCAGGAAAGAAGACTCCAGAATTCAAGGGAACACTGAAGAACCAAGGAGAACACTGGGATGATTTCATGAAATTCAAGGAATCAGAATTATCTAAGGAACGGTCCAGAAAAAACAAGGCCAATGCCGCAAAAAAGGAGCAGTTCCATAGGCTGGGGCCAGGTGGCTACGCGGTGGCAATGCCTAAGTGGGATAAGTCTGAACAAGAGATGCTGGCTGCACAGGTCACTCCAGTTACATTGAGCTGGCCCCAGGTGCAGAAGTTGGTTCTATGCGCATGGGGGGCGTTGGACCCCAAGACAGGCTGGTTTCAAAGAAGGCATGTCTTAAAGGAGCCGATGAAAAGTTAGTTAAAGCAATAGAAGAAGCTCGAATGGGGCTGTTCACGCCCAACAGAGAGAACGACGAGCTTACGCACGCCCTGGGAAATCCTGAACACCCGAGAAGAACACGAGGCAAGGGCGTTGTTCCGTGGTATGAGGACTTTTCTGAGTGGAACACCAACTATAGAAGTCGTGCAAGAAGGAAGATGGAGGAGTAGAAGAAGAAGAAGCTGGAGGACGAGCAGAGGAAGCAGGAAGCAGAACGGCTTCAAGGCCTAGAATCAGCGCACGCAGACTTGGCACTCAAATTGCAGAGGCAGCAGGAGCAGATCGACTCGCTTAGCCAGGAAAGGGGGTCTCAGCAGCGGCCATAGCTAGCGGCTGATCCAGCATTGGATAGCACCGTTCCATCCATGTTGAGAAGCAGCGTGGATTCCGCCCCGGCGACACACTGCTGGATAGATACCCTATGATGACATCATGGAGAACACTAACTGTGAGCTACACTTCAAAATAAAGAACATATCCGTGAAGGCGGCGGACGCCGTTGCTTATACAAATCCCCCCGGAGCAACCTACCATTGCCGAACGATTCCAGAAGGCTATGCTCGTGTCGTGGTTGATGAGGTGGTGGACCTATATTCGGGGCTAGAGCTTGACATTCCCGGAGGTGACAAGGAGCACACACTGGGAGAGGCCATACATCGTATCATCCTATGGAGAAAGGATTGCATCATCTTTCCAAGGCCACCGACACCGCGTCAACTTGAGCTTGAAATTCCAGGAGGTGACGAGGAGCAGACGACTCACGCTCCTCCAATGCGTGAGGCCACTCCTCCTGGTTCAACTCAGCCAACGTGTGAGGCCACTCCTCCCACTTCAACTCAGCCAACGCATGAGGCCACTCCTCCTCCTCCAAGTCCACCAACGCATGCCACTCCTCCTCCAAGTCTGACACCGCGTAAGCCATCTCCGCTGCCTCAGCAATTGCGGAAGAGAACCGCCGCAGCTATGGTGCATAGTGCTACAAGTCGAGGTAGTATAGAAGGTACAGGCGGAGGCAAGCGATTTCAATATGGTCCAAAAAGCCTCGCGCCTCTTCTGCAGAGGCCTTACGACGTGACCAAGGAGCAAAACGAAGCCATAGTGAAGGCCCAAGTGGAGGCCCATTTCGCACCAAAACCGGCACCGCCGCCAAGAGAGAAAGTGCCCAGAAGAAGATTGACCACTTTATTCGTATGGTGCGACAACCAGCTCCCAAGCCTGTTGACTCAGACTATGAGCGCCAAATCAGGAAGGCACATCGAGCACGACAAAAGGGGTCGAGCTCGAGCTCGAGCCAAGCAGCTGGCCAAAAAAACGGGAAAACCATTCCCCAGCTAGGAGAATAGGAGGCGCAATCGATCCCACCGCTTGTTGTACCAAAACATGAGAGTACCCGAGCCGGTCAGCTAGTAATAACCGACGAGCATAGACGGAATCTTTAAATGCTCGGTATCACTGTTGGACAACTTATCGGGATTGAGGCCATGCCTGAGCTTAAAGAGGAGGAGATAAAATGGAAATATGCCCGCGGCCAACCTTTGGTAAGGCCTGAGGAGGTCAAGAACCTCCCAACGAGAACTTATCAATTGCATGATTGGTACATGAAAATTACCAAGAGTAACAATCGAGAGGGCCTCATGGTGAAAGTCAGGGAAGAGTATTACTTCCATAAGCTAGCTCTGTCCATTGAGTATGCAGAACTATTTCAGTTATTCCATCAAGACGCACTCGACAAATCCATCATCAGTTTGTATTGTCTGTAAGTGATTTCTTTCTGTAATTCAAGTCTCAAGCTAGCTATAGTGATCATTGATCAATCATTACCTGTAATTATCCTCGCTATATTCTTTTCTGTGGTATATTATGCAAGATGAAGATGTATGAAATGAAAAAACCTGGACGCTATGGCATTGGGTTCATTGACCCAAATACCATTAATGAAGAAACATGGACATATCCATGGTATCAAGCAGAGGTAGAGAAAAACATGCTAGAGTTCTTGAAGCGCCTCACTACCAATGAACATATACTACTTCCTTACAACTACATGTGAGTCACACTGTCTTGTACTACAATTATGTTTTTACTTACTAGCTAGCTAGATGTTAATAATTAAGTGTATAGGGTTTAGGGTAGTTGATGAGTGTTATGCACATGTCTGCTTAATTAAGACATGCAAACGTGTGTGCATGCAGTTTCCATTGGATCTTGTTAATCATTAAAGTTGACGAAGGAACAGTTGAAGTACTGGACTCACTACTTAAAGAGAAGAGAGATTACACAACTGTGAAGGGGATAGTCGACAGATAATTTCATTCATTATTAACTATATGTCGGCCTCTTTAGTTCGTCATTTCCTGATATCAACTATTTAATAACTCATTTATTCATTTTCTTTGCCGGCGGACAGGGCTTCGGCAAAGTTCGGGAATTCAAAAGAGGTTCCAGGCGAATGGAGAGAAAGGCTGCATTGGTTTCGACCCAAGATATAATTAATTAAGTAGTACTATCTAGCTACCTACCATGCATCTCTTTAATTCTAGTTTCAATACCATTAATTATCATGCTTGATTAATTATTATCTGATTAAATTCTATTCTCGTAAAGGCCCTGAAGCAGGCGTAGGGGAAATATATTTGTGCATACTGCATTTTCGACAACATTCGCATGATGATGTCTGAAAGGACCAAAACTGATAGACATCTATGGGTACGCGCGTTTGACAGAACACTATTCACAATTTTTACGTCATTATCGATATCTAGTCACGTAATTAATACACATGCATATTGATCTCCTTCTTAACAGTTCGAATCGGTGCGGGAGACGCCCCTACCAGTGGAGCGCATACAAGCACTTCAAGAGGAAATAGCTGGATTTTTGCTCGATGAGGCCATAGATCCCAAAGGGGAATTCTACTACCCGCTACCGCCCCAATGAACTACTCCCAATTGTCATCGTGCTACGAAGGCACCAAGGCAAATTCCACTGGCTCTGAAAGCTACATGTAGGAAAAACTGTATATATATATATATATATATATATATATATATAATATGTAGTATTGTAAAATACCAGCAAGCGAAAAAGAATTAAATGGAAAACACAAAATTAAAGGAAAAATAAATAGCAAAACCAAAACCCCCCAAACTTTTTAGTACCGGTTGGTAACACCAACCGGTACTAAAACTCTCCCCACACCCGGTCCTGGCTCGTGCCACGTGGTGGCCCTTTAGCTGCGGTTCGAGCCGAACCTGTACTAAAGGGGATCCCCACCCTTTAGTGTCAGTTACAGAACCGGCACTAAAGGCCCTTACGAACCGGGGCTATGCCCGGTTCTGCACTAGTGCAGCAAAAGTTTGTTCCAGTATACGCGCACTCATACATTGGGCACCAAAGTATATCACCATATCATACCATACAACTCAAAGCAATCATAATAGACAGCAAAGCCACATGACAAAAGAAATCTACTCAGACATTATTCTCGGAGCTAAATAATTCCAAAATAGGGACTTGCTTAATGCCACATTGAAGAGGAAATCTTCATATACTTAGAAGAGTATCATGGCTTGTGAGGGCACAATTAAGCACAATCATTTTTGGGGAGTGGGAGATGGTTAGAGCATAAATATCAAGAGAGATGCATGGATACCACAATAATCTAACCTAATGGTAGTGACTTGAAGAGATAGATAGTGTAATTGTGACGAACAATAATTAGCACAGACATCTTGGCTGGTTGATGTGCAAAGGATATTTGCTATTCCGATACGAATGCATGAAATGAATGATTTCTAGGTCTGAAGTTTTAACAGTACTAGTTCCTTCTCAGTTCATTCAACTTATCATGTCGAGTGAAACCACTCGGCCATGGTGAGGAGGGAGGGAGTTGGGACAACTACAGTTAACTGTAGTTGACAAAATGTTTGGAATTTGCACTTTCCAGCAAAAATCGAAATTTTCCTTTGGTGGACTTTACATCGAACATTGCCTTGCCAAGCTACACTTGCGGACAGACACATGAAAGTAAGTACACAATGCCTTTCCTATAGCCTTGATGAAGAAAATGTAAAACACCTATTACTTGAATGTGAAAAGATGAGAGAAGTTTGCATATTGCTGGAAATTGATGACATCATCAGATGGTTATGTTTGAGCAATGCCTCTTAAGGGTTAGTTTTGGAACATCTTCTGAACATACTAAATAATTAAGTAACGGATGAGGATCCTGTGCAATCTCCAATTCAAGTGTCCTTGTGTATGAGAGCTTTAGAAACCAACTTCCTGATTGCTAGCTCCCCTAAATCTAAGTTAAAGTGTAGTGGATGGATGTTGCCATCTGAAAATTATGTTAAGAAAAATATAGATGTCGTTTTGGACCCTAACCCCCTATAGGGAACCTTGGATGTTGTTTTGAGGGACTCCGAATGAGAAGATTAAGGTATCCGTTGAAGCTTTTAGTGCGGAAACTGCGGAAATGTACATCATGAACCTAGCAAGAACTACTGGATGCAACACTACCGGAACAGGGCCCTATGCCGACGGCCCCCGTCGGCCTTGTCTGGGCTATGCCGACAGCCATGTCCAGGCCGTCGGCGTAATAAAGCCGTCGGGCTATCCCGAGATATGCCGACGGCCCCCGTCGGCCCACATGAGCCGTCGGCTTATCCCAAGTTACGCCTACAGCGGCAGTCGGCATATATGGACCGTGGGCATAGTTGCGGGCCCGGCGATCCCGCTCGTGCCTGGCGACTAACGGCGTCCGATCTATGCCGACGACCGAGATGGGAGGCCGTCGGCATAGATTCCCTTACCACGTCATCGATCCGAGGCACACCGACCACCACCTATGCCGACGGCTGCCGTCGGCATAGATGCCACATCACTGATCCGCGGCGCGCCGGCCATCTGACTTATGCCGCAGCTATGCCGACAGCTTTGCCATTGGCATAGTTTTTTTTCTTTTTTTTCTTTTTTTCATAGCTATATTTTTTTCATAGTTTTTTTTCCTTTTTTTACCACGTCATCAATCTTTTTTTCATAGTGCCCTTATCCACTTCCCGATCACCCCCTCCACTCGTTAGTTTTTTTTGTTTTTTTTCATAGCTATATTTTATGTTTTCTTAAATATTATTATTTGACTAACTTACATATAGTATGTGTTAATAAGCATACATACATTATTTTTCGGTTCTGTACACAGCTGTGTGACCCGCCTCACGAGCGGTGCCGCCGCTAGCCGGCACCTGGAATGGGGAACAGCCGCATCGGGTCTATACGAAGGGGACTTTGCTCCCAAGTGTTTATATATATATATATATATATATATATATATATATATATATATATATATATATATATATATATATTAGATGACCTACCACAACCGGGTGGTGTTGTGGCATGTCCGAAGAGGCGGCACGCGTCTCCGGTGCGTGGCCCCCTCACGGACGGCGGCGCCGCCGGCACCTGGAGGGCGGAAACTGTCGCGTCGGGTCTACACGGAGTGGATTTAGCTGTGGGTATTGCCCGGATGTTGCTCCCCGGTGTCCCTCTAGGCCGACCTGACACAATCGGATGGAGAGGTCCACTGGTCAAAGCCCGTCCGTGGGAAGTCAAAGGGCTAGATCTCGTGGTCAACCGCTCCAGGGTTAGGCGGGACGGGGGCCCTGAGAGGTAGCAATGCCACCGGAGCGTCGTACCGCGCCCTCATATATGCGAGGTGGTGTTGTGGCATGTCCGAAGAGGCGGCACGCATCTCCGGTCCGTGGCCCCCCCTCATGGACGGCGCCGCCGCCGGCACCTGGAGGGGGGAAACTGCCGCGTCGGGTCTACACGGAGTGGATTTAGCTGTGGGTTTGGCCCGGATGTTGCTCCCCGGTGTCCCTCTGGGCCGACCTGACACAACCGGACGGAGAGGTCCACTGGTCAAAGCCCGTCCATGGGAAGTCAAAGGGCTAGATCTCGTGGTCAACCGCTCCAGGGTTAGGCGGGACGGGGGCCCTGGAGGGTAGCAATGCCACCGGAGCATTGTACCGCGCATCATACATGCGGGGTGGTGTTGTGGCATGTTCGAAGAGGCGGCACGCGTCTCCGGTGTGAGGCCCCCCTCATGGACGGCGCCGCCGCCAGCACCTGGAGGGGGGAAACTGCCACGTCGGGTCTACACGGAGTGGCTTTAGCTATGGGTTTGGCCCGGATGTTGCTCCCCGGTGTCCCTCTGGGCCGACCTGACACAACCGGATGGAGAGGTCCACTGGTCAAAGCCCTTCCGTAGGAATTCAAAGGACTAGATCTCGTGGTCAACCGTTCTAGGGTTAGGCGGGACGGGGGCCCTGGGGGTAGCAATGCCATCGGAGCGTCGTACCGCGCCCTCATACATGTGGGGTGGTGTTGTGGCATGTCCGAAGAGGCGGCACGTGTGTCCGGTGCGTGGCCCCCCTCATGGACGACGCCGCCGCCGGCACCTAGAGGGAGGAAACTACCGCGTCGGGTCTACACGGAGTGGATTTAGCTGTGGGTTTGGCCCGGATGTTGCTCCCCAATGTCCATCTGGGCCGACCTGACACAACCGGATGGAGAGGTCCACTGGTCAAAGCCCGTCCGTGGGAAGTCAAAGGGCTAGATCTCGTGGTCAACCGCTCTAGGGTTAGGCGGGACGGGGGCCCTGGGGGTAGAAATGCCACCGGAGAGGGCTAGATCTCATGGTCAACCGCTCTAGGGTTAGGCGGGACGGGGGCCCTGGGGGTAGCAATGCCACCGGAGCGTTGTACCGCGCCCTCATACATGCGGGGTGGTGTTGTGGCATGTCCGAAGAGGCGGCACGCATCTCCGGTGCGTGGCCCCCCTCATGGATGGCGCCGCCGCCGGCACCTGGAGGGGGGAAACTGCCGCGTCGGGTCTACATGGAGTGGATGTAGCTGTGGGTTTGGCCCAGATGTTGCTCCCCGGTGTCCCTCTGGGCCGACCTGACACAACCGGATGGAGAGGTCCACTGGTCAAAGCCCGTCCGTGGGAAGTCAAAGGCCTAGATCTCATGGTCAACCGCTCCAGGGTTAGGCGGGACGGGGGGCCTGGGGGTAGCAATGCCATCGGAGCATCGTACCGGGCCCTCATACATGCGGGGTGGTGTTGTGGCATGTCCGAAGAGACGGCACGCGTCTCCGGTGCGTGGCCCCCCTCATGGACGGCGCCGCCACCGGCACCTGGAGGGGGGAAACTGCCGCGTCGGGTCTACACGAAGTGGATTTAGCTGTGGGTTTGGCCCGGATGTTGCTCCCCGGTGTCCCTCTGGGCCGACCTGACACAACCGGATGGAGAGGTCCACTGGTCAAAGCCCGTCCGTGGGAAGTCAAAGGGCTAGATCTCTTGGTCAATCGCTCCAGGGTTAGGCGGGACGGGGCCCCTAGCAATGCCACCGGACCGTTGTACCGCACCCTCATACATGTGGGGTGGTGTTGTGGCATGTCCGAAGAGGCGGCACGCGTCTCCGGTGCGAGGCCCCCCTCACGGACGGCGTCGCCGCCGGTACCTGGAGGGGGGAAACTGCCGCGTCGGGTCTACACGGAGTGGATTTAGCTGTGGGTTTGGCCCGGATGTTGCTCCCCGGTGTCCCTCTGGGCCGACCTGACACAACCGGATGGAGAGGTCCATTGGTCAAAGCCCTTCCGTAGGAAGTCAAAGGGCTAGATCTCGTGGTCAACTGCTCTACGGTTAGGCGGGACGGGGGCCCTGGGGGGTAGCAATGCCACCGGAGCGTCGTACCGCGCCCTCATACATGCGGGGTGGTGTTGTGGCATGTCCGAATAAGCGGCACGCATCTCCGGTGCGTGGCCCCCCTCATGGACGGCGCCGCCGGCGGCACCTGGAGGGAGGAAACTGCCGCGTCGGGTCTACACGGAGTGGATTCAGCTATGGGTTTGGCCCGGATGTTGCTCCCGATGTCCATCTGGACTGACCTGACACAACCGGATGGAGAGGTCCACAGGTCAAAGCCCGTCCATGGGAAGTCAAAGGGCTAGATCTTGTGGTCAACCGCTCCAGGGTTAGGCGGGACGGGGGCCCTGGGGGGTAGCAATGCCACCGGAGCGTTGTACCGCGCCCTCATACATGCGGGGTTTGTTGTGGCATGTCCGAAGAGGCGGCACGCGTCTCCGGTGCGTGGCCCCCCTCACGGACGGCCCAGACGGCGGCACCTGGAGGGGGGAAACTGCCGCGTCGGGTCTACACGGAGTGGATGTAGCTGTGGGTTTGACCCTGATGTTGCTCCTGAAGGAAATATTCCCTAGGGGCAATAATAAAGTTATTATTTATTTCCTTATTTCATGATAAATTTTTATTATTCATGCTAGAATTGTATTAACTGGAAACATAATACATGTGTGAATACACAGACAAACATAGTGTCACTAGTATGTCTCTACTTGACTAGCTCGTTTATCAACGATGGTTATGTTTCCTAACCATGGACAAAAGAGTTGTCATTTGATTAATGGGATCACATCATTAGGAGAATGATGTGATTGACATGACTCATTCCGTTAGCCTAGCACTTGATCGTTTAGTATGTTGCTATTGCTTTCTTCATGACTTATACATGTTCCTGTAACTATGAGATTATGCAACTCCCGTTTACCGGAGGAACACTTTGGGTGCTACCAAACGTCACAACGTAATTGGGTGATTATAAAGGAGTACTACAGGTGTCTCCAAAGGTACATGTTGGGTTGGCGTATTTCGAGATTAGGTTTTGTCACTCCGATTGTCGTAGAGGTATCTCTGGGCCCTCTCGGTAATGCACATCACTATAAGCCTTGCAAGCAATGTAGCTAATGAGTTAGTTACGGAATGATGCATTACGTAACGAGTAAAGAGACTTGCCAGTAATGAGATTGAACTAGGTATTGGATACCGACGATCGAATCTCGGGCAAGTAACATACCGATGACAAAGGGAACAACGTATGTTGTTATGCGGTTTGACCGATAAAGATCATCGTAGAATATGTAGGAGCCAATATGAGCATCCAGGTTCCGCTATTTGTTATTGACCAAGAATAGTTCTAGGTCATGTCTACATAGTTCTCGAACCCGTAGGGTCCGCACGCTTAAGGTTTCGCTGACAGTTATATTATGAGTTTATGAGTTTTGATGTACCGAAGGAGTTCGGAGTCCTGGATGAGATCGGGGACATGACGAGCAGTCTCGAAATGGTCGAGACGTAAAGATCGATATATTGGACGACTATATTCGGACTTCGGAAAGGTTCCGAGTGATTCGGGTATTTTTCGGAGTACCGGAAAGTTACGGGAATTCGCCGGGGAGTATATGGGCCTTATTGGGCCATACGGGAATATAGGAGAGAGGGCGAAAGGAAGGAGGAGCGCAGCCCCCCTCTGGTCCGAATTGGACAAGGGGTGCGGCCCCCTTTTCCTTCCTCCTCTCCCCCTCTTTCCCCCTTCTCCTACTCCAAAAAGGAAGGAGGGAGTCCTACTCCCGGTGGGAGTAGGACTCCCCTTGGCGCACCCCTCCTAGGCCGGCCTCCCCTCCCCCCTTGCTCCTTTATATACGGGGGCAGGGGGGCACCTCTAGGCACAACACAAGTTGATCTACGGATCGTTCCTTAGCCGTGTGCGGTGCCCCCCTCCACCATATTCCACCTCGGTCATATCGTCACGGAGTTTAGTCGAAGCCCTGCGCCGGTAGAGCATCATCATCGTCACCACGCCGTCGTGCTGATGGAACTCATCCCCGACACTTTGCTGGATCGGAGTCCAGGGATCGTCATCGAGCTGAACATGTGCTGAACTCGGAGGTGCCGTACGTTCGGTACTTGGATCGGTCGGATCGTGAAGACGTACGACTACATCAACCGCGTTGTCACAACGCTTCCGGTTACGGTCTACGAGGGTACGTGGACAACACTCTCCCCTCTCGTTGCTATGCCATCACCATGATCTTGCGTGTGCGTAGGAATTTTTTTGAAATTACTACGTTCCCCAACAGTGGTATCAGAGCCTAGGTTTTATGCGTTGATGTTATATGCATGAGTAGAACACAAGTGAGTTGTGGGCGATACAAGTCATACTGCTTACCAGCATGTCATACTTTGGTTCGGCAGTATTGTTGGATGAAGCAGCCCGGACCGACATTACGAATACGCTTACGCGAGACTGGTTTTACCGTCGTGCTTTGCACATAGGTGACTAGCGGGTGTCAGTTTCTCCAACTTTAGTTGAACCAAGTGTGACTACGCCCGGTCTTTGAGAAGGTTAAAACAACACCAACTTGACGAACTATCATTGTGGTTTTGATGCGTAGGTAAGAACGGTTCTTGATCAGCCCGTAGCATCCACGTAAAACTTGCAACAACAAAGTAGAGGACGTCTAACTTGTTTTTGCAGGGCATGTTGTGATGTGATATGGTCAAGACGTGATGAGATATAAGTTGTTGTATGAGATGATCATGTTTTGTTGAAGTTATCGGCAACCGGCAGAAGCTCTATGGTTGTCTCTTTGTTGCATAAGATGCAAGTGCCAAATAATTGCTTTACTTTATCGCTATGCGATAGCAATAGTTGCAAGAGCAATAGTTGGCGAGACGACCATGTGACGACACATTGATATAGATCAAGATGATGAAGATCATGGTGTCGTGCCGGTGACGATAGAGATCATGACAGTACTTTGGAGATGGAGATCAAAGGCGCAAGATGATCATGGCCATATCATGTCACATATTTTGATTGCATATGATGTTTATCTGTTATACATCTTATTCTGTTTTGTTTGACGGTAGCATTATAAGATGATCTCTCACTAATTATCAAGAAGTGTTCTCCCTGAGTATGCACCGTTGCCAAAGTTCGTCGTGCCCAGACACCACGTGATGATCGGGTGTGATAAGCTCTACGTCCATCTACAACGGGTGCAAAGCCAGTTTGCACACGCAGAATACTCAGGTTAAACTTGACGAGCCTAGCATATGCAGATATGGCCTCGGAACACGGAGACCGAAAGGTCGAGCGTGAATCATATAGTAGATATGATCAACATAGTGATGTTCACCATTGAAACTACTCCATCTCACGTGATGATCGGACATGGTTTAGTTGATATGGATCACGTAATCACTTAGAGGATTAGAGGGATGTCTTTCTAAGTGGGAGTTCTTAAGTAATATGATTAATTGAACTTTAATTTATCATGAACTTAGTCCTGGTAGTATTTTGCAAATTATGTTGTAGATCAATAGCTTGCGTTGTTGCTTTCATATGTTTATTTTGATATGTTCCTAGAGAAAATTGTGTTGAAAGATGTTAGTAGCAATGATGCGGATTGGATCCGTGATCTGAGGTTTATCCTCATTGCTGCACAGAAGAATTATGTCCTTAATGCACCGCTAGGTGACAGACCTATTGCAGGAGCAGATGCAGACGTTATGAACGTTTGGCTAGCTCAATATGATGACTACTTGATAGTTTAGTGCACCATGCTTAACGGCTTAGAATCGGGACTTCAAAGACGTTTTGAACGTCATGGACCATATGAGATGTTCCAGGAATTGAAGTTAATATTTCAAGCAAATACCCGAGTTGAGAGATATGAAGTCTCCAACAAGTTCTATAGCTAAAAGATGGAGGAGAATCGCTCAACTAGTGAGCATGTGCTCAGATTGTCTGGGTACTACAATCGCTTGAATCAAGTGGGGGTTAATCTTCCAGGTAAGATAGTGATTGATAGAATTCTCTAGTCACCACCACCAAGTTAGTAGAACTTCGTGATGAACTATAATGCAAGGGATGACGAAAACGATTCCCGAGCTCTTCGTGATGCTGAAATTGACGAAGGCAGAAATCAAAGAAAAACATCAAAGTGTTCATGGTGGACAAGATCACTAGTTTGAAGATAAAGGGCAAAGGGAATAAGGGGAACTTCATGAAGAACAGTAAGCAAGTTGCTACTCAAGTGAAGAAACCCAAGTCTGGACCTAAGCCTAAGACTAAGTGATTACACTGCAGAGGAAATGGTCACTGGAAGCGGAAATGCCCTGAATATTTGGTGGATAAGAAGGATGGCAAAGTGAACAAGGGTATATTTGATATACAGGTTATTGATGTGTGCCTTACTAGTGTTTATAGTAGCCCCTGAGTATTTGATACTTGTTCAGTTGCTAAGATTAGTAACTCAAAACAGGAGTTATATAAATAGAGACCGGTTGAAGGGGAAGTGACGATGAGTGTTGGAAGTGGTTCCAAGATTGATATGATCATCATCGCACACTCCCTATACTTTCGGGATTAGTGTTGAACCTAAATAAATGTTATTTGGCGTTTGCGTTGAGCATGAATATGATTTGATCATGTTTATTGCAATACGGTTATTCATTTAAAGTCAGAGAATAATTGTTGTTCTGTTTACATGAATAAAACCTTCGATGGTCATACACCCAATGAAAATAGTTTGTTGGATCTCGATCGTAGTGATACACATATTCATAATATTGATGCCAAAAGATGCAAAGTTAATAATGATAGTGCAACTTATTTGTGGCACTGCCGTTTGGGTCATATCGGTGTAAAGCGCATGAAGAAACTCCATAAAGATGGATTTTCGGAATCACTTGGTTATGAATCATTTGATGCTTGCGAACCGTGCCTTTTGGGCAAGATGACTAAAACTCCGTTCTCCGGAACAATGGAACAAGCTACTGACTTATTGGAAATAATACATACCGATGTATGCGATCCAATGAGTGTTGATGCTCGTGGCAAGTATCGTTATTTTCTGACCTTCACAAGATGATTTGAGCAGATATGGGTATATCTACTTGATGAAACATAAGTCTGAAATAGTTGAAAGGTTCAAAGAATTTCAGAGTGAAGTGGAAAAATCATCGTAACAAGAAAATAAAGTTTCTGCGATCTGATCGCGGAGACGAATATTTGAGTTACGAGTTTGGTCTTCAATTAAAACAATGTGGAATAGTTTCACAGCTCACGCCACCTAGAACACCACAACGTTATGGTGTGTCCGAACGTCGTAACCGCACTTTATTGGATATGGTGCGATCTATGATGTCTCTTACTCTTTTACCATTATCGTTTTGGGGTTATGCATTAGATACGGCTGCATTCACGTTAAAAGGGCACCATCTAAATCCGTTGAGACGACATCGTATGAACTATGGTTTAGAAGTAAACCTAAGCTGTCGTTTCTTAAAGTTTGGAGTTGCGATGCTTATATGAAAAAGGTTTTCAACCTGATAAGCTCGAACCCAAATCGGAGAAGTGCGTCTTGATAGAATACCCAAAGGAAACTGTTGGGTACTCCTTCTATCACAAATCCAAAGGCAAAACATTCGTTGCTAAGAATGGATCCTTTCTAGAGAAGGAGTTTCTCTCGAAAGAAGTGAGTGGGAGGAAAGTAGAACTTGATGAGGTAACTGTACCTGCTCCCTCATTTGAAAGTAGTTCATCACAGAAATCTGTTCCTGTGACTACTACACCAATTAGTGAGGAAGTTAATGATGATGATCATGAAACTTCAGATTAAGTTACTACAGAACTCGTAGGTCTTACAGAGTAAGATCCGCACCAGAGTGGTACGGTAATCCTGTTCTGGAAGTTATGTTACTAGACCATGACGAACCTACGAACTATGAAGAAGCGATGGTGAGCCCAGATTCCGCAAAATGGCTTGAGGCCATGAGATCTGAGATAAGATCCATGTATGAAAACAAAGTATGGACTTTGATTGACTTGCCCAATGATCGGCGAGACATTGAGATTAAATGGATCTTCAAGAGGAAGACGGACGCTGATAGTGTTACTATCTACAAAGCTAGAATTGTCGCAAAAGGTTTTCGACAAGTTCAAGGTGTTGACTACGATGAGAGTTTTTCACTCGTATCTATGCTTAAGTCTGTCTGAATCATGTTAGCAATTGCCGCATTTTATGAAATCTGGCAAATGGATAAACAAAACTGCATTCCTTAATGGTTTTCTTAAAGAAGAGTTGTATATGATGCAACCAGAAGGTTTTGTCAATCCTAAAGGTGCTAACAAATTGTGCAAGCTCCAGCGATCCATCTATGGACTGGTGCAAGCATCTCGGAGTTGGAATATATGCTTTGATGAGTTGATCAAAGCATATGGTTTTATACAGACTTTTGAAGAAGCCTGTATTTACAAGAAAGTGAGTGGGAGCTCTGTAGCATTTCTAATATTATATGTGGATGACATATTGTTAATTGGAAATGATATGGAAATTCTGGATAGCATGAAAGGATACTTGAATAAGAGTTTTTCAAAGCAAGACCTCGGTGAAGCTGCTTACACATTGAGCATCAAGATCTATATAGATAGATCAAGACGCTTGATAAGATTTTTCAATGAGTACATACCTTGATAAATTTTTGAAATAGTTCAAAATGGAACAGTCAAAGAAGGAGTTCTTGCCTGTGTTACAAGGTGTGAAGTTGAGTAAGACTCAAGACCCGACCATTGCAGAAAATAGAAAGAGAATGAAAAGTCATTCCCTATGCCTCAGTCATAGGTTCTATAAAGTATGCTATGCTGTGAACCAGACCTATTGTATACCTTGCTCTGTGTTTGGCAAAGGAATACAATTTTGATCTAATAAGTAGATCACTGGACATGGGTCAAGAATATCCTTAGTGAGGACTAAGGAGATGTTTCTCGATTATGGAGGTGATAAAAGAGCCCGTCGTTAAAGTTACAACGATGCAAGCTTTTACACCAATCCAGATGACTCTAAGTCTCAATCTGGATACATATTGAAAGTGGGAGCAATTAGCTAGAGTAGCTCCGTGCAGAGCATTGTGGACATAGAATATTTGCGAAATACATACGGCTCTGAATATGACAGACCCGTTGACTAAGCTTCTCTCACGAGCAAAACATGATCATACCTTAGTACTCTTTGGGTGTTAATCACATAGCGATGTGAACTAGATTATTGACTCTAGTAAACCCTTTGGGTGTTGATCACATGAAGATGTGAACTATGGTGTTAATCATATACAGATATGAATATTGGTGTTAAATCACATGGCGATGTGAACTAGATTATTGACTCTAGTGCAAGTGGGAGACTGAAGGAAATATGCCCTAGAGGCAATAATAAAGTTATTATTTATTTCCTTATTTCATGATAAATGTTTATTATTCATGCTAGAATTGTATTAACCGGAAACATAATACATGTGTGAATACATAGACAAACATAGTGTCACTAGTATGCCTCTACTTGACTAGCTCGTTTATCAAAGATGGTTATGTTTCCTAACCATGGACAAAGAGTTGTCATTTGATTAACGGGATCACATCATTAGGAGAATGATGTGATTGACATGACCCATTCCGTTAGCCTAGCACTTGATCGTTTAGTATGTTGCTATTGCTTTCTTCATGACTTATACATGTTCCTGTAACTATGAGATTATGCAACTCCCGTTTACCGGAGGAACACTTTGGGTGCTACCAAACGTCACAACGTAACTGGGTGATTATAAAGGAGTACTACAGGTGTCTCCAAAGGTACATGTTGGGTTGGCGTATTTCGAGATTAGGTTTTGTCACTCCGATTGTCGGAGAGGTATCTCTGGGCCCTCTCGGTAATGCACATCACTATAAGCCTTGCAAGCAATGTAGCTAATGAGTTAGTTACGGAATGATGCATTACGTAACGAGTAAAGAGACTTGCCGGTAACGAGATTGAACTAGGTATTGGATACCGACGATCGAATCTCGGGCAAGTAACATACCGATGACAAAGGGAGAAACGTATGTTGTTATGCGGTTTGACCGATAAAGATCTTCGTAGAATATGTAGGAGCCAATATGAGCATCCAGGTTCCGCTATTGGTTATTGACCAAGAATAGTTCTAGGTCATGTCTACATAGTTCTCGAACCCGTAGGGTCCGCACGCTTAAGGTTTCGATGACAGTTATATTATGAGTTTATGAGTTTTGATGTACCGAAGGAGTTCGGAGTCCCGGATGAGATCGGGGACATGACGAGGAGTCTCGAAATGGTCGAGACGTAAAGATCGATATATTGGACGACTATATTCGGACTTCGGAAAGGTTCCGAGTGATTCGGGTATTTTTCGGAGTACCGGAGTGTTACGGGAATTCGCCGGGGAGTATATGGGCCTTATTGGGCCATACGGGAATAAAGGAGAGAGGGCGAAAGGAAGGAGGCGCGCAGCCCCCCTCTGGTCCGAATTGGACAAGGGGTGCGGCCCCCTTTTCCTTCCTCCTCTCCCCCTCTTTCCCCCTTCTCCTACTCCAACAAGGAAGGAGGGAGTCCTACTCCCCCCTTGGCGCGCCCCTCCTAGGCCGGCCGCCCCCTCCCCCGTTGCTCCTTTATATACGGGGGCAGGGGGGCACCTCTAGGCACAACACAAGTTGATCTACGGATCGTTCCTTAGCCGTGTGCGGTGCCCCCCTCCACCATATTCCACCTCGGTCATATCGTCACGGAGTTTAGGCGAAGCCGTGCGCCGGTAGAGCATCATCATCGTCACCACGCCGTCGTGCTGACGGAAATCATCCCCGACACTTTGCTGGATCGGAGTCCGGGGATCGTCATCGAGCTGAACGTGTGCTGAACTCGGAGGTGTCGTACGTTCGGTACTTGGATCGGTCGAATCGTGAAGACGTACGACTACATCAACCGCGTTGTCACAACGCTTCCTCTTACGGTCTATGAGGGTACGTGGACAACACTCTCCCCTCTCGTTGCTATGCCATAACCATGATCTTGCGTGTGCGTAGAAATTTTTTTGAAATTACTACGTTCCCCAACAGTGGTATCAGAGCGTAGGTTTTATGCGTTGATGTTATATGCACGAGTAGAACACAAGTGAGTTGTGAGCGATACAAGTCATACTGCTTACCAGCATGTCATACTTTGGTTCGGCGGTATTGTTGGATGAAGCGGCCCGGACCGACATTACGCGTACGCTTACGCGAGACTGGTTTTACCGTCGTGCTTTGCACACAGGTGACTAGCGGGTGTCAGTTTCTCCAACTTAAGTTGAACCCAGTGTGGCTACGCCCGGTCCTTGAGAAGGTTAAAACAGCACCAACTTGACGAACTATCGTTGTGGTTTTGATGCGTAGGTAAGAACGGTTCTTGCTCAGCCCGTAGCAGCCACGTAAAACTTGCAACAACAAAGTAGAGGACGTCTAACTTGTTTTTGCAGGGCATGTTGTGATGTGATATGGTCAAGACGTGATGAGATATAAGTTGTTGTATGAGATGATCATGTTTTGGTGAAGTTATCGGCAACCGGCAGAAGCTCTATGGTTGTCTCTTTGTTGCATAAGATGCAAGTGCCAAATAATTCCTTTACTTTATCGCTATGCGATAGCAATAGTTGCAAGAGCAATAGTTGGCGAGACGACCATGTGACGACACATTGATATAGATCAAGATGATGAAGATTATGGTGTCGTGCCAGTGACGATAGAGATCATGACGGTACTTTCGAGATGGAAATCAAAGGCGCAAGATGATCATGGCCATATCATGTCACATATTTTGATTGCAGATGATGTTTATTTGTTATACATCTTATTCTGTTTTGTTTGATGGTAGCATTATAAGATGATCTCTCACTAATTATCAAGAAGTGTTCTCCCTGAGTATGCACCGTTGCCAAAGTTCGTCGTGCCCAGACACCACGTGATGATCGGGTGTGATAAGCTCTACGTCCATATACAATGGGTGCAAGCCAGTTTTGCACACGCAGAATACTCAGGTTAAACTTGACAAGCCTAGCATATGCAGATCTGGCCTCGGAACACGGAGACCGAAAGGTCGAGCGTGAATCATATAGTAGATATGATCAACATAGTGATGTTCACCATTGAAACTACTCCATCTCACATGATGATAGGATATGGTTTAGTTGATATGGATCACGCCATCACTTAGAGGATTAGAGGGATGTCTTTCTAAGTGGGAGTTAAGTAATATGATTAATTGAACTTTAGTTTATCATGAGCTTAGTCCTGGTAGTATTTTGCAAATTATGTTGTAGATCAATAGCTTGCGTTGTTGCTTTCATATGTTTATTTTGATATGTTCCTAGAGAAAATTGTGTTGAAAGATGTTAGTAGCAATGATGCGGATTGGATCCGTGATATGAGGTTTATCCTCATTGCTGCACAGAAGAATTATTTCCTTAATGCACCACTAGGTGACAGACCTATTGTAGGAGCAGATGCAGACGTTATGAACATTTGGCTAGCTCAATATGATGACTACTTGATAGTTTAGTGCACCATGCTTAACGGCTTAGAATCGGGACTTCAAAGACGTTTTGAACGTCATGGACCATATGAGATGTTCCAGGAATTGAATAGTATTTCAAGCAAATACCCGAGTTGAGAGATATGAAGTCTCCAACAAGTTCTATAGCTAAAGGATGGAGGAGAATCGCTCAACTAGTGAGCATGTGCTCAGATTGTCTGGGTACTACAATCGCTTGAATCAACTGGGAGTTAATCTTCCAGGTAAGATAGTGATTGATAGAATTCTCTAGTCACCATCACCAAGTTAGTAGAACTTCGTGATGAACTATAATGCAAGGGATGACGAAAATGATTCCCGAGCTCTTCGTGATGCTGAAATTGACGAAGGTAGAAATCAAAGAAAAACATCAAAGTGTTCATGGTGGACAAGATCACTAGTTTCAAGATAAAGGGCAAAGGGAATAAGGGGAACTTCATGAAGAACAGCAAGCAAGTTGCTACTCAAGTGAAGAAACCCAAGTCTGGACCTAAGCCTAAGACTAAGTGATTACACTGCAAAGGAAATGGTCACTGGAAGCGGAAATGCCCTGAATATTTGGTGGATAAGAAGGATGGCAAAGTGAACAAGGGTATATTTGATATACAGGTTATTGATGTGTGCCTTACTAGTGTTTATAGTAGCCCCTGAGTATTTGATACTTGTTCAGTTGCTAAGATTAGTAACTCGAAACAGGAGTTACAGAATAAACAGAGACTAGTTGAAGGGGAAGTGACGATGAGTGTTGGAAGTGGTTCCAAGATTGATATGATCATCATCGCACACTCCCTATACTTTCGGGATTTGTGTTGAACCTAAATAAGTGTTATTTGGCGTTTGCGTTGAGCATGAATATGATTTGATCATGTTTATTGCAATACGGTTATTCATTTAAAATCAGAGAATAATTGTTGTTCTGTTTAAATGAATAAAACCTTTGATGGTCATACACCCAATGAAAATAGTTTGTTGGATCTCGATCGTAGTGATACACATATTCATAATATTGATGCCAAAAGATGCAAAGTTAATAATGATAGTGCAACTTATTTGTGGCACTGCCGTTTGGGTCATATCGGTGTAAAGCGCATGAAGAAACTCCATAAAGATGGATTTTCGGAATCACTTGGTTATGAATCATTTGATGCTTGCGAACCGTGCCTTTTGGGCAAGATGACTAAAACTCCGTTCTCCGGAACAATGGAACAAGCTACTGACTTATTGGAAATAATACATACTGATGTATGCGATCCAATGAGTGTTGATGCTCGTGGCAAGTATCGTTATTTTCTGACCTTCACAAGATGATTTGAGCAGATATGGGTATATCTACTTGATGAAACATAAGTCTGAAATAGTTGAAAGGTTCAAAGAATTTCAGAGTGAAGTGGAAAAATCATTGTAACAAGAAAATAAAGTTTCTGCTATCTGATCGCGGAGACGAATATTTGAGTTACGAGTTTGGTCTTCAATTAAAACAATGTGGAATAGTTTCACAGCTCACGCCACCTAAAACACCACAACATTATGGTGTGTCCGAACGTCGTAACCGCACTTTATTGGATATGGTGCGATCTATGATGTCTCTTACTGATTTGCCATTATCGTTTTGGGGTTATGCATTAGAGACGGCTGCATTCACGTTAAAAGGGCACCATCTAAATCCGTTGAGACGACATCGTATGAACTATGCTTTAGAAGTAAACCTAAGCTGTCGTTTCTTAAAGTTTGGAGTTGCGATGCTTATATGAAAAGGTTTTCAACCTCATAAGCTCGAACCCAAATCGGAGAAGTGCGTCTTCATAGAATACCCAAAGGAAACTGTTGGGTACTCCTTCTATCACAAATCCAAAGGCAAAACATTCGTTGCTAAGAATGGATCCTTTCTAGAGAAGGAGTTTCTCTCGAAAGAAGTGAGTGGGAGGAAAGTAGAACTTGATGAGGTAACTGTACCTGCTCCCTCATTTGAAAGTAGTTCATCACAGAAATTTGTTCCTGTGACTACTACACCAATTAGTGAGGAAGTTAATGATGATGATCATGAAACTTCAGATTAAGTTACTACAGAAACTCGTAGGTCTTACAGAGTAAGATCCGCACCAGAGTGGTACAGTAATCCTGTTCTGTAAGTTATGTTACTAGACCATGACGAACCTACGAACTATGAAGAAGCGATGGTGAGCCCAGATTCCGCAAAATGGCTTGAGGCCATGAGATCTGAGATAAGATCCATGTATGAAAACAAAGTACGGACTTTGATTGACTTGCCCAATGATCGGCGAGACATTGAGATTAAATGTATCTTCAAGAGGAAGACGGACGCTGATAGTGTTACTATCTACAAAGCTAGAATTGTCGCAAAAGGTTTTGGACAAGTTCAAGGTGTTGACTACGATGAGAGTTTTTCACTCGTATCTATGCTTAAGTCTGTCTGAATCATGTTAGCAATTGCCGCATTTTATGAAATCTGGCAAATGGATAAACAAAACTGCATTCCTTAATGGTTTTCTTAAAGAAGAGTTGTATATGATGCAACCAGAAGGTTTTGTCAATCCTAAAGGTGCTAACAAATTGTGCAAGCTCCAGCGATCCATCTATGGACTGGTGCAAGCATCTCGGAGTTGGAATATATGCTTTGATGAGTTGATCAAAGCATATGGTTTTATACAGACTTTTGAAGAAGCCTGTATTTACAAGAAAGTGAGTGGGAGCTCTGTAGCATTTCTAATATTATATGTGGATGACATATTGTTAATTGGAAATGATATGGAAATTCTGGATAGCATGAAAGGATACTTGAATAAGAGTTTTTCAAAGCAAGACCTCGGTGAAGCTGCTTACACATTGAGCATCAAGATCTATATAGATAGATCAAGACGCTTGATAAGATTTTTCAATGAGTACATACCTTGATAATTTTTGAAATAGTTCAAAATGGAACAGTCAAAGAAGGAGTTCTTGCCTGTGTTACAAGGTGTGAAGTTGAGTAAGACTCAAGACCCGACCATTGCAGAAAATAGAAAGAGAATGAAAAGTCATTCCCTATGCCTCAGTCATAGGTTCTATAAAGTATGCTATGCTGTGAACCAGACCTATTGTATACCTTGCTCTGTGTTTGGCAAAGGAATACAATTTTGATCTAATAAGTAGATCACTGGACATGGGTCAAGAATATCCTTAGTGAGGACTAAGGAGATGTTTCTCGATTATGGAGGTGATAAAAGAGCCCGTCGTTAAAGTTACAACGATGCAAGCTTTTACACCAATCCAGATGACTCTAAGTCTCAATCTGGATACATATTGAAAGTGGGAGCAATTAGCTAGAGTAGCTCCGTGCAGAGCATTGTGGACATAGAATATTTGCGAAATACATACGGCTCTGAATATGACAGACCCGTTGACTAAGCTTCTCTCACAAGCAAAACATGATCATACCTTAGTACTCTTTTGGGTGTTAATCACATAGCGATGTGAACTAGATTATTGACTCTAGTAAACCCTTTGGGTGTTGGTCACATGAAGATGTGAACTATGGGTGTTAATCACATACAGATGTGAATATTGGTGTTAAATCACATGGCGATGTGAACTAGATTATTGACTCTAGTGCAAGTGGGAGACTGAAGGAAATATGCCCTAGAGGCAATAATAAAGTTATTATTTATTTCCTTATTTCATGATAAATGTTTATTATTCATGCTAGAATTGTATTAACCGGAAACATAATACATGTGTGAATACATAGACAAACATAGTGTCACTAGTATGCCTCTACTTGACTAGCTCGTTTATCAAAGATGGTTATGTTTCCTAACCATGGACAAAAGAGTTGTCATTTGATTAACGGGATCACATCATTAGGAGAATGATGTGATTGACATGACCCATTCCGTTAGCCTAGCACTTGATCGTTTAGTATGTTGCTATTGCTTTCTTCATGACTTATACATGTTCCTGTAACTATGAGATTATGCAACTCCCGTTTACCGGAGGAACACTTTGGGTGCTACCAAACGTCACAACGTAACTGGGTGATTATAAAGGAGTACTACAGGTGTCTCCAAAGGTACATGTTGGGTTGGCATATTTCGAGATTAGGTTTTGTCACTCCGATTGTCGGAGAGGTATCTCTGGGCCCTCTCGGTAATGCACATCACTATAAGCCTTGCAAGCAATGTAGCTAATGAGTTAGTTACATAATGATGCATTACGTAACGAGTAAAGAGACTTGCCGGTAACGAGATTGAACTAGGTATTGGATACCGACGATCGAATCTCGGGCAAGTAACATACCGATGACAAAGGGAACAACGTATGTTGTTATGCGGTTTGACCGATAAAGATCTTCGTAGAATATGTAGGAGCCAATATGAGCATCCAGGTTCCGCTATTGGTTATTGACCAAGAATAGTTCTAGGTCATGTCTACATAGTTCTCGAACCCGTAGGGTCCGCACGCTTAAGGTTTCGATGACAGTTATATTATGAGTTTATGAGTTTTGATGTACCGAAGGAGTTCGGAGTCCCGGATGAGATCGGGGACATGACGAGGAGTCTCGAAATGGTCAAGACGTAAAGATCGATATATTGGACGACTATATTCGGACTTCGGAAAGGTTCCGAGTGATTCGGGTATTTTTCGGAGTACCGGAGTGTTACGGGAATTCGCCGGGGAGTATATGGGCCTTATTGGGCCATACGGGAATAAAGGAGAGAGGGCGAAAGGAAGGAGGCGCGCAGCCCCCCTCTGGTCCGAATTGGACAAGGGGTGCGGCCCCCTTTTCCTTCCTCCTCTCCCCCTCTTTCCCCCTTCTCCTACTCCAAGGAGTAGGACTCCCCTTGGCGCGCCCCTCCTAGGCCGGCCGCCCCCTCCCCCGTTGCTCCGTTATATACGGGGGCAGGGAGGCACCTCTAGGCACAACACAAGTTGATCTACGGATCGTTCCTTAGCCGCGTGCGGTGCCCCCCTCCACCATATTCCACCTCGGTCATATCGTCACGGAGTTTAGGCGAAGCCCTGCGCTGGTAGAGCATCATCATCGTCACCACGCCGTCGTGCTGACGGAACTCATCCCCGACACTTTGCTGGATCGGAGTCCGGGGATCGTCATCGAGCTGAACGTGTGCTGAAGTCGGAGGTGCCGTACGTTCGGTACTTGGATTGGTCGGATCGTGAAGACGTACGACTACATCAACCGCGTTGTCACATTGCTTCCGCTTATGGTCTACGAGGGTACGTGGACAACACTCTCCCCTCTCGTTGCTATGCCATCACCATGATCTTGCGTGTGCGTAGGAAATTTTTTGAAATTACTACGTTCCCCAACAGTGGTATCAGAGCCTAGGTTTTATGCGTTGATGTTATATGCACGAGTAGAACACAAGTGAGTTGTGGGCGATACAAGTCATACTGCTTACCAGCATGTCATACTTTGGTTCGGCGGTATTGTTGGATGAAGCGGCCCGGACCGACATTACGCGTACGCTTACGCGAGACTGGTTTTACCGTCGTGCTTTGCACACAGGTGACTAGCGGGTGTCAGTTTCTCCAACTTTAGTTGAACCAAGTGTGGCTACGCCCGGTCCTTGAGAAGGTTAAAATAGCACCAACTTGACGAACTATCGTTGTGGTTTTGATGCGTAGGTAAGAACTGTTCTTGCTCAGCCTGTAGCAGCCACGTAAAACTTGCAACAACAAAGTAGAGGACGTCTAACTTGTTTTTGCAGGGCATGTTGTGATATGATATGGTCAAGACGTGATGAGATATAAGTTGTTGTATGAGATGATCATGTTTTGTTGAAGTTATCGGCAACCGGCAGAAGCTCTATGGTTGTCTCTTTGTTGCATAAGATGCAAGTGCCAAATAATTGCTTTACTTTATCGCTATGCGATAGCAATAGTTGCAAGAGCAATAGTTGGCGAGACGACCATGTGACGACACATTGATATAGATCAAGATGATGAAGATTATGGTGTCGTGCCGGTGACGATAGAGATCATGATAGTACTTTGGAGATGGAAATCAAAGGTGCAAGATGATCATGGCCATATCATGTCACATATTTTGATTGCATATGATGTTTATCTGTTATACATCTTATTCTCTTTTGTTTGACAGTAGCATTATAAGATGATCTCTCACTAATTATCAAGAAGTGTTCTCCCTGAGTATGCACCGTTGCCAAAGTTCGTCGTGCCCAGACACCACGTGATGATCGGGTGTGATAAGCTCTATGTCCATCTACAACGGGTGCAAGCCAGTTTTGCACACGCAGAATACTCAGGTTAAACTTGACGAGCCTAGCATATGCAGATATGGCCTCGGAACACGGAGACCAAAAGGTCGAGCGTGAATCATATAGTAGATATGATCAACATAGTGATGTTCACCATTGAAACTACTCCTTCTCACGTGATGATCGGACATGGTTTAGTTGATATGGATCACGTAATCACTTAGAGGATTAGAGGGATGTCTTTCTAAGTGGGAGTTCTTAAGTAATATGATTAATTGAACTTTAATTTATCTTGAACTTAGTCCTAGTAGTATTTTGAAAATTATGTTGTAGATCAATAGCTTGCGTTGTTGCTTTCATATGTTTATTTTGATATGTTCCTAGAGAAAATTGTGTTGAAAGATGTTAGTAGCAATGATGCGGATTGGATCCGTGATCTGAGGTTTATCCTCATTGCTGCACAGAAGAATTATGTCCTTAATGCACCGCTAGGTGACAGACCTATTGCAGGAGCAGATGCAGACGTTATGAACGTTTGGCTAGCTCAATATGATGACTACTTGATAGTTTAGTGCACCATGCTTAACGGCTTAGAATCGGGACTTCAAAGACGTTTTGAACATCATGGACCATATGAGATGTTCCAGGAATTGAAGTTAGTATTTCAAGCAAATACCCGAGTTGAGAGATATAAAGTCTCCAACAAGTTCTATAGCTAAAGGATGGAGGAGAATCGCTCAACTTATGAGCATGTGCTCAGATTGTCTACGGATCGTTCCTTAGCCGTGTGCGGTGCCCCCTCCACCATATTCCACCTCGGTCATATCGTCGCGGAGTTTAGGCGAAGCCCTATGCCGGTAGAGCATCATCATCGTCACCACGCCGTCGTGCTGACGGAACTCATCCCCAACACTTTGCTGGATCGGAGTCCGGGGATCGTCATCGAGCTGAACGTGTGCTAAATTCGGAGGTGTCGTACGTTCGGTACTTGGATCGGTCGGATCGTGAAGACGTACGACTACATCAACTGCGTTGTCATAACACTTCCGCTTATGGTCTACGAGGGTACGTGGACAACACTCTCCCCTCACGTTGCTATGCCATCACCATGATCTTGCGTGTGCGTAGGAATTTTTTTTGAAATTACTACGTCCCCAACAGCTCCCCGGTGTCCCTCTGGGCCGACCTGACACAACCAGATGGAGAGGTCCACTGGTCAAAGCCCGTCCGTGGGAAGTCAAAGGGCTAGATCTCGTGGTCAACCGCTCCAGGGTTAGGCGGGACGGGGGGGCAGGGGTAGCAATGCCACTGGAGCATTGTACCGGGCCCTCATACATGCGGGGTGGTGTTGTGGCATGTCCGAAGAGGCGGCACGCGTCTCCGGTGCGTGGCCCCCCTCACGGACGGCGCCGCCGCCGGCACCTGGAGGGGGGAAACTGCCGCGTCGGGTCTACACGGAGTGGATTTAGCTGTGGGTTTGGCCCGGATGTTGCTCCCGGTGTCCCTCTGGGCCGACCTGACACAACCAGATGGAGAGGTCCACTGGTCAAAGCCCGTCCGTGGGAAGTCAAAGGGCTAGATCTCGTGGTCAACCGCTCCAGGGTTAGGCGGGACGGGGGCCCTGGGGGTAGCAATGCCACCGGAGCGTCGTACCGGGCCCTCATACATGCGGGGTGGTGTTGTGGCATGTCCGAAGAGGCGGCACGCGTCTCCGGTGCGTGGCCCCCTCACGGACGGCGCCGCCGGCGGCACCTGGAGGGGGGAAACTGCCGCGTCGGGTCTACACGGAGTGGATGTAGCTGTGGGTTTGGCCCGGATGTTGCTCCCGGGTGTCCCTATGGGCCGACCTGACACAACCGGGTGGAGAGGTCCACTGGTCAAAGCCCGTCCGTGGGAAGTCAAAGGGCTAGATCTCGTGGTCAACCGCTCCAGGGTTAGGCGGGACGGGGGCCCTGGGGGTAGCAATGCCACCGGAGCGTCGTACCGGGCCCTCATACATGCGGGGTGGTGTTGTGGCATGTCCGAAGAGGCGGCACGCGTCTCCGGTGCGTGGCCCCCCTCACGGACGGCGCCGCCGGCGGCACCTGGAGGGGGAAACTGCCGCGTCGGTTCTACACGGAGTGGATGTAGCTGTGGGTTTGGCCCGGATGTTGCTCCCGGGTGTCCCTATGGGCCGACCTGACACAACCGGGTGGAGAGGTCCACTGGTCAAAGCC
The DNA here is from genome assembly GCF_018294505.1 of Triticum aestivum. Classification (NCBI taxonomy): domain Eukaryota; kingdom Viridiplantae; phylum Streptophyta; class Magnoliopsida; order Poales; family Poaceae; genus Triticum; species Triticum aestivum. The sequence goes on along the minus strand of NC_057801.1, from coordinate 55,756,534 downwards.
CGTCCGTGGGAAGTCAAAGGGCTAGATCTCGTGGTCAACCGCTCCAGGGTTAGGCGGGACGGGGGCCCTGGGGGTAGCAATGCCACCGGAGCGTCGTACCGGGCCCTCATACATGCGGGGTGGTGTTGTGGCATGTCCGAAGAGGCGGCACGCGTCTCCGGTGCGTGGCCCCCTCACGGACGGCGCCGCCGCCGGCACCTGGAGGGGGGAAACTGACCGCGTCGGTTCTACACGGAGTGGATTTAGCTGTGGGTTTGGCCCGGATGTTGCTCCCGGGTGTCCCTATGGGCCGACCTGACACAACCGGGTGGAGAGGTCCACTGGTCAAAGCCCGTCCGTGGGAAGTCAAAGGGCTAGATCTCGTGGTCAACCGCTCCAGGGTTAGGCGGGACGGGGGCCCTGGGGGTAGCAATGCCACCGGAGCGTCGTACCGGGCCCTCATACATGCGGGGTGGTGTTGTGGCATGTCCGAAGAGGCGGCACGCGTCTCCGGTGCGTGGCCCCCTCACGGACGGCGCCGCCGCCGGCACCTGGAGGGGGGAAACGGCCGCGTCGGTTCTACACGGAGTGGATTTAGCTGTGGGTTTGGCCCGGATGTTGCTCCCGGGTGTCCCTATGGGCCGACCTGACACAACCGGGTGGAGAGGTCCACTGGTCAAAGCCCGTCCGTGGGAAGTCAAAGGGCTAGATCTCGTGGTCAACCGCTCCAGGGTTAGGCGGGACGGGGGCCCTGGGGGTAGCAATGCCACCGGAGCGTCGTACCGGGCCCTCATACATGCGGGGTGGTGTTGTGGCATGTCCGAAGGGGCGGCACGCGTCTCCGGTGCGTGGCCCCCTCACGGACGGCGCCGCCGCCGGCACCTGGAGGGGGGAAACTGCCGCGTCGGGTCTACACGGAGTGGATGTAGCTGTGGGTTTGGCCCGGATGTTGCTCCCGGTGTCCCTATGGGCCGACCTGACACAACCGGGTGGAGAGGTCCACTGGTCAAAGCCCGTCCGTGGGAAGTCAAAGGGCTAGATCTCGTGGTCAACCGCTCCAGGGTTAGGCGGGACGGGGGCCCTGGGGGTAGCAATGCCACCGGAGCGTCGTACCGGGCCCTCATACATGCGGGGTGGTGTTGTGGCATGTCCGAAGAGGCGGCACGCGTCTCCGGTGCGTGGCCCCCCTCACGGACGGCGCCGCCGGCGGCACCTGGAGGGGGGAAACTGCCGCGTCGGTTCTACACGGAGTGGATGTAGCTGTGGTTTGGCCCGGATGTTGCTCCCGGGTGTCCCTATGGGCCGACCTGACACAACCGGGTGGAGAGGTCCACTGGTCAAAGCCCGTCCGTGGGAAGTCAAAGGGCTAGATCTCGTGGTCAACCGCTCCAGGGTTAGGCGGGACGGGGGCCCTGGGGGTAGCAATGCCACCGGAGCGTCGTACCGGGCCCTCATACATGCGGGGTGGTGTTGTGGCATGTCCGAAGAGGCGGCACGCGTCTCCGGTGCGTGGCCCCCTCACGGACGGCGCCGCCGCCGGCACCTGGAGGGGGGAAACTGCCGCGTCGGTCTACACGGAGTGGATTTAGCTGTGGGTTTGGCCCGGATGTTGCTCCCGGGTGTCCCTATGGGCCGACCTGACACAACCGGGTGGAGAGGTCCACTGGTCAAAGCCCGTCCGTGGGAAGTCAAAGGGCTAGATCTCGTGGTCAACCGCTCCAGGGTTAGGCGGGACGGGGGCCCTGGGGGTAGCAATGCCACCGGAGCGTCGTACCGGGCCCTCATACATGCGGGGTGGTGTTGTGGCATGTCCGAAGAGGCGGCACGCGTCTCCGGTGCGTGGCCCCCTCACGGACGGCGCCGCGCCGGCACCTGGAGGGGGGAAACTGACGCGTCGGGTCTACACGGAGTGGATTTAGCTGTGGTTTTGGCCCGGATGTTGCTCCCGGGTGTCCCTATGGGCCGACCTGACACAACCGGGTGGAGAGGTCCACTGGTCAAAGCCCGTCCGTGGGAAGTCAAAGGGCTAGATCTCGTGGTCAACCGCTCCAGGGTTAGGCGGGACGGGGGCCCTGGGGGTAGCAATGCCACCCCGGAAAAAAGCGCTACTGCTAATTAGCAGTAGGGTGGGTTTTTAACCCTCACTACTACTAAGTTGATAGTAGTAGCGCGGATTTTTAACCCTCGCTACTACTAAGCGGTCTCTACCGTGCCCACCGACACATGCCATAGTAGTACCGAGGGGTATAAACCCGCACTACTACTAGTTGATAGTAGTAGCGCGGTTTTATACCCCTCGCTACTACTAAGTACGAGGTAGGTGAAGTCGCCATATCTCGGCCGAATCCCCATCTCCTCCCCCAAATCCCTCCTCTCTTCCACCACTCACTCCTCTTACTTTCCATACACTCTCACATGGACCTCTTGCCCATGCACCCATCCTCCTCCATCGCGCTGAAAGAGGCCGCCGCCTCGCACCACAGGCGTCTAGGAGCACGCCGGTCTTCCACCGTCGTCTAGGAGGCCGCCGCCCCGCGCCACCACACCGGAGCACCTCGCCACCGGTCTCCACTACTCCCTACATCACCTTCCTCTCTCCCTCGGTTTTCCTTTTCTCTCTCTCCCTCTGGTTTGACTCACCCTCCCATGTCCATGCCCGTGCAAGTCGTCGCGGAGTTTAGGCGAAGCCCTGCGCCGGTAGAGCATCATCATTGTCACCATGCCGTCGTGCTGACGGAACTCATCCCCGACACTTTGCAGGATCGGAGTTCGGGGATCGTCATCGAGCTGAACGTGTGCTAAATTCGGAGGTGCCATACATTCGGTACTTGGATCGGTCGGATCGTGAAGACGTACGACTACATCAACCGCGTTGTCATAACGCTTCCGCTTACGGTCTACGAGGGTACGTGGACAACACTCTCCCCTCTCGTTGCTATGTCATCACCATGATCTTGCGTGTGCGTAGGAAATTTTTTGAAATTACTACGTCCCCAACAGCTCCCCGGTGTCCCTCTGGGCCGACCTGACACAACCAGATGGAGAGGTCCACTGGTCAAAGCCCGTCTGTGGGAAGTCAAAGGGCTAGATCTCGTGGTCAACCGCTCCAGGGTTAGGCGGGACGGGGGCCCTGGGGTAGCAATGCCACCGGAGCGTCGTGCCGGGCCCTCATACATGCGGGGTGGTGTTGTGGCATGTCCGAAGAGGCGGCACGCGTCTCCGGTGCGTGGCCCCCCTCACGGACGGCGCCGCCGCCGGCACCTGGAGGGGGGAAACTGACGCGTCGGGTCTACACGGAGTGGATTTAGCTGTGGGTTTGGCCCGGATGTTGCTCCCGGGTGTCCCTATGGGCCGACCTGACACAACCGGGTGGAGAGGTCCACTGGTCAAAGCCCGTCCGTGGGAAGTCAAAGGGCTAGATCTCGTGGTCAACCGCTCCAGGGTTAGGCGGGACGGGGGCCCTGGGGGTAGCAATGCCACCGGAGCGTCGTACCGGGCCCTCATACATGCGGGGTGGTGTTGTGGCATGTCCGAAGAGGCGGCACGCGTCTCCGGTGCGTGGCCCCCCTCACGGACGGCGCCGCCGCCGGCACCTGGAGGGGGGAAACTGCCGCGTCGGTTCTACACGGAGTGGATGTAGCTGTGGTTTTGGCCCGGATGTTGCTCCCGGGTGTCCCTATGGGCCGACCTGACACAACCGGGTGGAGAGGTCCACTGGTCAAAGCCCGTCCGTGGGAAGTCAAAGGGCTAGATCTCGTGGTCAACCGCTCCAGGGTTAGGCGGGACGGGGGCCCTGGGGGTAGCAATGCCACCGGAGCGTCGTACCGGGCCCTCATACATGCGGGGTGGTGTTGTGGCATGTCCGAAGAGGCGGCACGCGTCTCCGGTGCGTGGCCCCCTCACGGACGGCGCCGCCGCGGCACCTGGAGGGGGGAAACTGCCGCGTCGGTTCTACACGGAGTGGATGTAGCTGTGGGTTTTGGCCCGGATGTTGCTCCCGGGTGTCCCTATGGGCCGACCTGACACAACCGGGTGGAGAGGTCCACTGGTCAAAGCCCGTCCGTGGGAAGTCAAAGGGCTAGATCTCGTGGTCAACCGCTCCAGGGTTAGGCGGGACGGGGGCCCTGGGGGGTAGCAATGCCACCGGAGCGTCGTACCGGGCCCTCATACATGCGGGGTGGTGTTGTGGCATGTCCGAAGAGGCGGCACGCGTCTCCGGTGCGTGGCCCCCTCACGGACGGCGCCGCCGCGGCACCTGGAGGGGGGAAACGGACGCGTCGGTTCTACACTGAGTGGATTTAGCTATGGTTTTGGCCCGGATGTTGCTCCCGGGTGTCCCTATGGGCCGACCTGACACAACCGGGTGGAGAGGTCCACTGGTCAAAGCCCGTCCGTGGGAAGTCAAAGGGCTAGATCTCGTGGTCAACCGCTCCAGGGTTAGGCGGGACGGGGGCCCTGGGGGTAGCAATGCCACCGGAGCGTCGTACCGGGCCCTCATACATGCGGGGTGGTGTTGTGGCATGTCCGAAGAGGCGGCACGCGTCTCCGGTGCGTGGCCCCCTCACGGACGGCGCCGCCGCCGGCACCTGGAGGGGGGAAACTGACGCGTCGGTTCTACACGGAGTGGATGTAGCTGTGGTTTTGGCCCGGATGTTGCTCCCGGGTGTCCCTATGGGCCGACCTGACACAACCGGGTGGAGAGGTCCACTGGTCAAAGCCCGTCCGTGGGAAGTCAAAGGGCTAGATCTCGTGGTCAACCGCTCCAGGGTTAGGCGGGACGGGGGCCCTGGGGGTAGCAATGCCACCGGAGCGTCGTACCGGGCCCTCATACATGCGGGGTGGTGTTGTGGCATGTCCGAAGAGGCGGCACGCGTCTCCGGTGCGTGGCCCCCCTCACGGACGGCGCCGCCGCCGGCACCTGGAGGGGGGAAACTGCCGCGTCGGTTCTACACGGAGTGGATTTAGCTGTGGTTTTGGCCCGGATGTTGCTCCCGGGTGTCCCTATGGGCCGACCTGACACAACCGGGTGGAGAGGTCCACTGGTCAAAGCCCGTCCGTGGGAAGTCAAAGGGCTAGATCTCGTGGTCAACCGCTCCAGGGTTAGGCGGGACGGGGGCCCTGGGGGTAGCAATGCCACCGGAGCGTCGTACCGGGCCCTCATACATGCGGGGTGGTGTTGTGGCATGTCCGAAGAGGCGGCACGCGTCTCCGGTGCGTGGCCCCCTCACGGACGGCGCCGCCGCCGGCACCTGGAGGGGGGAAACTGCCGCGTCGGTTCTACACGGAGTGGATGTAGCTGTGGTTTTGGCCCGGATGTTGCTCCCGGGTGTCCCTATGGGCCGACCTGACACAACCGGGTGGAGAGGTCCACTGGTCAAAGCCCGTCCGTGGGAAGTCAAAGGGCTAGATCTCGTGGTCAACCGCTCCAGGGTTAGGCGGGACGGGGGCCCTGGGGGTAGCAATGCCACCGGAGCGTCGTACCGGGCCCTCATACATGCGGGGTGGTGTTGTGGCATGTCCGAAGAGGCGGCACGCGTCTCCGGTGCGTGGCCCCCTCACGGACGGCGCCGCCGCCGGCACCTGGAGGGGGGAAACGGACGCGTCGGTTCTACACGGAGTGGATGTAGCTGTGGTTTTGGCCCGGATGTTGCTCCCGGGTGTCCCTATGGGCCGACCTGACACAACCGGGTGGAGAGGTCCACTGGTCAAAGCCCGTCCGTGGGAAGTCAAAGGGCTAGATCTCGTGGTCAACCGCTCCAGGGTTAGGCGGGACGGGGGCCCTGGGGGTAGCAATGCCACCGGAGCGTCGTACCGGGCCCTCATACATGCGGGGTGGTGTTGTGGCATGTCCGAAGAGGCGGCACGCGTCTCCGGTGCGTGGCCCCCTCACGGACGGCGCCGCCGCCGGCACCTGGAGGGGGGAAACTGACCGCGTCGGTTCTACACGGAGTGGATTTAGCTGTGGTTTGGCCCGGATGTTGCTCCCGGGTGTCCCTATGGGCCGACCTGACACAACCGGGTGGAGAGGTCCACTGGTCAAAGCCCGTCCGTGGGAAGTCAAAGGGCTAGATCTCGTGGTCAACCGCTCCAGGGTTAGGCGGGACGGGGGCCCTGGGGGTAGCAATGCCACCGGAGCGTCGTACCGGGCCCTCATACATGCGGGGTGGTGTTGTGGCATGTCCGAAGAGGCGGCACGCGTCTCCGGTGCGTGGCCCCCTCACGGACGGCGCCGCCGCGGCACCTGGAGGGGGGAAACTGCCGCGTCGGTTCTACACGGAGTGGATTTAGCTGTGGTTTGGCCCGGATGTTGCTCCCGGGTGTCCCTATGGGCCGACCTGACACAACCGGGTGGAGAGGTCCACTGGTCAAAGCCCGTCCGTGGGAAGTCAAAGGGCTAGATCTCGTGGTCAACCGCTCCAGGGTTAGGCGGGACGGGGGCCCTGGGGGTAGCAATGCCACCGGAGCGTCGTACCGGGCCCTCATACATGCGGGGTGGTGTTGTGGCATGTCCGAAGAGGCGGCACGCGTCTCCGGTGCGTGGCCCCCTCACGGACGGCGCCGCCGCCGGCACCTGGAGGGGGGAAACTGACGCGTCGGTTCTACACGGAGTGGATTTAGCTGTGGTTTTGGCCCGGATGTTGCTCCCGGGTGTCCCTATGGGCCGACCTGACACAACCGGGTGGAGAGGTCCACTGGTCAAAGCCCGTCCGTGGGAAGTCAAAGGGCTAGATCTCGTGGTCAACCGCTCCAGGGTTAGGCGGGACGGGGGCCCTGGGGGTAGCAATGCCACCGGAGCGTCGTACCGGGCCCTCATACATGCGGGGTGGTGTTGTGGCATGTCCGAAGAGGCGGCACGCGTCTCCGGTGCGTGGCCCCCTCACGGACGGCGCCGCCGCCGGCACCTGGAGGGGGGAAACTGACGCGTCGGTTCTACACGGAGTGGATTTAGCTGTGGTTTTGGCCCGGATGTTGCTCCCGGGTGTCCCTATGGGCCGACCTGACACAACCGGGTGGAGAGGTCCACTGGTCAAAGCCCGTCCGTGGGAAGTCAAAGGGCTAGATCTCGTGGTCAACCGCTCCAGGGTTAGGCGGGACGGGGGCCTCCCTACTAGGGAAAACCTTATATACAGAATCTTAGCAGCAACGCGGCACAAAAAGAAGCGCTACTGCTAATTAGCAGTAGCGTGGGTTTTTAACCCTCACTACTACTAAGTTGATAGTAGTAGCACGGATTTTTAACCCTCGCTACTACTAAGCGGTCTCTACCGTGCCCACCGACAATGCCATAGTAGTACGAGGGGTATAAACCCGCACTACTACTCAAGTTGATAGTAGTAGCACGGTTTTATACCCCTCGCATACTACTAAGTACGAGGTAGGTGAAGTCGCCATATCCTCGGCCGAGTCCCCATCTCCTCCCCCAAATGCCTCCTCTCTTCCACCACTCACTCCTCTTACTTTCCATAAACTCTCACATGGACCTCTTGCCCATGCACCCATCCTCCTCCATCACGCTGAAAGAGGCCGCCGCCTCGCACCACATGCGTCTAGGAGCTCGCCGGTCTTCCACCGTCGTCTAGGAGGCCGCCGCCCCGCGCCACCACACCGGAGCACCTCGCACCGGTGACTAGCTCCGTTGCTCCCTACATCACCTTCCTCTCTCCCTCGGTTTCCTTTTCTCTCTCTCCCTCTAGTTTGACTCACCCTCCCATGTCCATGCCTGTGCAAGTCGTCGCGGAGTTTAGGCGAAGCCCTGCGCCGGTAGAGCATCATCATCGTCACCACGCTGTCGTACTGACGGAACTCATCCCGACACTTTGCTGGATCGGAGTCCGGGGATCGTCATCGAGCTGAACGTGTGCTAAATTCGGAGGTGCCGTACGTTCGGTACTTGGATCGGTCGGATCGTGAAGACGTATGACTACATCAACCGCGTTGTCATAACGCTTCCACTTACGGTCTACGAGGGTACGTGGACAACACTCTCCCCTCTCGTTGCTATGCCATCCCCATGATCTTGCGTGTGCGTAGGAATTTTTTGAAAATTACTACGTCCCCACAGCTCCCCGGTGTCCCTCTGGCCGACCTGACACAACCAGATGGAGAGGTCCACTGGTCAAAGCCCGTCCGTGGGAAGTCAAAGGGCTAGATCTCGTGGTCAACCGCTCCAGGTTTAGGCGGGACGGGGGGCCTGGGGGTAGCAATGCCACTGGAGCGTCGTACCGGGCCCTCATACATGCGGGGTGGTGTTGTGGAATGTCCGAAGAGGTGGCACGCGTCTCCGGTGCGTGGCCCCCCTCACGGACGGCGCCGCCGCCGGCACCTGGAGGGGGGAAACTGACCGCGTCGGTTCTACACGGAGTGGATTTAGCTGTGGTTTTGGCCCGGATGTTGCTCCCGGGTGTCCCTATGGGCCGACCTGACACAACCGGGTGGAGAGGTCCACTGGTCAAAGCCCGTCCGTGGGAAGTCAAAGGGCTAGATCTCGTGGTCAACCGCTCCAGGGTAAGGCGGGACGGGGGCCCTGGGGGTAGCAATGCCACCGGAGTGTTGTACCGCGCCCTCATACATGAGGGGTGGTGTTGTGGCATGTCCGAAGAGGCGGCACGCGTCTCCGGTGCGTGGCCTCCCTCACGGACGGCGCCGCCGCCGGCACCTGGAGGGGGGAAACTGACGCGTCGGTTCTACACGGAGTGGATTTAGCTGTGGTTTTGGCCCGGATGTTGCTCCCGGGTGTCCCTATGGGCCGACCTGACACAACCGGGTGGAGAGGTCCACTGGTCAAAGCCCGTCCGTGGGAAGTCAAAGGGCTAGATCTCGTGGTCAACCGCTCCAGGGTTAGGCGGGACGGGGGCCCTGGGGGTAGCAATGCCACCGGAGCGTCGTACCGGGCCCTCATACATGCGGGGTGGTGTTGTGGCATGTCCGAAGAGGCGGCACGCGTCTCCGGTGCGTGGCCTCCCTCACGGACGGCGCCGCCGCCGGCACCTGGAGGGGGGAAACTGACCGCGTCGGTTCTACACGGAGTGGATTTAGCTGTGGTTTTGGCCCGGATGTTGCTCCCGGGTGTCCCTATGGGCCGACCTGACACAACCGGGTGGAGAGGTCCACTGGTCAAAGCCCGTCCGTGGGAAGTCAAAGGGCTAGATCTCGTGGTCAACCGCTCCAGGGTTAGGCGGGACGGGGGCCCTGGGGGTAGCAATGCCACCGGAGCGTCGTACCGGGCCCTCATACATGCGGGGTGGTGTTGTGGCATGTCCGAAGAGGCGGCACGCGTCTCCGGTGCGTGGCCCCCCTCACGGACGGCGCCGCCGCCGGCACCTGGAGGGGGGAAACTGACCGCGTCGGTTCTACACGGAGTGGATTTAGCTGTGGTTTTGGCCCGGATGTTGCTCCCGGGTGTCCCTATGGGCCGACCTGACACAACCGGGTGGAGAGGTCCACTGGTCAAAGCCCGTCCGTGGGAAGTCAAAGGGCTAGATCTCGTGGTCAACCGCTCCAGGGTTAGGCGGGACGGGGGCCCTGGGGGTAGCAATGCCACCGGAGCGTCGTACCGGGCCCTCATACATGCGGGGTGGTGTTGTGGCATGTCCGAAGAGGCGGCACGCGTCTCCGGTGCGTGGCCTCCCTCACGGACGGCGCCGCCGCCGGCACCTGGAGGGGGGAAACTGACGCGTCGGTTCTACACGGAGTGGATTTAGCTGTGGTTTTGGCCCGGATGTTGCTCCCGGGTGTCCCTATGGGCCGACCTGACACAACCGGGTGGAGAGGTCCACTGGTCAAAGCCCGTCCGTGGGAAGTCAAAGGGCTAGATCTCGTGGTCAACCGCTCCAGGGTTAGGCGGGACGGGGGCCCTGGGGGTAGCAATGCCACCGGAGCGTCGTACCGGGCCCTCATACATGCGGGGTGGTGTTGTGGCATGTCCGAAGAGGCGGCACGCGTCTCCGGTGCGTGGCCTCCCTCACGGACGGCGCCGCCGCCGGCACCTGGAGGGGGGAAACGGACGCGTCGGTTCTACACGGAGTGGATTTAGCTGTGGTTTTGGCCCGGATGTTGCTCCCGGGTGTCCCTATGGGCCGACCTGACACAACCGGGTGGAGAGGTCCACTGGTCAAAGCCCGTCCGTGGGAAGTCAAAGGGCTAGATCTCGTGGTCAACCGCTCCAGGGTTAGGCGGGACGGGGGCCCTGGGGGTAGCAATGCCACCGGAGCGTCGTACCGGGCCCTCATACATGCGGGGTGGTGTTGTGGCATGTCCGAAGAGGCGGCACGCGTCTCCGGTGCGTGGCCCCCCTCACGGACGGCGCCGCCGCCGGCACCTGGAGGGGGGAAACTGACCGCGTCGGTTCTACACGGAGTGGATTTAGCTGTGGTTTTGGCCCGGATGTTGCTCCCGGGTGTCCCTATGGGCCGACCTGACACAACCGGGTGGAGAGGTCCACTGGTCAAAGCCCGTCCGTGGGAAGTCAAAGGGCTAGATCTCGTGGTCAACCGCTCGAGGGTTAGGCGGGACGGGGGCCCTGGGGGTAGCAATGCCACCGGAGCGTCGTGCCGGGCCCTCATACATGCGGGGTGGTGTTGTGGCATGTCCGAAGAGGCGGCACGCGTCTCCGGTGCGTGGCCTCCCTCACGGACGGCTTCGCCGCCGGCACCTGGAGGGGGGAAACTGCCGCGTCGATTCTACACGGAGTGGATTTAGCTGTGGTTTTGGCCCGGATGTTGCTCCCGGGTGTCCCTATGGGCCGACCTGACACAACCGGGTGGAGAGGTCCACTGGTCAAAGCCCGTCCGTGGGAAGTCAAAGGGCTAGATCTCGTGGTCAACCGCTCCAGGGTTAGGCGGGACGGGGGCCCTGGGGGTAGCAATGTCACCGGAGCGTCGTACCGGGCCCTCATACATGCGGGGTGGTGTTGTGGCATGTCCGAAGAGGCGGCACGCGTCTCCGGTGCGTGGCCCCCCTCACGGACGGCGCCGCCGCCGGCACCTGGAGGGGGGAAACTGACCGCGTCGGTTCTACACGGAGTGGATTTAGCTGTGGTTTTGGCCCGGATGTTGCTCCCGGGTGTCCCTATGGGCCGACCTGACACAACCGGGTGGAGAGGTCCACTGGTCAAAGCCCGTCCGTGGGAAGTCAAAGGGCTAGATCTCGTGGTCAACCGCTCCAGGGTTAGGCGGGACGGGGGCCCTGGGGGTAGCAATGCCACCGGAGCGTCGTACCGGGCCCTCATACATGCGGGGTGGTGTTGTGGCATGTCCGAAGAGGCGGCACGCGTCTCCGGTGCGTGGCCCCCTCACGGACGGCGCCGCCGCCGGCACCTGGAGGGGGGAAACTGACGCGTCGGTTCTACACGGAGTGGATTTAGCTGTGGTTTTGGCCCGGATGTTGCTCCCGGGTGTCCCTATGGGCCGACCTGACACAACCGGGTGGAGAGGTCCACTGGTCAAAGCCCGTCCGTGGGAAGTCAAAGGGCTAGATCTCGTGGTCAACCGCTCCAGGGTTAGGCGGGACGGGGGCCCTGGGGGTAGCAATGCCACCGGAGCGTCGTACCGGGCCCTCATACATGCGGGGTGGTGTTGTGGCATGTCCGAAGAGGCGGCACGCGTCTCCGGTGCGTGGCCTCCCTCACGGACGGCGCCGCCGCCGGCACCTGGAGGGGGGAAACTGACCGCGTCGGTTCTACACGGAGTGGATTTAGCTGTGGTTTTGGCCCGGATGTTGCTCCCGGGTGTCCCTATGGGCCGACCTGACACAACCGGGTGGAGAGGTCCACTGGTCAAAGCCCGTCCGTGGGAAGTCAAAGGGCTAGATCTCGTGGTCAACCGCTCCAGGGTTAGGCGGGACGGGGGCCCTGGGGGTAGCAATGCCACCGGAGCGTCGTACCGGGCCCTCATACATGCGGGGTGGTGTTGTGGCATGTCCGAAGAGGCGGCACGCGTCTCCGGTGCGTGGCCTCCCTCACGGACGGCGCCGCCGCCGGCACCTGGAGGGGGGAAACTGACCGCGTCGGTTCTACACGGAGTGGATTTAGCTGTGGTTTGGCCCGGATGTTGCTCCCGGGTGTCCCTATGGGCCGACCTGACACAACCGGGTGGAGAGGTCCACTGGTCAAAGCCCGTCCGTGGGAAGTCAAAGGGCTAGATCTCGTGGTCAACCGCTCCAGGGTTAGGCGGGACGGGGGCCCTGGGGGTAGCAATGCCACCGGAGCGTCGTACCGGGCCCTCATACATGCGGGGTGGTGTTGTGGCATGTCCGAAGAGGCGGCACGCGTCTCCGGTGCGTGGCCCCCCTCACGGACGGCGCCGCCGCCGGCACCTGGAGGGGGGAAACTGCCGCGTCGGTTCTACACGGAGTGGATTTAGCTGTGGTTTTGGCCCGGATGTTGCTCCCGGGTGTCCCTATGGGCCGACCTGACACAACCGGGTGGAGAGGTCCACTGGTCAAAGCCCGTCCGTGGGAAGTCAAAGGGCTAGATCTCGTGGTCAACCGCTCCAGGGTTAGGCGGGACGGGGGCCCTGGGGGTAGCAATGCCACCGGAGCGTCGTACCGGGCCCTCATACATGCGGGGTGGTGTTGTGGCATGTCCGAAGAGGCGGCACGCGTCTCCGGTGCGTGGCCCCCCTCACGGACGGCGCCGCCGCCGGCACCTGGAGGGGGGAAACGGACGCGTCGGTTCTACACGGAGTGGATGTAGCTGTGGTTTTGGCCCGGATGTTGCTCCCGGGTGTCCCTATGGGCCGACCTGACACAACCGGGTGGAGAGGTCCACTGGTCAAAGCCCGTCCGTGGGAAGTCAAAGGGCTAGATCTCGTGGTCAACCGCTCCAGGGTTAGGCGGGACGGGGGCCCTGGGGGTAGCAATGCCACCGGAGCGTCGTACCGGGCCCTCATACATGCGGGGTGGTGTTGTGGCATGTCCGAAGAGGCGGCACGCGTCTCCGGTGCGTGGCCCCCTCACGGACGGCGCCGCCGCCGGCACCTGGAGGGGGGAAACTGACCGCGTCGGTTCTACACGGAGTGGATTTAGCTGTGGTTTTGGCCCGGATGTTGCTCCCGGGTGTCCCTATGGGCCGACCTGACACAACCGGGTGGAGAGGTCCACTGGTCAAAGCCCGTCCGTGGGAAGTCAAAGGGCTAGATCTCGTGGTCAACCGCTCCAGGGTTAGGCGGGACGGGGGCCCTGGGGGTAGCAATGCCACCGGAGCGTCGTACCGGGCCCTCATACATGCGGGGTGGTGTTGTGGCATGTCCGAAGAGGCGGCACGCGTCTCCGGTGCGTGGCCCCCCTCACGGACGGCGCCGCCGCCGGCACCTGGAGGGGGGAAACTGCCGCGTCGGTTCTACACGGAGTGGATGTAGCTGTGGTTTTGGCCCGGATGTTGCTCCCGGGTGTCCCTATGGGCCGACCTGACACAACCGGGTGGAGAGGTCCACTGGTCAAAGCCCGTCCGTGGGAAGTCAAAGGGCTAGATCTCGTGGTCAACCGCTCCAGGGTTAGGCGGGACGGGGGCCCTGGGGGTAGCAATGCCACCGGAGCGTCGTACCGGGCCCTCATACATGCGGGGTGGTGTTGTGGCATGTCCGAAGAGGCGGCACGCGTCTCCGGTGCGTGGCCCCCCTCACGGACGGCGCCGCCGCCGGCACCTGGAGGGGGAAACTGACCGCGTCGGTTCTACACGGAGTGGATTTAGCTGTGGTTTGGCCCGGATGTTGCTCCCGGGTGTCCCTATGGGCCGACCTGACACAACCGGGTGGAGAGGTCCACTGGTCAAAGCCCGTCCGTGGGAAGTCAAAGGGCTAGATCTCGTGGTCAACCGCTCCAGGGTTAGGCGGGACGGGGGCCCTGGGGGTAGCAATGCCACCGGAGCGTCGTACCGGGCCCTCATACATGCGGGGTGGTGTTGTGGCATGTCCGAAGAGGCGGCACGCGTCTCCGGTGCGTGGCCCCCCTCACGGACGGCGCCGCCGCCGGCACCTGGAGGGGGGAAACTGACGCGTCGGTTCTACACGGAGTGGATGTAGCTGTGGTTTTGGCCCGGATGTTGCTCCCGGGTGTCCCTATGGGCCGACCTGACACAACCGGGTGGAGAGGTCCACTGGTCAAAGCCCGTCCGTGGGAAGTCAAAGGGCTAGATCTCGTGGTCAACCGCTCCAGGGTTAGGCGGGACGGGGGCCCTGGGGGTAGCAATGCCACCGGAGCGTCGTACCGGGCCCTCATACATGCGGGGTGGTGTTGTGGCATGTCCGAAGAGGCGGCACGCGTCTCCGGTGCGTGGGCCCCCTCATGGACGGCGCCGCCGCCGGCACCTGGAGGGGGGAAACTGCCGCGTCGGTTCTACACGGAGTGGATGTAGCTGTGGGTTTGGCCCGGATGTTGCTCCCGGGTGTCCCTATGGGCCGACCTGACACAACCGGGTGGAGAGGTCCACTGGTCAAAGCCCGTCCGTGGGAAGTCAAAGGGCTAGATCTCGTGGTCAACCGCTCCAGGGTTAGGCGGGACGGGGGCCCTGGGGGTAGCAATGCCACCGGAGCGTCGTACCGGGCCCTCATACATGCGGGGTGGTGTTGTGGCATGTCAGAAGAGGCGGCACGCGTCTCCGGGGCGTGGCCCCCCTCACGGACGGCGCCGTCGCCGGCACATGGAGGGGGGAAACGGACGCTCGGTTCTACACAGAGTGGATTTAGCTGTGGTTTTGGCCCGGATGTTGCTCCCGGGTGTCCCTATGGGCCGACCTGACACAACCGGGTGGAGAGGTCCACTGGTCAAAGCCCGTCCGTGGGAAGTCAAAGGGCTAGATCTCGTGGTCAACCGCTCCAGGGTTAGGCGGGACGGGGGCCCTGGGGGTAGCAATGCCACCGGAGCGTCGTACCGGGCCCTCATACATGCGGGGTGGTGTTGTGGCATGTCCGAAGAGGCGGCACGCGTCTCCGGTGCGTGGCCCCCCTCACGGACGGCGCCGCCGGCGGCACCTGGAGGGGGGAAACTGCCGCGTCGGTTCTACACGGAGTGGATTTAGCTGTGGGTTTGGCCCGGATGTTGCTCCCGGGTGTCCCTATGGGCCGACCTGACACAACCGGGTGGAGAGGTCCACTGGTCAAAGCCCGTCCGTGGGAAGTCAAAGGGCTAGATCTCGTGGTCAACCGCTCCAGGGTTAGGCGGGACGGGGGCCCTGGAGGGTAGCAATGCCACCGGAGCGTCGTACCGGGCCCTCATACATGCGGGGTGGTGTTGTGGCATGTCCGAAGAGGCGGCACGCGTCTCCGGTGCGTGGCCCCCCTCACGGACGGCGCCGCCGCCGGCACCTGGAGGGGGGAAACTGCCGCGTCGGTTCTACACGGAGTGGATTTAGCTGTGGTTTGGCCCGGATGTTGCTCCCGGGTGTCCCTATGGGCCGACCTGACACAACCGGGTGGAGAGGTCCACTGGTCAAAGCCCGTCCGTGGGAAGTCAAAGGGCTAGATCTCGTGGTCAACCGCTCCAGGGTTAGGCGGGACGGGGGCCCTGGGGGTAGCAATGCCACCGGAGCGTCGTACCGGGCCCTCATACATGCGGGGTGGTGTTGTGGCATGTCCGAAGAGGCGGCACGCGTCTCCGGTGCGTGGCCCCCCTCACGGACGGCGCCGCCGCCGGCACCTGGAGGGGGGAAACTGACGCGTCGGTTCTACACGGAGTGGATTTAGCTGTGGTTTTGGCCCGGATGTTGCTCCCGGGTGTCCCTATGGGCCGACCTGACACAACCGGGTGGAGAGGTCCACTGGTCAAAGCCCGTCCGTGGGAAGTCAAAGGGCTAGATCTCGTGGTCAACCGCTCCAGGGTTAGGCGGGACGGGGGCCCTGGGGGTAGCAATGCCACCGGAGCGTCGTACCGGGCCCTCATACATGCGGGGTGGTGTTGTGGCATGTCCGAAGAGGCGGCACGCGTCTCCGGTGCGTGGCCCCCCTCACGGACGGCGCCGCCGCCGGCACCTGGAGGGGGGAAACTGACCGCGTCGGGTCTACACGGAGTGGATTTAGCTGTGGGTTTGGCCCGGATGTTGCTCCCGGGTGTCCCTATGGGCCGACCTGACACAACCGGGTGGAGAGGTCCACTGGTCAAAGCCCGTCCGTGGGAAGTCAAAGGGCTAGATCTCGTGGTCAACCGCTCCAGGGTTAGGCGGGACGGGGGCCCTGGGGGTAGCAATGCCACCGGAGCGTCGTACCGGGCCCTCATACATGCGGGGTGGTGTTGTGGCATGTCCGAAGAGGCGGCACGCGTCTCCGGTGCGTGGCCCCCCTCACGGACGGCGCCGCCGCGGCACCTGGAGGGGGGAAACTGACGCGTCGGTCTACACGGAGTGGATTTAGCTGTGGTTTGGCCCGGATGTTGCTCCCGGGTGTCCCTATGGGCCGACCTGACACAACCGGGTGGAGAGGTCCACTGGTCAAAGCCCGTCCGTGGGAAGTCAAAGGGCTAGATCTCGTGGTCAACCGCTCCAGGGTTAGGCGGGACGGGGGCCCTGGGGGTAGCAATGCCACCGGAGCGTCGTACCGGGCCCTCATACATGCGGGGTGGTGTTGTGGCATGTCCGAAGAGGCGGCACGCGTCTCCGGTGCGTGGCCCCCCTCACGGACGGCGCCGCCGCCGGCACCTGGAGGGGGGAAACTGACGCGTCGGGTCTACACGGAGTGGATTTAGCTGTGGTTTGGCCCGGATGTTGCTCCCGGGTGTCCCTATGGGCCGACCTGACACAACCGGGTGGAGAGGTCCACTGGTCAAAGCCCGTCCGTGGGAAGTCAAAGGGCTAGATCTCGTGGTCAACCGCTCCAGGGTTAGGCGGGACGGGGGCCCTGGGGGTAGCAATGCCACCGGAGCGTCGTACCGGGCCCTCATACATGCGGGGTGGTGTTGTGGCATGTCCGAAGAGGCGGCACGCGTCTCCGGTGCGTGGCCCCCCTCACGGACGGCGCCGCCGCCGGCACCTGGAGGGGGGAAACTGACCGCGTCGGTTCTACACGGAGTGGATGTAGCTGTGGTTTGGCCCGGATGTTGCTCCCGGGTGTCCCTATGGGCCGACCTGACACAACCGGGTGGAGAGGTCCACTGGTCAAAGCCCGTCCGTGGGAAGTCAAAGGGCTAGATCTCGTGGTCAACCGCTCCAGGGTTAGGCGGGACGGGGGCCCTGGGGGTAGCAATGCCACCGGAGCGTCGTACCGGGCCCTCATACATGCGGGGTGGTGTTGTGGCATGTCCGAAGAGGCGGCACGCGTCTCCGGTGCGTGGCCCCCTCACGGACGGCGCCGCCGGCGGCACCTGGAGGGGGGAAACTGACCGCGTCGGTTCTACACGGAGTGGATTTAGCTGTGGGTTTGGCCCGGATGTTGCTCCCGGGTGTCCCTATGGGCCGACCTGACACAACCGGGTGGAGAGGTCCACTGGTCAAAGCCCGTCCGTGGGAAGTCAAAGGGCTAGATCTCGTGGTCAACCGCTCCAGGGTTAGGCGGGACGGGGGCCCTGGGGGTAGCAATGCCACCGGAGCGTCGTACCGGGCCCTCATACATGCGGGGTGGTGTTGTGGCATGTCCGAAGAGGCGGCACGCGTCTCCGGTGCGTGGCCCCCCTCACGGACGGCGCCGCCGCCGGCACCTGGAGGGGGGAAACGGACGCGTCGGGTCTACACGGAGTGGATGTAGCTGTGGTTTTGGCCCGGATGTTGCTCCCGGGTGTCCCTATGGGCCGACCTGACACAACCGGGTGGAGAGGTCCACTGGTCAAAGCCCGTCCGTGGGAAGTCAAAGGGCTAGATCTCGTGGTCAACCGCTCCAGGGTTAGGCGGGACGGGGGCCCTGGGGGTAGCAATGCCACCGGAGCGTCGTACCGGGCCCTCATACATGCGGGGTGGTGTTGTGGCATGTCCGAAGAGGCGGCACGCGTCTCCGGTGCGTGGCCCCCCTCACGGACGGCGCCGCCGCCGGCACCTGGAGGGGGGAAACTGCCGCGTCGGTTCTACACGGAGTGGATTTAGCTGTGGTTTGGCCCGGATGTTGCTCCCGGGTGTCCCTATGGGCCGACCTGACACAACCGGGTGGAGAGGTCCACTGGTCAAAGCCCGTCCGTGGGAAGTCAAAGGGCTAGATCTCGTGGTCAACCGCTCCAGGGTTAGGCGGGACGGGGGCCCTGGGGGTAGCAATGCCACCGGAGCGTCGTACCGGGCCCTCATACATGCGGGGTGGTGTTGTGGCATGTCCGAAGAGGCGGCACGCGTCTCCGGTGCGTGGCCCCCCTCACGGACGGCGCCGCCGCCGGCACCTGGAGGGGGGAAACTACCGCGTCGGGTCTACACGGAGTGGATGTAGCTGTGGGTTTTGGCCCGGATGTTGCTCCCGGGTGTCCCTATGGGCCGACCTGACACAACCGGGTGGAGAGGTCCACTGGTCAAAGCCCGTCCGTGGGAAGTCAAAGGGCTAGATCTCGTGGTCAACCGCTCCAGGGTTAGGCGGGACGGGGGCCCTGGGGGTAGCAATGCCACCGGAGCGTCGTACCGGGCCCTCATACATGCGGGGTGGTGTTGTGGCATGTCCGAAGAGGCGGCACGCGTCTCCGGTGCGTGGCCCCCCTCACGGACGGCGCCGCCGCCGGCACCTGGAGGGGGGAAACTACCGCGTCGGGTCTACACGGAGTGGATGTAGCTGTGGTTTTGGCCCGGATGTTGCTCCCGGGTGTCCCTATGGGCCGACCTGACACAACCGGGTGGAGAGGTCCACTGGTCAAAGCCCGTCCGTGGGAAGTCAAAGGGCTAGATCTCGTGGTCAACCGCTCCAGGGTTAGGCGGGACGGGGGCCCTGGGGGTAGCAATGCCACCGGAGCGTCGTACCGGGCCCTCATACATGCGGGGTGGTGTTGTGGCATGTCCGAAGAGGCGGCACGCGTCTCCGGTGCGTGGCCCCCCTCACGGACGGCGCCGCCGCCGGCACCTGGAGGGGGGAAACTGACCGCGTCGGTTCTACACGGAGTGGATTTAGCTGTGGTTTTGGCCCGGATGTTGCTCCCGGGTGTCCCTATGGGCCGACCTGACACAACCGGGTGGAGAGGTCCACTGGTCAAAGCCCGTCCGTGGGAAGTCAAAGGGCTAGATCTCGTGGTCAACCGCTCCAGGGTTAGGCGGGACGGGGGCCCTGGGGGTAGCAATGCCACCGGAGCGTCGTACCGGGCCCTCATACATGCGGGGTGGTGTTGTGGCATGTCCGAAGAGGCGGCACGCGTCTCCGGTGCGTGGCCCCCCTCACGGACGGCGCCGCCGGCGGCACCTGGAGGGGGGAAACTGCCGCGTCGGGTCTACACGGAGTGGATGTAGCTGTGGTTTTGGCCCGGATGTTGCTCCCGGGTGTCCCTATGGGCCGACCTGACACAACCGGGTGGAGAGGTCCACTGGTCAAAGCCCGTCCGTGGGAAGTCAAAGGGCTAGATCTCGTGGTCAACCGCTCCAGGGTTAGGCGGGACGGGGGCCCTGGGGGTAGCAATGCCACCGGAGCGTCGTACCGGGCCCTCATACATGCGGGGTGGTGTTGTGGCATGTCCGAAGAGGCGGCACGCGTCTCCGGTGCGTGGCCCCCCTCACGGACGGCGCCGCCGCCGGCACCTGGAGGGGGGAAACTGCCGCGTCGGGTCTACACGGAGTGGATTTAGCTGTGGTTTGGCCCGGATGTTGCTCCCGGGTGTCCCTATGGGCCGACCTGACACAACCGGGTGGAGAGGTCCACTGGTCAAAGCCCGTCCGTGGGAAGTCAAAGGGCTAGATCTCGTGGTCAACCGCTCCAGGGTTAGGCGGGACGGGGGCCCTGGGGGTAGCAATGCCACCGGAGCGTCGTACCGGGCCCTCATACATGCGGGGTGGTGTTGTGGCATGTCCGAAGAGGCGGCACGCGTCTCCGGTGCGTGGCCCCCCTCACGGACGGCGCCGCCGCCGGCACCTGGAGGGGGGAAACTGCCGCGTCGGTTCTACACGGAGTGGATGTAGCTGTGGTTTTGGCCCGGATGTTGCTCCCGGGTGTCCCTATGGGCCGACCTGACACAACCGGGTGGAGAGGTCCACTGGTCAAAGCCCGTCCGTGGGAAGTCAAAGGGCTAGATCTCGTGGTCAACCGCTCCAGGGTTAGGCGGGACGGGGGCCCTGGGGGTAGCAATGCCACCGGAGCGTCGTACCGGGCCCTCATACATGCGGGGTGGTGTTGTGGCATGTCCGAAGAGGCGGCACGCGTCTCCGGTGCGTGGCCCCCCTCACGGACGGCGCCGCCGGCGGCACCTGGAGGGGGAAACTGCCGCGTCGGTTCTACACGGAGTGGATGTAGCTGTGGTTTTGGCCCGGATGTTGCTCCCGGGTGTCCCTATGGGCCGACCTGACACAACCGGGTGGAGAGGTCCACTGGTCAAAGCCCGTCCGTGGGAAGTCAAAGGGCTAGATCTCGTGGTCAACCGCTCCAGGGTTAGGCGGGACGGGGGCCCTGGGGGTAGCAATGCCACCGGAGCGTCGTACCGGGCCCTCATACATGCGGGGTGGTGTTGTGGCATGTCCGAAGAGGCGGCACGCGTCTCCGGTGCGTGGCCCCCCTCACGGACGGCGCCGCCGGCGGCACCTGGAGGGGGAAACTGCCGCGTCGGTTCTACACGGAGTGGATGTAGCTGTGGTTTTGGCCCGGATGTTGCTCCCGGGTGTCCCTATGGGCCGACCTGACACAACCGGGTGGAGAGGTCCACTGGTCAAAGCCCGTCCGTGGGAAGTCAAAGGGCTAGATCTCGTGGTCAACCGCTCCAGGGTTAGGCGGGACGGGGGCCCTGGGGGTAGCAATGCCACCGGAGCGTCGTACCGGGCCCTCATACATGCGGGGTGGTGTTGTGGCATGTCCGAAGAGGCGGCACGCATCTCCGGTGCGTGGGCCCCCTGACGGACGGCGCCGCCGCCGGCACCTGGAGGGGGAAACTGCCGCGTCGGTTCTACACGGAGTGGATTTAGCTGTGGTTTTGGCCCGGATGTTGCTCCCGGGTGTCCCTATGGGCCGACCTGACACAACCGGGTGGAGAGGTCCACTGGTCAAAGCCCGTCCGTGGGAAGTCAAAGGGCTAGATCTCGTGGTCAACCGCTCCAGGGTTAGGCGGGACGGGGGCCCTGGGGGTAGCAATGCCACCGGAGCGTCGTACCGGGCCCTCATACATGCGGGGTGGTGTTGTGGCATGTCCGAAGAGGCGGCACGCGTCTCCGGTGCGTGGCCCCCCTCACGGACGGCGCCGCCGCGGCACCTGGAGGGGGAAACTGCCGCGTCGGTTCTACACGGAGTGGATGTAGCTGTGGTTTTGGCCCGGATGTTGCTCCCGGGTGTCCCTATGGGCCGACCTGACACAACCGGGTGGAGAGGTCCACTGGTCAAAGCCCGTCCGTGGGAAGTCAAAGGGCTAGATCTCGTGGTCAACCGCTCCAGGGTTAGGCGGTACGGGGGCCCTGGGGGTAGCAATGCCACCGGAGCGTCGTACCGGGCCCTCATACATGCGGGGTGGTGTTGTGGCATGTCCGAAGAGGCGGCACGCGTCTCCGGTGCGTGGCCCCCCTCACGGACGGCGCCGCCGCCGGCACCTGGAGGGGGAAACTGCCGCGTCGGTTCTACACGGAGTGGATTTAGCTGTGGTTTTGGCCCGGATGTTGCTCCCGGGTGTCCCTATGGGCCGACCTGACACAACCGGGTGGAGAGGTCCACTGGTCAAAGCCCGTCCGTGGGAAGTCAAAGGGCTAGATCTCGTGGTCAACCGCTCCAGGGTTAGGCGGGACGGGGGCCCTGGGGGTAGCAATGCCACCGGAGCGTCGTACCGGGCCCTCATACATGCGGGGTGGTGTTGTGGCATGTCCGAAGAGGTGGCACGCGTCTCCGGTGCGTGGCCCCCTCACGGACGGCGCCGCCGGCGGCACCTGGAGGGGGGAAACTGCCGCGTCGGGTTCTACACGGAGTGGATGTAGCTGTGGGTTTGGCCCGGATGTTGCTCCCGGGTGTCCCTCTGGGCCGACCTGACACAACCGGGTGGAGAGGTCCACTGGTCAAAGCCCGTCCGTGGGAAGTCAAAGGGCTAGATCTCGTGGTCAACCGCTCCAGGGTTAGGCGGGACGGGGGGCCCTGGGGGTAGCAATGCCACCGGAGCGTCGTACCGGGCCCTCATACATGCGGGGTGGTGTTGTGGCATGTCCGAAGAGGCGGCACGCGTCTCCGGTGCGTGGGCCCCCTCACGGACGGCGCCGCCGGCGGCACCTGAGGGGGGAAACTGCCGCGTCGGGTCTACACGGAGTGGATTTAGCTGTGGTTTTGGCCCGGATGTTGCTCCCGGGTGTCCCTATGGGCCGACCTGACACAACCGGGTGGAGAGGTCCACTGGTCAAAGCCCGTCCGTGGGAAGTCAAAGGGCTAGATCTCGTGGTCAACCGCTCCAGGGTTAGGCGGGACGGGGGCCCTGGGGGTAGCAATGCCACCGGAGCGTCGTATCGGGCCCTCATACATGCGGGGTGGTGTTGTGGCATGTCCGAAGAGGCGGCACGCGTCTCCGGTGCGTGGCCCCCCTCACGGACGGCGCCGCCGGCGGCACCTGGAGGGGGGAAACTGCCGCGTCGGTTCTACACGGAGTGGATTTAGCTGTGGGTTTGGCCCGGATGTTGCTCCCGGTGTCCCTATGGGCCGACCTGACACAACCGGTGGAGAGGTCCACTGGTCAAAGCCCGTCCGTGGGAAGTCAAAGGGCTAGATCTCGTGGTCAACCGCTCCAGGGTTAGGCGGGACGGGGGCCCTGGGGGTAGCAATGCCACCGGAGCGTCGTACCGGGCCCTCATACATGCGGGGTGGTGTTGTGGCATGTCCGAAGAGGCGGCACGCGTCTCCGGTGCGTGGCCCCCCTCACGGACGGCGCCGCCGGCGGCACCTGGAGGGGGAAACTGCCGCGTCGGTCTACACGGAGTGGATGTAGCTGTGGTTTGGCCCGGATGTTGCTCCCGGGTGTCCCTATGGGCCGACCTGACACAACCGGGTGGAGAGGTCCACTGGTCAAAGCCCGTCCGTGGGAAGTCAAAGGGCTAGATCTCGTGGTCAACCGCTCCAGGGTTAGGCGGGACGGGGGCCCTGGGGGTAGCAATGCCACCGGAGCGTCGTACCGGGCCCTCATACATGCGGGGTGGTGTTGTGGCATGTCCGAAGAGGCGGCACGCGTCTCCGGTGCGTGGCCCCCCTCACGGACGGCGCCGCCGGCGGCACGTGGAGGGGGGAAACTACCGCGTCGGTTCTACACGGAGTGGATGTAGCTGTGGTTTTGGCCCGGATGTTGCTCCCGGGTGTCCCTATGGGCCGACCTGACACAACCGGGTGGAGAGGTCCACTGGTCAAAGCCCGTCCGTGGGAAGTCAAAGGGCTAGATCTCGTGGTCAACCGCTCCAGGGTTAGGCGGGACGGGGGCCCTGGGGGTAGCAATGCCACCGGAGCGTCGTACCGGGCCCTCATACATGCGGGGTGGTGTTGTGGCATGTCCGAAGAGGCGGCACGCGTCTCCGGTGCGTGGCCTCCCTCACGGACGGCGCCGCCGCCGGCACCTGGAGGGGGGAAACTGCCGCGTCGGTTCTACACGGAGTGGATGTAGCTGTGGTTTTGGCCCGGATGTTGCTCCCGGGTGTCCCTATGGGCCGACCTGACACAACCGGGTGGAGAGGTCCACTGGTCAAAGCCCGTCCGTGGGAAGTCAAAGGGCTAGATCTCGTGGTCAACCGCTCCAGGGTTAGGCGGGACGGGGGCCCTGGGGGTAGCAATGCCACCGGAGCGTCGTACCGGGCCCTCATACATGCGGGGTGGTGTTGTGGCATGTCCGAAGAGGCGGCACGCGTCTCCGGTGCGTGGCCTCCCTCACGGACGGCGCCGCCGGCGGCACCTCGAGGGGGGAAACTGCCGCGTCGGTTCTACACGGAGTGGATGTAGCTGTGGTTTTGGCCCGGATGTTGCTCCCGGGTGTCCCTATGGGCCGACCTGACACAACCGGGTGGAGAGCTCCACTGGTCAAAGCCCGTCCGTGGGAAGTCAAAGGGCTAGATCTCGTGGTCAACCGCTCCAGGGTTAGGCGGGACGGGGGCCCTGGGGGTAGCAATGCCACCGGAGCGTCGTACCGGGCCCTCATACATGCGGGGTGGTGTTGTGGCATGTCCGAAGAGGCGGCACGCGTCTCCGGTGCGTGGCCTCCCTCACGGACGGCGCCGCCGGCGGCACCTCGAGGGGGAAACTGCCGCGTCGGTTCTACACGGAGTGGATGTAGCTGTGGTTTTGGCCCGGATGTTGCTCCCGGGTGTCCCTATGGGCCGACCTGACACAACCGGGTGGAGAGGTCCACTGGTCAAAGCCCGTCCGTGGGAAGTCAAAGGGCTAGATCTCGTGGTCAACCGCTCCAGGGTTAGGCGGGACGGGGGCCCTGGGGGTAGCAATGCCACCGGAGCGTCGTACCGGGCCCTCATACATGCGGGGTGGTGTTGTGGCATGTCCGAAGAGGCGGCACGCGTCTCCGGTGCGTGGCCTCCCTCACGGACGGCGCCGCCGGCGGCACCTGGAGGGGGGAAACGGACGCGTCGGTTCTACACGGAGTGGATTTAGCTGTGGTTTTGGCCCGGATGTTGCTCCCGGGTGTCCCTATGGGCCGACCTGACACAACCGGGTGGAGAGGTCCACTGGTCAAAGCCCGTCCGTGGGAAGTCAAAGGGCTAGATCTCGTGGTCAACCGCTCCAGGGTTAGGCGGGACGGGGGCCCTGGGGGTAGCAATGCCACCGGAGCGTCGTACCGGGCCCTCATACATGCGGGGTGGTGTTGTGGCATGTCCGAAGAGGCGGCACGCGTCTCCGGTGCGTGGCCTCCCTCACGGACGGCGCCGCCGGCCGGCACCTGGAGGGGGGAAACTGCCGCGTCGGTTCTACACGGAGTGGATTTAGCTGTGGTTTTGGCCCGGATGTTGCTCCCGGGTGTCCCTATGGGCCGACCTGACACAACCGGGTGGAGAGGTCCACTGGTCAAAGCCCGTCCGTGGGAAGTCAAAGGGCTAGATCTCGTGGTCAACCGCTCCAGGGTTAGGCGGGACGGGGGCCCTGGGGGTAGCAATGCCACCGGAGCGTCGTACCGGGCCCTCATACATGCGGGGTGGTGTTGTGGCATGTCCGAAGAGGCGGCACGCGTCTCCGGTGCGTGGCCTCCCTCACGGACGGCGCCGCCGCGGCACCTGGAGGGGGGAAACTGCCGCGTCGGTTCTACACGGAGTGGATGTAGCTGTGGTTTTGGCCCGGATGTTGCTCCCGGGTGTCCCTATGGGCCGACCTGACACAACCGGGTGGAGAGGTCCACTGGTCAAAGCCCGTCCGTGGGAAGTCAAAGGGCTAGATCTCGTGGTCAACCGCTCCAGGGTTAGGCGGGACGGGGGCCCTGGGGGTAGCAATGCCACCGGAGCGTCGTACCGGGCCCTCATACATGCGGGGTGGTGTTGTGGCATGTCCGAAGAGGCGGCACGCGTCTCCGGTGCGTGGCCTCCCTCACGGACGGCGCCGCCGGCGGCACCTGGAGGGGGGAAACTGCCGCGTCGGTTCTACACGGAGTGGATGTAGCTGTGGTTTTGGCCCGGATGTTGCTCCCGGGTGTCCCTATGGGCCGACCTGACACAACCGGGTGGAGAGGTCCACTGGTCAAAGCCCGTCCGTGGGAAGTCAAAGGGCTAGATCTCGTGGTCAACCGCTCCAGGGTTAGGCGGGACGGGGGCCCTGGGGGTAGCAATGCCACCGGAGCGTCGTACCGGGCCCTCATACATGCGGGGTGGTGTTGTGGCATGTCCGAAGAGGCGGCACGCGTCTCCGGTGCGTGGCCTCCCTCACGGACGGCGCCGCCGCCGGCACCTGGAGGGGGGAAACTGCCGCGTCGGTTCTACACGGAGTGGATGTAGCTGTGGTTTTGGCCCGGATGTTGCTCCCGGGTGTCCCTATGGGCCGACCTGACACAACCGGGTGGAGAGGTCCACTGGTCAAAGCCCGTCCGTGGGAAGTCAAAGGGCTAGATCTCGTGGTCAACCGCTCCAGGGTTAGGCGGGACGGGGGCCCTGGGGGTAGCAATGCCACCGGAGCGTCGTACCGGGCCCTCATACATGCGGGGTGGTGTTGTGGCATGTCCGAAGAGGCGGCACGCGTCTCCGGTGCGTGGCCTCCCTCACGGACGGCGCCGCCGCGGCACCTGGAGGGGGGAAACTGCCGCGTCGGTTCTACACGGAGTGGATGTAGCTGTGGTTTTGGCCCGGATGTTGCTCCCGGGTGTCCCTATGGGCCGACCTGACACAACCGGGTGGAGAGGTCCACTGGTCAAAGCCCGTCCGTGGGAAGTCAAAGGGCTAGATCTCGTGGTCAACCGCTCCAGGGTTAGGCGGGACGGGGGCCCTGGGGGGTAGCAATGCCACCGGAGCGTCGTACCGGGCCCTCATACATGCGGGGTGGTGTTGTGGCATGTCCGAAGAGGCGGCACGCGTCTCCGGTGCGTGGCCCCCCTCACGGACGGCGCCGCCGGCGGCACCTGGAGGGGGGAAACTGCCGCGTCGGTTCTACACGGGGTGGATGTAGCTGTGGTTTTGGCCCGGATGTTGCTCCCGGGTGTCCCTATGGGCCGACCTGACACAACCGGGTGGAGAGGTCCACTGGTCAAAGCCCGTCCGTGGGAAGTCAAAGGGCTAGATCTCGTGGTCAACCGCTCCAGGGTTAGGCGGGACGGGGGCCCTGGGGGTAGCAATGCCACCGGAGCGTCGTACCGGGCCCTCATACATGCGGGGTGGTGTTGTGGCATGTCCGAAGAGGCGGCACGCGTCTCCGGTGCGTGGCCCCCCTCACGGACGGCGCCGCCGCCGGCACCTGGAGGGGGGAAACTGCCGCGTCGGTTCTACACGGAGTGGATGTAGCTGTGGTTTTGGCCCGGATGTTGCTCCCGGGTGTCCCTATGGGCCGACCTGACACAACCGGGTGGAGAGGTCCACTGGTCAAAGCCCGTCCGTGGGAAGTCAAAGGGCTAGATCTCGTGGTCAACCGCTCCAGGGTTAGGCGGGACGGGGGCCCTGGGGGTAGCAATGCCACCGGAGCGTCGTACCGGGCCCTCATACATGCGGGGTGGTGTTGTGGCATGTCCGAAGAGGCGGCACGCGTCTCCGGTGCGTGGCCCCCCTCACGGACGGCGCCGCCGGCGGCACCTGGAGGGGGGAAACTGCCGCGTCGGTTCTACACGGGGTGGATGTAGCTGTGGGTTTGGCCCGGATGTTACTCCCGGGTGTCCCTATGGGCCGACCTGACACAACCGGGTGGAGAGGTCCACTGGTCAAAGCCCGTCCGTGGGAAGTCAAAGGGCTAGATCTCGTGGTCAACCGCTCCAGGGTTAGGCGGGACGGGGGCCCTGGGGGTAGCAATGCCACCGGAGCGTCGTACCGGGCCCTCATACATGCGGGGTGGTGTTGTGGCATGTCCGAAGAGGCGGCACGCGTCTCCGGTGCGTGGCCCCCCTCACGGACGGCGCCGCCGGCGGCACCTGGAGGGGGGAAACTGCCGCGTCGGTTCTACACGGAGTGGATTTAGCTGTGGGTTTGGCCCGGATGTTGCTCCCGGGTGTCCCTATGGGCCGACCTGACACAACCGGGTGGAGAGGTCCACTGGTCAAAGCCCGTCCGTGGGAAGTCAAAGGGCTAGATCTCGTGGTCAACCGCTCCAGGGTTAGGCGGGACGGGGGCCCTGGGGGTAGCAATGCCACCGGAGCGTCGTACCGGGCCCTCATACATGCGGGGTGGTGTTGTGGCATGTCCGAAGAGGCGGCACGCGTCTCCGGTGCGTGGCCCCCCTCACGGACGGCGCCGCCGGCGGCACCTGGAGGGGGGAAACTGCCGCGTCGGTTCTACACGGAGTGGATTTAGCTATGGCTTTGGCCCGGATGTTGCTCCCGGGTGTCCCTATGGGCCGACCTGACACAACCGGGTGGAGAGGTCCACTGGTCAAAGCCCGTCCGTGGGAAGTCAAAGGGCTAGATCTCGTGGTCAACCGCTCCAGGGTTAGGCGGGACGGGGGCCCTGGGGGTAGCAATGCCACCGGAGCATCGTACCGGGCCCTCATACATGCGGGGTGGTGTTGTGGCATGTCCGAAGAGGCGGCACGCGTCTCCGGTGCGTGGCCCCCCTCACGGACGGCGCCGCCGGCGGCACCTGGAGGGGGGAAACTGCCGCGTCGGTTCTACACGGAGTGGATGTAGCTGTGGTTTTGGCCCGGATGTTGCTCCCGGGTGTCCCTATGGGCCGACCTGACACAACCGGGTGGAGAGGTCCACTGGTCAAAGCCCGTCCGTGGGAAGTCAAAGGGCTAGATCTCGTGGTCAACCGCTCCAGGGTTAGGCGGGACGGGGGCCCTGGGGGTAGCAATGCCACCGGAGCGTCGTACCGGGCCCTCATACATGCGGGGTGGTGTTGTGGCATGTCCGAAGAGGCGGCACGCGTCTCCGGTGCGTGGCCTCCCTCACGGACGGCGCCGCCGCGGCACCTGGAGGGGGAAACTGCCGCGTCGGTTCTACACGGAGTGGATGTAGCTGTGGTTTTGGCCCGGATGTTGCTCCCGGGTGTCCCTATGGGCCGACCTGACACAACCGGGTGGAGAGGTCCACTGGTCAAAGCCCGTCCGTGGGAAGTCAAAGGGCTAGATCTCGTGGTCAACCGCTCCAGGGTTAGGCGGGACGGGGGCCCTGGGGGGTAGCAATGCCACCGGAGCGTCGTACCGGGCCCTCATACATGCGGGGTGGTGTTGTGGCATGTCCGAAGAGGCGGCACGCGTCTCCGGTGCGTGGCCTCCCTCACGGACGGCGCCGCCGGCGGCACCTGGAGGGGGGAAACTGCCGCGTCGGTTCTACACGGAGTGGATGTAGCTGTGGTTTTGGCCCGGATGTTGCTCCCGGGTGTCCCTATGGGCCGACCTGACACAACCGGGTGGAGAGCTCCACTGGTCAAAGCCCGTCCGTGGGAAGTCAAAGGGCTAGATCTCGTGGTCAACCGCTCCAGGGTTAGGCGGGACGGGGGCCCTGGGGGGTAGCAATGCCACCGGAGCGTCGTACCGGGCCCTCATACATGCGGGGTGGTGTTGTGGCATGTCCGAAGAGGCGGCACGCGTCTCCGGTGCGTGGCCTCCCTCACGGACGGCGCCGCCGGCGGCACCTCGAGGGGGGAAACTGCCGCGTCGGTTCTACACGGAGTGGATGTAGCTGTGGTTTTGGCCCGGATGTTGCTCCCGGGTGTCCCTATGGGCCGACCTGACACAACCGGGTGGAGAGCTCCACTGGTCAAAGCCCGTCCGTGGGAAGTCAAAGGGCTAGATCTCGTGGTCAACCGCTCCAGGGTTAGGCGGGACGGGGGCCCTGGGGGTAGCAATGCCACCGGAGCGTCGTACCGGGCCCTCATACATGCGGGGTGGTGTTGTGGCATGTCCGAAGAGGCGGCACGCGTCTCCGGTGCGTGGCCTCCCTCACGGACGGCGCCGCCGGCGGCACCTCGAGGGGGGAAACTGCCGCGTCGGTTCTACACGGAGTGGATGTAGCTGTGGTTTTGGCCCGGATGTTGCTCCCGGGTGTCCCTATGGGCCGACCTGACACAACCGGGTGGAGAGGTCCACTGGTCAAAGCCCGTCCGTGGGAAGTCAAAGGGCTAGATCTCGTGGTCAACCGCTCCAGGGTTAGGCGGGACGGGGGCCCTGGGGGTAGCAATGCCACCGGAGCGTCGTACCGGGCCCTCATACATGCGGGGTGGTGTTGTGGCATGTCCGAAGAGGCGGCACGCGTCTCCGGTGCGTGGCCTCCCTCACGGACGGCGCCGCCGGCGGCACCTGGAGGGGGGAAACTGCCGCGTCGGTTCTACACGGAGTGGATGTAGCTGTGGTTTTGGCCCGGATGTTGCTCCCGGGTGTCCCTATGGGCCGACCTGACACAACCGGATGGAGAGGTCCACTGGTCAAAGCCCGTCCGTGGGAAGTCAAAGGGCTAGATCTCGTGGTCAACCGCTCCAGGGTTAGGCGGGACGGGGGCCCTGGGGGTAGCAATGCCACCGGAGCGTCGTACCGGGCCCTCATACATGCGGGGTGGTGTTGTGGCATGTCCGAAGAGGCGGCACGCGTCTCCGGTGCGTGGCCCCCTCATGGACGGCGCCGCCGCCGGCACCTAGAAGGGGAAAACTACCGCGTCGGGTCTACACGGAGTGGATTTAGCTGCGGGTTTGGCCCGGAAGTTGCTCCCCGGTGTCCCTCTGGGCCGACCTGACACAACCGGATGGAGAGGTCCACTGGTCAAAGCCCGTCCGTGGGAAGTCAAAGGGCTAGATCTCGTGGTCAACCGCTCCAGGGTTAGGCGGGACGGGGGCCCTGGGGGTAGCAATGCCACCGGAGCGTTGTACCGGGCCCTCATACATGCGGGGTGGTGTTGTGGCATGTCCGAAGAGGCGGCACGCGTCTCCGGTGCGTGGCCCCCCTCACGGACGGCCCAGACGGCGGCACCTGGAGGGGGGAAACTGCCGTGTCGGGTCTACACGGAGTGGATGTAGCTGTGGGTTTGGCCCGGATGTTGCTCCCCGGTGTCCCTCTGGGCCGACCTGACACAACCGTATGGAGAGGTCCACTGGTCAAAGCCCGTCCGTGGGAAGTCAAAGGGCTAGATCTCGTGGTCAACCGCTCCAGGGTTAGGCGGGACGGGGGCCCTGGGGGGTAGCAATGCCACCGTAGCGTTGTACCGCGCCCTCATACATGCGGGGTGGTGTTGTGGCATGTCCGAAGAGGCGGCACGCGTCTCCGGTGCGTGGCCCCCCTCACGGACGGCCCAGACGGCGGCACCTGGAGGGGGGAAACTGCCGTGTCGGGTCTACACGGAGTGGATGTAGCTGTGGGTTTGGCCCGGATGTTGCTCCCCGGTGTCCCTCTGGGCCGACCTGACACAACCGAATGGAGAGGTCCACTGGTCAAAGCCCGTCCGTGGGAAGTCAAAGGGCTAGATCTCGTGGTTAACCGCTCCAAGGTTAGGCGGGACGGGGGGCCTGGGGGTAGCAATGCCACCGGAGCATCGTACCGGGCCCTCATACATGCGGGGTGGTGTTGTGGCATGTCCGAAGAGGTGGCACGCGTCTCTGGTGCGTGGCCCCCCTCATGGACGGCTTTGCCGGCGGCACCTGGAGGGGGGAAACTGCCACGTCGGGTCTACACGGAGTGGATGTAGCTGTGGGTTTGACCCGGATGTTGCTCCCTGGTGTCCCTCTGGGCCTACCTGACACAACTGGATGGAGAGGTTCACTGGTCAAAGCCCGTCCGTGGGAAGTCAAAGGGCTAGATCTAGTGGTCAACAATTCTAGGGTTAGGCGGGACGGGGGTCCTGGGGGTAGCAATGCCATCGGAGCATCATACCGGGCCCTCATACATGCGGGGTGGTGTTGTGGCATGTTCGAAGAGGCGGCACGCGTCTCCGGTGCATGGCCCCCTCATGGACGGCGCCGCCGCCGGCACCTGGAAGGGGAAAACTGCCGCGTCGGGTCTACACGGAGTGGATTTAGCTGTGGGTTTGGCCCGGAAGTTGCTCCCCGGTGTCCCTCTGGGCCGACCTGACACAACCGGATGGAGAGGTCCACTGGTCAAAGCCAGTCCATGGGAAGTCAAAGGGCTAGATCTTGTGGTCAACCGCTCCAGGGTTAGGCGGGACGGGGGCCCTGGGGGGTAGCAATGCCACCAGAGCGTCGTACCGCGCCCTCATACATGCGGGGTGGTGTTGTGGCATGTCCGAAGAGGCGGCACGCGTCTCCGGTGCGTGGCCCCCTCACGGACGGCCCAGACGGCGGCACCTGGAGGGGGGAAACTGCCACGTCGGATCTACACGGAGTGGATGTAGCTGTGGGTTTGGCCCGGATGTTGCTCCCCGGTGTCCCTCTGGGCCGACCTGACACAACCATATGGAGAGGTCCACTGGTCAAAGCCCGTCCGTGGGAAGTCAAAGGGCTAGATCTCGTGGTCAACCGCTCCAGGGTTAGGCGGGACGGGGGGCCTCCCTACTAGGGAAAACCTTATACACAGAATCTTAGCAGCAGCGCGGCACAAGAAGAAGCGCTACTGCTAATTAGCAGTAGCATGCGTTTTTAACCCTCACTACTACTAAGTTGATAGTAGTAGCGCGGATTTTTAACCCTCGCTACTACTAAGCGGTCTCTACCGTGCCCACCGACACATGCCATAGTAGTACCGAGGGGTATAAACCCGCACTACTACTAAGTTGATAGTAGTAGCGCGGTTTTATACCCCTCGCTACTACTAAGTACGAGGTAGGTGAAGTCGCCATATCCTCGGCCGAATCCCCATCTCCTCCCCCAAATCCCTCCTCTCTTCCACCACTCACTCCTCTTACTTTCCATACACTCTCACATGGACCTCTTGCCCATGCACCCATCCTCCTCCATCGCGCTGAAAGAGGCCGCCGCCTCGCACCACCGGCGTCTAGGAGCTCGCCGGTCTTCCACCGTCATCTAGGAGGCCACCGCCCCGCGCCACCACACCGGAGCACCTCGCCACCGATGACTAGCTCCGCTGCTCCCTACATCACCTTCCTCTCTCCCTCGGTTTTCCTTTTCTCTCTCTCCCTCTGGTTTGACTCACCCTCCCATGTCCATGCCCGTGCAAGTCGTCGCCATGGATGACCCGGAGTTATCTGGCATGGTCGGGAAGAGAAGCCCCATGCCGCGGCCTGGCTTTGCCATAGAAACAGGCCCTCTCCAACAGCCACTGCTGGATCTGGTCTTCCATTGTCCGTTCATGCCTCCGGCGATGCCAATCATCGCTAGATCTTACCATTGCTGCCATTGACAGCACGCACGGGATCGAGATTTTTTTTGTTTTTGAAAGTAATAGTAGTAGCGCGGGGTATAAGACCCGCTACAGCTAATTAGCAGTAGTGTTGTTTGCAACACATGCTACAGCTAACCATGTATAGCAGTAGCGTGTGTCAACACGCGCTACTGCTACAAGTTAGTTGTGGTGCCGTATCAGTAGCGCGGGCACCCGAAGCTACTGATACACCCAAAACCCGCGCTGCTGCTAGGCTTTTACCTAGTAGTGCCTGGGGGTAGCAATGCCACCGCAGCATCGTACCGGGACCTCATACATGCGGGGTGGTGTTTTGGCATGTCCGAAGAGGCGGCACACGTCTCCGGTGCGTGGCTCCCCTCACGGACGGCGCCGCCGCCGGCACCTGGAGAGGGGAAACTGCCGCGTCGGGTCTATACGGAGTGGATGTACCTGTGGGTTTGGCCCATATGTTGCTCCCCAGTGTACCTCTGGGCCGACCTGACACAACCGGATGGAGAGGTCCACTGGTCAAAGCCCGTCCGTGTGAAGTCAAAGGGCTAGATCTCGTGGTCAACCGCTCCAGGGTTAGGCGGGACGGGGGCCCTGGGGGTAGCTATGCCACCGGAGCGTCGTACCGGGCCCTCTTACATGCGGGGTGGTGTTGTGGCATGTTCGAAGAGGCGGCACGCGTCTCCGGTTTGTGGCCTCCCTCATGGACGGCGCCGCCGGCGGCACCTGGAGGGGGCAAACTGCCGCGTCGGGTCTACACGGAGTGGATGTAGCTGTGGGTTTGGCCCGGATGTTTCTCCCTGGTGTCCCTCTGGGCCGACCTGACACAACCGGGTGGAGAGGTCCACTGGTCAAAGCCCGTCCGTGGGAAGTCAAAGGGCTAGATCTCGTGGTCAACCGCTCCAGGGTTAGGCGGGACGGGGGACCTGGTGGGGTAGCAACGCCACCGGAGCGTCGCACCGGCCCCTCATACATGTGGGGTGGAGTTGTGGCATGTCCGAAGAGGCGGCACGCGTCTCCGGGGTGTGGCTCCCCTCACGAATGGCGATGAGACGGTAGTAGACGTTCTGCGGTAACGGTGCGGCGTGAAGGGGGGAAACGGTAGCAGACGGATCAGGCACTCGCATAGTTATCGGATCAGGCACTCGGTAACAGTACCCCTCAGTCAGTTGCTCTCCTATGTATCACCTTTCGCGAGACCATAAAAAATATTTATATCATAAAGAAATGTTGCCCCCCTCAATTTATTTCGAAATATTTTAACACATTGTACATTTTTTGTTAGTACAATTTAGCAAATATTTATATCATAAAGAAATGTTGCTCACCATAGAAAAAAATCGGTTGAGAAAAAAATATACGTGATATTTTAGAAAATTGTTGTACAATAAAAAAGGATCATGTAATTAAAAATGATGTTTCAAACCATTAAAGAAAATATGTGGTACATTTTAAATAATGTTCATGCATGTCAAAAATATGTATACCATGTATCATTTTTAATATAATTATATACCATGTATCATTCAAAATAAAATAAAAAAGAAAAGAAAAAATAAAAGAAAATAAAAAAATAAAAAAATGCCTACGGCTAAGCCGTCAGCATAGGTGCCACGTGGAGACCTCATATATGCAGACGGCTTAGCCGTCGGCATAGATACTCCTTATCCACTCGCGTCGACCCCTGGCCACTCATTCTATCTCCCCCGACCCCGACCAGCTGCACACCGCCGCCGTACCCCCCACCCCGACCTGCCGCCACCGCTGCACGCCCCTCCCCTGCCGCCGCACCTCCCACTCCAGCACGCCCCCTGCCACCGCCGCACCTCCCACTCCCCTGTACACCCCTCCTCCTGCCGCCGCCGCACCTCCCACTCCATCCGCGTCGCCGCCCCCGCCTCCACACCCACTGTCGACGTCGTCTCCACCGCCGTCGTTGCCCCGGCCTTCTCCCGACCCCGCCGCTGCCCCGGCCTCCCCCGACCGCGTGTTGCCCCGGCCTCCCCTGACCCAGCTGGTGCTCCTGCAGCCGGCCGCGGCTGCTGCAGCCGGTCGCGGCTCCGGCCGGCCCCGTCCCTCCCATCCCCGACCGCCCCTGTCTCACCACCCCTCCACCGCCGCGCCCCCCTGCCATGCCCCTCTCGGTGAGCTACTTTTTTTCATTTTTTTTATTTTTTTGCTACTGCTGGATGGATGAATGAATGCATGGATGGATGTTGGATGTTAGATTGTTAGGTTAGATGATGATCTTGTCATTTGGATGTTAGATGGATGTTGGATGTTAGATGTTGGATGTTGGATGTTAGATTTTTATCATGATGATCTTGTCATTTGAGATGTGCTCCAAAATTGGTATAAGATGAGTGGTTATTTTTGTCATGATGATCTTGTCAAAAAAATTGAACCGGACAAAATTTGACACTTGACAAAATATGATTTTTTTCATAGTTTTAAGTGTCAATGCTTAATGTTAAGTAGCTATGTGAGATGTGCTGCAAAATTATGATATGATGAGTGGTTATTTAATCATGATGATCTTGCTCAAAAAAATTGAAGGACAAAATTTCACACTTGACGAAACATGATTTTTTTCATAGTTATAAGTATCAATGCTTAATGTGAGGTGATGACCTGATTTTTTTTCACTCGGTGTAATTAACAGGATTTGTGGTGTTCCGTCTTCCTGGAGTGATTGTCGACGTTGGAGGTGTTGGTCCATGTCGGAGGGTGAGCAACAATTCCATGACCTCGTCCACTTTTTTTCCATGTCACTAGATTAAAATTTCACATCAAGTCGTGTAACCTAGGTCTCCCGTATGAAAGGGTTGCATCGATAAATATGCATTCAATTGCATATTTATCACCGCAGCTCTTTCGGATTGTCCAGCGCTTTCCACGGACAGCCCGAGGATGTGTAGATTGGGTACATTGTTCATGCTCTACCCCGTTCCAAGACAGGATTTCGGCGGCGCCTCCCTGTTGTTCTCCGGATGCACATTCTCTCGGCATTTTGCTGAGATGTGTATTTGGAGAACAGCGGGGAGCTGCTGCCAAAATTTTGTCTCGAAATGGGGTAGAGCATGGACCGTACTCAATCTACACATTCTCGGGTGGGATTAGGACCCATCTTTACCTATTAGAGATGTAGGTGGATTAAATGTCGATTCTCGCCAACCTTGTAAAAAATAAAATATTAACGTGGGTAATTTAAATGAATCCTTAATTTTGTTGTGTGGCTTCCAATAAAGCAGAGATGGCAGATAATCAGTGGATGTATAGTGGGTTTTTCCATCGGAATCAAGTAACAATAGAGTGGGTCGAGAAAACTAATGTGTTTTTGAAAGAGATATTCCGTAGTCCAATGAGGATGGTGCCAGAATGCCCGTGTGCCAAATGCAAGAGACATATCCACAGAGATAAGAGTGAGATGACTAAGCACCTTCACACGAATGGATTTATGCCCAACTTTAATATGCCGATAAACTTTGCCCAGCGGGACCGTGGTAGAGAGGATGTGATACGACAATGCGTCACTGGTTATGAGGACGATGGGGTTAGAGACATGCTAGATGATGTCTTTGCTGCACAGCCAACACCTCCTTCACATTCAGCGAATTAACCGGAGGAGCTGGAGGAAACCGCAAAGGCCTTCCTCGAAATCTTGGCCTCGTCAAAGAAACCTCTCTATGAGGGTGTCAAGTTGTCTGTGTTGGATGCCATCTCGCAACTGATGGCAGTCAAGGCTGAGTACGGCTGTAGCCGAGGTTGCTTCGAAGCATTTCTGGGAGTATGGGCTAACAGCCTGCCTGAGGGCCATGAACTACCGAAAACCATGTACGGTACAAAGAAAATCATGAAGGCGCTCTCCATGGACTATGAGAAAATACATGTTTGTCCAAAGAATTGTCTTTTGTTTAGGCATGAGTATGCGGATGAAAACTACTGTAGAAAGTGCAGTTCCTATCGGTATATTGAGGTGGTCGATAAGCATGGTCAGAAGCAGCAGCTAAAAATCCCTGTGAAGGTTCTTCGGTATCTTGATTTTATAAAAAGACTGCAGCGCCTTTTCATCACCGAGGAGTCTGCCAAAATGATGAAGTGGCACAAGGAAGGGAAAAGGTACAATCCAAAAAAATTATACATACATCAGAAGGTGAAGCATGGAAGTCATTGGATATAAAGTACCTGGAGGAAGCAGCCGAGGCTGGGAATGTCAGAATTGCTATAACAGGTGATGGGTTCAATCCATATGGTATGTCGTCTAATCGATACAGCTGCTGGCCCGTATTTGTTATTCCGCTCAATCTCCCTCCCGGCGCCATAATGCAACGCAAGACCATGTTCCTGTCGCTTATAATTCCGGGGCCTGAATATATGGGGAAGAATTTGAGTGTGTTTATGCAGCCGTTGGTGGATGATTTGCACCATTCTTGGTACTTCCCGAGGTTGACATACGACCGGCATCTGCAGAAAAATTTCTTGATGAAAGTTTGGCTACAGTATTGCATGCATGACTTTCCCGGCTATGCCCTGTTCTGCGGATGGTGTACAAGTGGAAAGATGCCTTGCCCAGTGTGCATGCAGGCCTTGATTTTCATTTGGCTGAAGAAGGGTGGCAAGTATGTTGCCTTTGACCTGCATCGACAGTTCCTCCCTCCAAAGCATCCTGATAGGGAAGACAAGAAGAATTTCACAAAAGGCAAAGTTGTCCATGAAGTAAACGAGATTCCAACGTTTTCTGGTGCGAATGTTCTTGCTCAACTGAAAGCTCTAAAGCCTGCCGGTGAAGGCAAAGGCAAAGGCAAAGGCAAAGCCACAGGCGAAGACGAGGGCAAAGGAAAAGGGAAAGGGAAAAAATGTTTTGAAGGATATGGTGAGATGCACAACTGGACTCACATTACCCCCTTCACGCAGCTTCCCTATTTTAAGGACCTCAAACTACCATACAACATCGACGTGATGCACACTGAAAAGAATGTCGCAGAGTCCCTTTTTCACACGATCCTCAACATTCCTGATAAGACAAAGGATAATGTTAATGCTAGAGTCGATCAACAGAATATTTGTGATAGACCACGTCTTCACATGCAACCTCCCACAGGCAGTCGAAAATCTTGGTTCAAGCCAGAT
The DNA here is from genome assembly GCF_018294505.1 of Triticum aestivum. Classification (NCBI taxonomy): domain Eukaryota; kingdom Viridiplantae; phylum Streptophyta; class Magnoliopsida; order Poales; family Poaceae; genus Triticum; species Triticum aestivum. The sequence continues at coordinate 55,718,540 of NC_057801.1, read as the reverse complement.
GCTGACTTCGTACTTAAAAAGGATCATAAGATGGAGGCATTCAAGTGGCTGAAACACATCGTGAAGTTCACTGATGGTTATGCGTTGAATATAAGTAAGAGGGTCAATCTTTCAACGGGCAGAGTGACCGGGCTCAAGAGTCATGACTATCATGTATGGATTGAACGATTATGCCGGTGATGGTTCGGGGCTATGTTCCCGAGCGTGTCTGGCGTGTGCTTGCGGAGTTAAGCCATTTCTTCCGCACGCTTTGTGCTAAAGAAGTATGTCCTGAGAAGATAAAATAAATGCATAAGAAGGCGCCGGAGTTGATATGCAAGCTAGAGAAGATCTTCCCGCCGGGCTTCTTTACTCCGATGACACATCTCATTTTGCACCTTGCGAACGAGGTATTGTTGGGGGGCCCTGTGTAGTACCGTTGGCAGTACGACCCTGAGAGACAAAACAAGCATCTAAGACAGAAATGTGGAAACAAAGCTAAGATTGAAGCTTCCATAGCTGAGGCAGTTATCCTAGAGGAGGTGGCAGACCTCAGGACAGCCTACTATCCGGACCATGTTCCCACGTTGCACAATAAGGTGTCTCGATACAATACAGAAGAACCCAAGTATAAACCCAAGTTGCCTCTATTCATCGGGCAAGGTGGCAGGGCTGGATGCTCGGCATCTTATGTCATGCCACGAGATGAGTGGGAGGATGTCATGTTCTATATCTTGCACAACATCAAGGAAGTTGAGGATGAGTGGATGAGGTAATACCTTTGCACCATTCTTTTAGTCAATTCATTATGTTCACTTTGCCTAGTTCTTATACCGCATTTCTTATTGTAGTCGATTCATTGAGGAAGAGTGGACGGGAATGCTGCCTCCTACTGAAGTGGAGGCACTTGCTCTTCTCCGAAAGGGTGCTGATGGAAGGAAAAATTTCGTTGCGTGGTTCATGGAGAAAGTAATATTTCACACTTCCCTATTACCCATTTCACACTTCCAATAAAACTCATGCACCCTATAATTTCAATTAAACTTGTAGGGAAATGATCCGAACGAATCAATGGATGAAGAATTGAGATGGGTTTCCATGGGTTTTGACCCTACCGTCATGACATGCCAAAAGTATGATGTGAATGGGTATCGCTTCCATACAGAGGAGCACCAGAACAGTCGACCTGATCCCAAAACCATAAATAAAGTAGATTACTACAGAAGGGTAGGAAAAATATACAAGCTTACATTCAAACGTGGCCGTAAACACCTAAGTCTCACTGTGTTCAAATGCCGATGGTTCGACCCCAAAAAGGGTCTGAGACATACGCCTTCTGTTGGTTTAGTTGAAGTTAAACCATCAAGCGTCTATGCCGGAGCTGATCTCTTTGTTGCCGCTACCCAGACCACACAAATATATTATCTGCCTTACCCATGCTAGAAAGAGTACCTAAAGGGTTGGGAAGTTGTGTTCAAGGTGTCGCCACATGATAAGCTACCGGACCCGAACGATGATGACTACTACAACATAAACCCCATGACATACGAGGGAGTGTTCTTTCAAGAGGAACATGATGACGTGGTCCGAAACAAGGAGGATGATGACTTGGGTTATGTTGACCTGGACCCAAACGACGACGGCGCACGGATTGATGGTGAGGCAGTTGTGAATCAAAGAGACATAATTGTGCTTGAAAAGTTAAGTGAAGACGCTGACGCTGACGATGAGGAAGAGCCTCCACCTCCGTCAGACAACGAAGAAGATATGCGGGATAGTGATGATGAGACCGGTCGACAAATAGATTACAATAGTGATGATTCATATGGGTTTCTAGAAAATGTATGTTCTTTTAATGATCATTACAATAGTATGCTTAATGTGCTCTTCCGTTATTAATGTCTTTCCTGTATGCTTGTTTTTTCTATATCCTTACTAATTGTTTATTCTTTTCTCAATGCAGGTTTGCTAATCATGGGCAAGTCCACCGGGCCAAAAAACTCCGGGCCATGCCCAAAATAGGAGGGTCTTCTTCGATGCCCTCCTATGCTGATGCAGCTTCTGAGTCTGAGGAGGAGGAGTATGTTCCTGATGTCGAGGAGGAGGAGGCCGAGGAGGAGGAGGCCGAGGAGGAGGAGGCCAAGGAGGAGGGTGAGGAGGAGGGCAAGGAGGGTGGAGGGGAGGTTGACCCCGAGTTGTGGAGTGACTTGCCACCGGGTGCTCCGCAGGGGTGGCTGCGTGGTAATGTCGGAGTACCTACACCACCTTCTATCGAGGTGCACAAGTGGCTCATTGAACCTGCGGGGATAGAGTAAGTGCATCTCAATCATATTTTCAACACATGACAATATTTTTTTATTGTACACATGGCAACCCTTTGATTCTTTTGCAGTAACTGGATCCTTCGCGGAAAGGGCCGTAAACCGAACGACCTTATCACTGTCCTGTTGAAGGAGTTTTGGCCTGGCCTATTCTGCCCGCGGTCAGACAGGGACCCGCAGCTGCGTGTTTTGGCCACAAGCTGGGCCCACTACAAGGCTTGCAGCAACGCGGAGTACGGAACGGCCGCTAAGGCCGTGATCACCAAATTTTGGGTAAGTTCCCTTTTGAATCACTTGTCTTCAGTTTCGTTCATAGTTTATCATTGAATCACTCAACTCATGCCTTGTTCTCTTCTGGTTTATGCATGATTGCATCAACTCTATAGAGTTCTTGACGAGCACAAGGCCAGAGCCGGCGTGGTCTTACTTGCATCTGCAAAGAAGAAAGCTCGTCAGTTGCAGTACGAGGTGCGTTGGGTTGCCGTCTCGCAGTACTACCACATCTACCTGCAACAAAAGATGACCAAAACTCAAGCACAGAAGCAAAAACTTACCATGAGCAGGGAGCAGTTCATGATGGTAACTCTTACTGACTTTTCATTGTTTCAAGGAGTCAACTATATGTTTCGTTCTCACATGTCATGCTTCTAGAATTTGCATAGGTTGTTCCTCGTTGGTGCTATGGAAGGCATGACGGATGGGCGTGTTTGGTGGATAGGTGGGTCGGTGACGATCCAGAGTTTGCTGCCAAGAGCATCAAGGCCCGGGCTAACCGTGGAAAAGACGGGACACACGGCCAAGGAAACATGAACCATTGGGGCTTCAAGGCCATGAAGGTATATCTATATGCATGATGCATTTTGGTTCTTCTTTACCATCATGTTCTTATGTATGGCTAACTTCTGTTTGACGTTGCAGGAGGACAAGTTGCAGAGGTTGCTCACAGACATGGAGTCGTGGATGCTGGCTCGCGAGCGGAGTGATTGCAAGGAGGGCGAGAGCCAGTACTACGGCAACACCAAGCAACACCTGGAGTCTTACACTCAGAACTATCAGAAGTTGCATCCGGATGTTGCCGTTCCTGAGGTCGCCAAGTCTCAGATCGACGACACGACGGTGGTGGCCATCCAGGGTAAGTCCCATGGCCGGTATCCGTGTTTCGATGGCTTGATCACTCCGTCGATATCGTACACATGGCTTCGAGCTACCAACCCGAGCCCGTTAGAGAGTACGGGGCGTTCGCAGCCTCCCTTAGTCCGCCAACGTGCTGTAAGTACTTCCCCTTATCTTCTTTGTCTCTATCTTTCTTAGTTTATTTTCAGCACTGCCCACTTAGAAACAACCTCAATTTTGTAGGCATATCAGGCCTTTCTCGAGCATAGGCATATTGAGGTGAGGAAGTACTTGCAACGAGTGAAGGCAAACGATGATTACAGCCGTGGTGGTTTTGGCGGAGGTGGACTTGGCGGTGGCGGTTTTGGCGGAGGTGGACTTGGTGGTGGTGGTGGTTTTGGCGAAGGTGGACTTGGCGGAGGTGGACTCGGTGGTGGTGATGGTTTTGGCGGAGGTGGACTCGGTGGTGGTGGTGGTTTTGGCGGAGGTGGACCCGGTGGTGCTTGATGTCGATGATGATTCCGCGTATGCGGCCGTTGTTCCATGCCTTTCATGTTTCAACTTTTATGATGTTTCATGTCTTGCACTACTCTTATGTTCGTGAACTTTCGCCGGTGATGATCTTTAGATGATGAACTTGACTATGTTTAAATGATGATGATGAACTGTCATATTTTCATATTATTCTGCTTTGAAATGCTGTCAAATGAATTAAAAAAGAGAAAACAGGGAAAATAAAAAAAATAAAAAAAACTATGCCTACGGCAAAGCCGTCGGCATATATACGCTCAGGAGCCACCAGGAGGCGCCACGTGGCAGAGCTATGCCTACGGCAAAGCCGTCGGCATAGATTTACATCTATGCCGACGGCTTTGCCGTAGGCATAGCCCTGCCGCCAGGCCAAACCAGAGGACGACAGGTGGCAAAGGTATGCCGACGGCTTGGCCGTCGGCATAGATTAAATCTATGCCGACGGCCAAGCCGTCGGCATACCTTTGCCACGTGTCTTCTCCTGAGTCGCCAGCGGTTTTCACGGCGCGACCGTTTCCGTCAGACGGAAAACAATGCCGACGGCTATACTACGCCGACGGTCTGACAGATCTACACTGACGGGGCTATGCCGACGGAAGCCGTAGGCATAGATCTATGCCGACGACATAGGACCTATGCCGACGGCCCTCGGCCGTAGGCATAGCCCGCGAGTCCGGTAGTGCAAGATTTGTGATCAACTTAGACAACCTTGATGTGATCGATACTATGCAAGAGGGAGAATCCTTTTGGGGAATTGTGACAACTCTGTATGATAATTGTTTCTCCCTCCATTAAAAAATATAGGATGTTCCATTAACTTTTTTCTGAACTGAATGTATATAAACATTTCACAAATATAAGATGTTTTGATGTTGGTTCACTACGGTGGGTTAACTGGTAGTTGAGTTTGTTGATGCATCAACTATGTGCGTGGGATGTTTAAGATTGCTGCTATAATAGGCTAGACCTTTCGAACTATGCTTAGTTTGATGGTGTTATCAGGCTTTCGTGCTTACCGATAGCAGGCATACACAGCGGGTTCCCTGGCAATGCCCGGAGTCCCTTCTTCCCATTCATGCCTCCTATATCTTTATATGAAAGTAATGGAAAGAGGGAAGCCCCAAAAGAGGAATGTTGATCACGATTGAGTATATGCTTGCATGTCATGGAAAAATAAATTGTAACAAGAATATGGTAAAAAAATTCAAGGCATGCGATCGATCTATCAATCGAGGAGAAGCAACCATACAAGACATGACACCGAGATTTGTTAATGAGGTTCACCGACTATTGTCTACATTCCCGGGGCTTGACTATGGGCACTTATCTGCATGACACCGCTATAGCAACTACTTTGTGACTTTATATGAAGCTTGTGGGACCATATATGATGCTTCTATGAATTAGTTCTTATGTATAGAGTACGTAAATTTATCTATGTGATTCTTAGAAGATACTACTATTATATATGTTTTTGCCGCAGGGTTATATGAAAAAGAGTTAGAAATTGGGCTGACAATACCATTTACGACAACCACACTGGGGAAAGATATAATTTTTGATAGTCAACCTTAGCATATTGGACATGTGGCTGGCACTGGTGGCTTGGTTATCCTTAAAGGAAGTAAAACGAACTCGGCAAAAGGTAGCACCTGGGAGTTGCTTATGCCTGGAAAGCAGAGATCTTGGCGGTACTCTTGGCAAAAGGTGCACATGGCATTTCCTGGGAGTTGCGTGTGTCAGGTAAGCCTAGAGGTGCTCGACAACCGGGAATGTTGTAGCCGAGTTTCCCACTGGCTCTCGGCAAAGACATGACGACGCCGTCCTCACCCGGCGGATGTGAAGTCACTTTATTTTGCCGAGAGTGCACTTTTGGTTCTCTCAGGTAACTCATTTTGTCATTCCCTGACATTAATTTAAGAGGTACATAATATGCTCTGAGTCATCTCTCCTTCGAGCGTACATGCTCTAGGGTTTATGCCTTCCATCAACGGCGCTGTTGATCTGCCTCGTCTCATATGGCTTAAGGGCCATGGGGGCATGATGGATCATAGCCCTTGTAGGTGGGAGGGTTCTGTTTTTATATGTTTCTTCGAGTTTTGGTAGTGTTTGTATCCTGTTCAGGAAGACGAGACAACGATGGTTTCCTGAAGATAGAATAAGGTTCTCCCTGCTTAGGCCCAACCCAGTGGTGCGTCTAGCATCGTTGGAGGGCAAGTGGAGGTGTGTCTCTGGCGGATCTCTCATGATTCATTTGGTGGTTGTCTTTGGTGGATCCGCTCGGATTTAGTCTTCATCTGTTTACGTAAGTGTGTCTTCAGGTTGGATCCTTCTGATCTACGCTTCTGTTCATTGACGGTGGTTGATGTCCTAGTGCGTCCTATAGGGCCTTAGCACGATGGCTTCTAGTGTTTACTACAATACATCTTGCCTGACCCTGGGGAGTGAGGGGTGGTGATGGCGGCGCGTATTTGGCGTGCTTCAGTGCTTCTAGTCGTCGCTAGATGGTCTGCCGATCTGAATGTAATTTTTATTATTTCATGTGTTCATTGTACTGCCATGATTGATGATGAATGGATCGGAAGTTTTCCGCAAAGAAAAGTATACGGTGGCCAAAAGAAAATGAAGAGTTCTCTTTGCTGGCTCTATTTTATTGTTCCCATTCTCCTTGGTAGAAACGAGGCTTTCACATATGCTTGATTAAAAAAAACTAGAATCAGAAAGATGAAGCGATGGAGGACCAGGTGTAGGAGAATAAGTGTGAGGCGGATGCGATCCTAGGATCGCTGCAGAATAGTAATAAATGGAAGTAACCGATCTTTCAAAATTATTGTACGGAAACCAATCGGCAAATAAACATATATGGATATAACAAGTTTGGAATGTATCCTTGGCATGGCATATACACCTCCTTAATTTTGGAATCGTAATAACAATCAGAAGCGTTATATATACAAAGGTAAATAGGGCGTAATCAACGCACCGCACCATAAAACTGCTCCATCTAGGCCTACAAATAGACGGCAGAGCAAGATGCAGAATTGCATTACAACAAGCACAACACACACGTACAGCAAAACTAGGAGAGAAAAAAATGGAGGCCAAGATGATGAGGATCTTCGCGATGCTGATGCTCTTCAGCCTCTGCAGCAGAGGTATTCAATTCGTTGATCCACTCTCCAAATCCAAATCGGACGAATCTAATTTTCTCATGTCGATTTTGATCGATTTCTTCTTCTTTTTGTTGTTGGTGTTGGTAAAGGCAATGCGGAGTTTCGGGAGTGCACCCTGTCAGACCTCCACGTGACCCAGACCGCCACGGGGAAGAACGCCGGAGGGAACCCGGAGTACGCCGTGGAGGTGGAGAACAAGTGCATCTGCACACAGACGGATGTCAAGCTGCTTGCCCCCGGGTTCAAATCCTCCGAGCCCGTGGACCCCAACGTCTTCCGTCCGGACACAGACGGCAAGCTCGGCACCCTCAACAACGGCTCCCCGGTGTACTACGGCGACAAGATCAACTTCAACTACGCGTCGGCCACCAAGTTCAGCCTCGCGCCCTTCTCCTCGAGCGTTGCATGCTCGTGATTGGGAGGATTACTTGAAATCGTTTGGGCCCGATGAATAAGTTTGTGTTGGTTGATTGATGATATATACTTCCTCCGTTCCGATTTACTCATCGTGGTTTTAGTTGAAATTTGAACTAAAACCACGACAAGTAAATCGAAACGGAGGGAGTACGTTTGTATATTACTCCGCACATGCATGAAACGTTGCTTTGAGAATTAATGGGTTTGTTGAAATTCTAGGCTGGATGTATCTTGCTACCATTGGAAAAATTTGTGAAAGTCCCAAGAAAAAGCCAGCACATAATGTACAGTCTCAATTCCTCAAAAAACCTTTCATGTCCTATGACCCAAAAAGTTTAGATCTAAACTTGTTTCATAGTGTCATGCCAATCAAATTTAGATCTGGAAATTTGTGCCATTGTCATGCTGCGAATCAAAAATAAATTAAAACATGTGCTGAATTAGTGTCTTGGTCCACTATATATGTGCTGAATTATTTTCAGAGATGTTCACAAGTTTAGTGATATGTTCTCCTTGGCAAGGTTTTTAATTTCGTAAACAAAACAATTTCGGGTCTCACCACAATATCAGAACTTTTGAAAAAGAAATCGGATTTTAAGATTTCAAATTTCATTGGATTTAACCAAATTTAAAGAAATTAGTTTGTATTTGGCTCAAAATGTCAGGATTAAAAATATTTCGAGCCCCACAAAAATTTTGAAATTTTTAATGAAATTTTGTTGATATTTTTAATCCTGCTGCTTGGTATTATCGGTAGGATTTAGAGTTTATATTTATTGGGTATGTCTAGTACTCATCTAGATGTGAGATAACTGTTTTTTTTCTTTGTTTGTTATTTTTGTTTTTTCGGTTGCCCAAGGCAGCACAGAAGCTACAAGAAAATGTATTATTCGCGACCACACCTATTGTTACCAAGTATTTTGGTGCCTATAGATGTACTAATTGCAACCAGTTTTAGACAAACTCGGTTACTATAGGCACCTGTCACGAATCAGTACTATTCAATCACGTGAGTACCTATAGCAACCAGGGAGGAAATTGAAAAAAAGCCAATCGGCTCAGCTCCAGGGCATCCATCCATCCCCAGGCTCGAAGCAAACAGAGGCGAGGCAGAGCCCTTTCCTGGCGGCGGCCGACGGCAAGGTGACTCGCCCCAAATCCCCCAAATCAAATCGTCCCTGGCGGCGGTCGACGGCAACGGTGGGTCCTTGCGGTATGCTGACTTGTTCCTTCCAGCGGAGGGGGCGGCGGAAGGCGGAGGGCGCGTTCCTTGCGGCAGTGGCAGGCGTGTCCCTTGCGGCGGCGGTGACAGCGCGGCTGCGCGGGGGAGGGGAAGCAGCAGCGGCTGCGGTAGCAGAGGGGCGTCCGCCGCGTGGTCAACATACCTAGGCTGCTGCAACAGACGCCTAGGGTTCCTCCTTCCCAAACCCCAACCAGCTATGAAGCAACCGACGCTCCAAGCTCGCCAGATCTCGCTCTCGTCGTCAACACCAGCAAAGGCTGCAACCTGTAAGAATGATCTCCCCTCTGTCCTTGCCCCCTTCCCTGTGTCTCTCCATTATTTTGCTTGGAGTACTTGATGGCTAGATCATGCACTTCAAGTGTTTGTGGAAATGTGGAAGTAAAATATACATGTAGCATTTGGTCTGTCATTTGAAAACTGGCTTGACCTACGATGTAGAGTTCGGTTTTGTGATTTGAATATAATATGCATGTAGTAAAATATACAGTATAATGTTACTGCATATTGATACTTACAGCATCAGGACTTGTGGTATATTTTAGTAGTACAATGTTTAGGAAGGATATACAGTTCTATGATGACTATCTTCAAATACTGCTGTGAAGACTGTCTTTGTATACTGTTGTAGTATAATATTTGAAGACTGTCTTTGTATACAATTCTACATACAACATTATAGAGTTCCATGGACTGCTGTTGCTATGATATTATAATTTAGTATAATGTTACTGCATATAAAATAATTACATATGCAAGCTGCGGGTTTAGTTTGATGAAGTGCAATTTTTCTTTTGAAAATACAGTGTCAATGTGACATATATATATGGGGTATTGTAGGATTATTATTTTGATAAATATAAGCCTGATTTAACCGAAATTGAGTAGATCAATTAGTTTATCATGTCGGGTGGACTGGTTGAAAATGATTGACGTAGCCAGCCTGATTCCTTTCGTGATTGAGGTGTTGTATCGGGTTATATGTCTCCTATTTCAGGTTATGTTAGACTACATGTGTCCCGTTTCAGGTTATATTAGAATAATGGTGTTCTGTTTCAGTGTATATCAGACTATATGTATCCTGTTTCAGGTTATATCAGACTATATGTCTCTTGTTTTAGGTTATATTAGACTATATGTGTCATGTTTCATGTTATTTCAGATTACTATTGATACTTATAATTTATTTCTGTTGCCACAACATATCTAATTACTATGTAACTCATGGTTTATTTCTATTGACGTAGCAAATCTGATTTCCCCTTTCTTCCTAATATAAACAATCTGGGTCTTGTTCCATTCTTTTAATTCTATGGCAGATGGGACCTGGATGAACAGTTCAGCCACCAAGAAATGCCCCACAATCTCAAGGACAACATTCTGGGAGTAACTCAGCATCAAAATCTAGGAAGGTGCGTGGGATAAATAAGGGAAAGGGCTTGGAGCGTTTGATCAAAAGGGCAGGTCATCCACTAAACTTGACCATTTCTGAAGAGAGAAGACCTATTGGAGAAAACAATGAACTACTTTCCAGAGAGATTGGACTTCTTACACGGCACCATGCACCTATCCAACGTGTCGGGTGGCATAGTCTTACTGAGGATGATAAGGACCCATTGTATGAACTTCTAAAGGTATGTAAGATTATCAAACTTTGTAGCTTCGAACATGTATAGTTTTAACTTTGAGTTTTTTCTTCGTAGCTTAAGTTCAATCTTGATTTCACCCAAGATCATATCAAAGGCTGTGTGGATCTGCTATTCTCTTCAAGCTAAAAAAGTTTCCGTCACAAGTATTATGAGCATTATGTAAAATATGGTGATGATGCTAGAAGCAATCCATATCCCCCCCTTATTGATAATAGAGTTGGAGACTGGATTTGGCTCTGTGATCATTTTGAAACAGAAGAATTTAAGGTATGGTAGTCTTTGAATGGATGTCAACAGTTTTGCATCTATCTTTATCACTCAACCCTGCCTTATTTGTTTACAAAAACTACCATTTGCAGAAACGGTCCACAATTGGGAAGGCTAACCGCTCAAACCTACCTTATGTTCACAAGAAGGGAACAAAGTCATTTGTAGCGGTTCAACATGAATTAGTAAGTCACTATTACTTATCTTTATCTTGTGTCACAATTGTGGTGAAAGAAGAATATCGAAACTTGTAGCTATCTTATATTCATGTCTTTTGACTTGAATCTTGTATTATCAGAATTGTGGCTATATCAGACTATACAAGGAGTGTTGCTCTAGTGATAAGAAGGGATGGGCATCAGAAGATGCCAGGAATAAACATGTAAGTACCACGTAACAATGGAGTATCTATGCTATGGAAGTGTTTTGCTCCCCACCCCATCCTTTTGTAAACAGTTGTAGATGGGCACAGTTGTAGATGGGCATCAGAAAATGTAGGTTCTGCTGTTGGATCTTGTAAACAATTGTAGATGGAGTTTCTGCTTATTTGAGACCATGAGGACGGTATTGAGAGTGTTCAGTAGGCCAAAACAAAGTAGTTTCATTGACTGAATTCAGTTACTGTAGGTCCAGACAAAACAGAGGAGGAGCTGCTCTGCTCTGCTCTGTTTCGTGCTGGCTACTCGACTAATTAGTTTGTACTAGAGAAGCATATATATGTTTTCCAGAGTTGTGAGTAACTGAACCTGTCAGACTAATTAGATAATCTTCAGTGTTTCTTGTGTCTTTTCTACATACATACACATGCTCCATTTTAAATCTCCTCTGCGGCTCCGTTTTAAAACTTACAGGTTCTCTGGTCTCAGATGGATGGTCAAGGAGGTGAAGCAACTTTGGAGAGGTACACTGTTTGCATTGCTATTACTAGGACATAGGCCCGTGCGTTGCAACGGGAGATCAAAACCTTGACTCATATCCTCTATTTCAACATGGCATCCCACCCGTGTTGTTGCATATCCTCATTCACGTCCTCTTTCTCTTTGTAAATGTACAACAAGGAGATGAGTCCGCATATGCCCCTGCATTGCAATGGAATAAAAAAATCACACGCCCCTAACCCTTATAAGCATGGCTCGAGACGACCCTTCCACAAACCCTACACGTGTCGACATCCTCTATTTTAACAAGACACCCAATCTGTGCCGTTGTTTATCTTCCTTCCCGGCCTCACAGAATATGGCCACAACAAATTTATGTCAATAGAATGGATGCAATATATTTTATACTATCTAATTATTTTCTATGCAAAACAAACTTATTTACATCTACATTAATGGTAAAGATATTCTCAAAAGACATGCATTTTTGGACTGGGCTTCTCGATTACCATCAACGTTTTAAATGTGGGTTCTTTATCATCATTCCTGGAGATGACTTTGATACACAAATTATGATATCAATGATCACTTGCTTGGAGATGTCGCCCTCAAACCAGTAGCTTTCTTTAGCATTCATCTCGTGAACTTGATGCTATCTATCACATTCTCAGGAACGATGGCATTGCTTATCAATTTGAGAATATAATCAGTTTTAGTTGTACAAATTCAGACCATCCTTCTATGATTTCCTTCACAACTTTCAGGTAAAAGGATTTTAATGCACACTGTATCATGCATATGAGTTGAATAAAATTTTGCGCTGCAATGTGCCTTCCTTGTGAAAAAAATGTGACATGTAATGCGACATCACCGTTGAAAAACATGATCCTTATGTACACTTTTTGTTCATAAGAGGAAAGAGTGAAAATATCATAATCGGTTTTAGTGTTATCCTAATTTCTAACATTACGTCAAAAAGTGTATATAATTCTATTACCCTTATTTATATATGTACATTTTTTGTTAGCTGCATATTAATTTTTGATGAAAATCAATGCTATCAATGAAATAAAGTTTTGTGATAAATTGAGTCCGCAAACTTAGGTGTCTCCATAATGAAAAGCTAGGAGTCCGCAATATTTTCATTTGATCGAGGTTTCATTTTATCCATTTGCTTCGTACGACCATAATTTCCTTTAATTACAAGAGATGGCATGGTCTTCCCTTCCAGCCCCATTTCATGCGAGTTAACTGATATTCACACCGCAACTTTTTTATTGTGTCCTTTTCTTTTTTTCTTTCTTATATTACGAAATTCCTTTGCTTTCAAGGTTAAATAGGACCCACACTTCAGGCTCTGTTCGTTATTCTTGATGTCTTTTTTATTCTGTGACAACTCGTGGGCTATATAAGCTGGTAAAATATCATGTAAAAAAGCGAGGTGGTACTGTTTAAATGCATAATGAGCGGTGTAGTTAACATAAACAGGAGCTAGCTTAGCTGGTTGTAGCCTGAAGGAAGCAAATAGCAGGTCGTGGGCTCAATCCTTTGTGCAAGTGGCAATTTTTTGCGAATCCTTCTTCTAAACACAAGAGCAGGCCCATGGCCCAGTACATTTGTGACGTATACCAACAAAAGGCCCAGAGCAGCGCTGGCGTACATAGACCAAAAAAGCAGCGGTAAGGTATATGAATCTGTTTTGTAGCAAAAAATAGTACCACCTCGGATACAGTAAAAAAATATAAAATCACCTAAACGGACGAAACCAAGAATATCACCTTGCTTTAATAGTAGGTATAGATAGTAGGTATAGATATAGATGTGCTTTTGAAGTAAAGTTCATGAGCATCTTCTAAATTGTGCTTGGTTCTATCTATGTTCGCCAATGAAATTACCAAAGAGTGGGTTCCATCTAAGGGTGATTTTATTAATGTGTACATACTTGCTACAACTTGACATTTCATATAAAACTGCAAGCAACATGCTGCCAGAAGCTTCGAGCAATGTATGGTTAATTAGGATATCTTCCAGATTAAAAAGGAAAAGAACGAATTAGCTCATGCTCTTGATTCTTACTAAACTTCCTGTAACTCTGCATGGTACTTCACAAATTTTGTACTATTTGGCTGTAATGGTGCACATTTTCTTGAATTCATCAATAAATGAACATCATCCATGTCATTTTAACTTGTTTGGCATTTTCCAAGGTGTAGAGGACATGTGGGGAGTGATCGGAGCAGTGCTAAACTAGATGCCAAAAGAGTAGTTCCTGATTTGCAAATTCGGCTTACAAATACTAGATGTCAAATACTAGAAAAGTTCCTTCTTGGTGACCGGATCATATGTTTGGAGCAGTACTAAAGTTGGTACTTTGCAAATACTACTAGAATATTATTTCCTGATGGTACTGAAGTTGTGAAACAAAATTCGGCTTACAAATGTTAGCATGTAATGATTGGATCATAAGTTTACAAATGCTGATTCTGAACTTTTTCCTGTTGTATGTCTAAAATTCTAAGATTTCTTGCATACTACTAATGTCAGCATGTGGCAATATATTGTAGCTATGATATACTCCCTCCGTCCGGAAATACTTGTCATGAAAATGGATAAAAGGGGATGCATCTAGACATATTTCAGTTCTAGATACATCTCTTTTTATCCATTTTGATGACAAGTATTTTCGGACGGAGGGAGTAGCTGCTTTCTTATGCCTCTAGTTACCAAGGTTTATAATTTTTTTGTTACAAAAGATGTCTAGTTACCAACGTGTAATTGGTCTCTATATTCTTTTAGTCACCAAGCCTTGGCTGGTCACTTGATATCTCTAGCCACTAACCATGTACATGGTGGCTGTAAATTTTTAGCAACCAAATCTCCCTTGGTCTCTATATGCCATTAGTCACCAAGTCTCCCTTGGTCGGTAGATGCTATTAGTCACCATATTTAGTTGGTGGCTATTGATACAACATTTAGTGACCAGGGTTCGTAATGTTGGTCGCTCAATATCTATAGCGACTAGACTATAGCCACCACGAAGCGACCAAGTAGTATTGGTAGCAGTAGATCAGTAGCAACCAATTTTGTACCTTTAGCAACCAACCACCTTGGTGGCTAAACCTCACATATCTAGTAGGCGTCGCTTGCGCAGATCTACCCATCGCCATGAACCCACGCCCGCACGAGATTTGCTTACTCACATGAGTGTACGTGTATTAGAAAAAGTACGATTTGCTTACTCACACGAGTGTGTACGTGTGTTGTGTGCACTAGATTGTGTTCTTAAAAAAAAATAAGAGGATGCTTGGTACAGAAAGCTAGTATATTTTTTGTAACTCTGTTATGAACGGTTTTTCTTTCCACCGCCCGTTTTTATTTAAAACTTGAATAATTTCAGATATATACAAAAAATGTACATCATGTATGAAAAAAGTAGACATCAGAAGATGAAACTAAAAATGTTATCATTATATTTTAAAAAAAGTTAAACATGCATAACAAATTTATAAAATCGAAGGTATTAAATAGTTCAAAAAATTGCCGATAAATTTTTTCATGAAAATAAAAGTCTTTTTTAAAAAATTAAACAAAATTCTTAAAGATAACGAACATTTTTCAAAACTTGTGACTTTTTGAAAAAGAAAATGGAAAACAATCAAATAGCCCAGTTGCATGTTAATGGTAGACTTGCAATTGGGACAAAAAAGTGTCGACCCAGTTGTGAGTCAATGGTGAATTTATAATTGAGATAACAAAAAGGTCAAACCTAGTTGCGAGTCGATGGTGGACTCAAGAATGGACTTGCAACTTGGCTAAAAAATAATCAAGGGTCCAGTTGCATGTCAATGATGGACTTGCAACTGGAAAAAAAATGGTCGGGCTAAGTTGCGAGTCAATGATTGACTCGCAACTGTGACAAAAAAGATCAAGGTCCGAGTTGCGTGTCAATGGTTGACTTGTAAATAGAACAAAAACTAACGGACCTAGTTGCGAGTTGATGGATGACTTGCAACTGGGACAAAAAAAGTCAACTCTACTTGCGAGTCAATGGTGAACTTGCAATTGCGGCAAAAAAAAGTCGGGCACAGTTGCGTGTCAATAGTTGACTTGCAACTAGGATAAAAAAAGGGTATGGCCCAGTTATGAGTCGATGGTTGACTTGAAATTGCGACAAAAAAATTAAGGTCCTAATTACATGTTGATGGTGGACTTGCAACTAGGATAAAAAAAGGCATGACCCAGTTGCGAGTCAATGATTGATTTGCAACCATGAAAAAAGTCAACTCTAGTTGCGAGTCATTGGTGTAGTTGGACTTGCAACTAGGAAAAGAATGAATTGGGCCACAATTGCGTGTCGATGGCGGGCTTGCGACCGGGACAAGAAAAAAGGCGAAGCCCCCAAATGCATGTCTAGGGTGGAGTTCCAATTGGAGGAAAAATGGTCGACCACCTAGTTGCGTATTGAGGGAGGACTTGCAACTGGAACAAAAAATTGACCGGGCCCAATTGCATATCAAAGGTAAAGTTGCAACTGACACAAAATTGGTCAGGCCCAGGTACGTACTGATGGTGGACTTGCAACAACAACAAAAAATCCAACTAGAAAAAACTAAATATAAAATAAAATAAAACAAAAAACAGATAATAAAATACAATTACAATATGTGTAGTTGCATATCAAGCAATGAAAAAAGGAAAGCAATTGCACCGGTAGGAAAAGCAACATTTCGTTTTATCCATATACCTTCGATGCTAGGAAAAAGTAAAAATGAATACCCAGTCCACGAGGAAAAAGAAAAAAAAGGAAGCTATAATCCAATATACAACAAATGGACTAGTGGCCACGCACTGAACACCTATCGCGCGCAGCGCAAAAAAGCGACACCACAACACGTGAGATACAGCAATAACTAAAAGAAAAAAACAGGTTTGCACAAATCTTATAGCTTATAATCCTATGATAGACAACTTAGACATGACATAGTTAAAAATCATCTATATGTGATTTAGTAAATCTGATATTTATTTTACTCATAAAGCAGATTGACACCCGCTTCGTACAACCCCCCTTCACAAAACGTATAAGGGTAGTATGGTCTTTTCAGATAAACGTATACCCACTTCTGGGTCTTGTTTGGGGACGTACGCATACGCGTTTGCACATCCTGTCCGCCTCCCCTCCCTCATGGGCCGGCCCATTTTACAATTTTCTTTTGCTACATTTTTTTTCGCTAAAATTCAAAAAAGGATGCGTACGTGGGATTGGGATTCGAACCAGCAACCTCAAGGTTCAAAAGCACTCAAGCTAACCAATTGGGAAGGGAAGCCTACGTTTCGTTGGGTAATATACTTGTTTACTCTTACTTCTTGTCGGCTAGTCGGTTATTTACTTATTTTCGTTTTTCTTGGGTTTTAGTTTCTTTTTTCCTTTTTTTCTGTTTTAGTCAAATTCGTGCACGTTTTTCTTTTTTGTTTTTCTTTTCCAATCTGTCCGAACATTTTTGTTCCAAATTGCAGGAACTTTTTGAAAAAATCATGAGCTTTTTAAAATCGATGAACTTTTTTTCAAACTCGGTGAAAATTTTCAATTTTGTATTTTTTTCTCAAATTGATGAACTTCTTTTTTAAAATTGATAAACATTTTCAAATTTTATGAACTCATTTTCAGTATTGATGAACTTTTTTCCAAATATATGACCTTTTCTTCTTTTTCAATGATTTTTTTTTGTTTTTTTGCGAACCTACGTTATTTCCTGATTTTTTTTCAACCAAGCATGGATGCCTACCATGGGCATGCACCCTTGCTGACAAAAGTTTGGGTCATTCCTCACATGCCCAACAAAAAACCACTTAAACAGAGGGTGTTCGGGTAGGCCAGAAGGGTTTGTTTGTGAACACCTGGTTTTTCACATCTGTCAGATGGTGCCAATTTTTTTCCATCACCTTATATCACCAATTCATGCCATCTTGCCAAGTTGTTTCCGTTTTGACAAGTTTAGTATTTTTTGGAGTTTTCTCAGTGAAAAAGGTCAATAAATGGTCGGATTAGTCGCAACATGCAGACGGTGCCCGAATTTATTCAAACTAGGCATGAATGCCTACAACGGGCACACACACCCTTGGTGGCAAAATTTGGGGTCACTCCTCACGTGTCCAACAAAAAACCATATTAGACCGAGGGTGTTCGGGTAGGCCAGAAGGGCCAGTTTGTGAACACCTTGTTTTTTACATCTGTCAAATGGCCCCCTTTTTTCCATTGTTTTTGCCAAGTTTTGTATTTTCTAAAGTTTTCTCGTCGAAAAAAGGCCGATAAATGGCCAAATGTGTCGCAACATGCAAACGATGTCCGATTCATTCAAACCAAGCATGAATGCGTACTATGGGCACACACCCTTGGCAGAAAAATTTAGGGTTATTCCTCTCACGTACAACAAAAACCATCTTAGAGAAGGAGTGTTCGGGTGGCTAGAAGGCCCTGTTTCTGAACGCCTAGTATTTTGAGTCCGTCAAATGGCTTCAATTGTTTTCCATCATCTTGGATCACCAATTCATGCCATCATGTAGATTGTTTTCGTTTTCAACAAGTTTTGTATTTTCTGAAGTTTTCTCGATGAAAAAAGACCGATAAATGACCGGACGTGTTGCAACGTGCAAACAGTTGTTGAAAATATTAAAAACATTAACTATTTTATAGAAAATTCTAAAAAATCCCAACAGTTGTTGAAAATTGTGAACGAAAAAATAACTAAACTCAAGAAAGGAAAAAAATGAAATAACGAAAAAAGGAAAGACAATATAATAAATAGATAAGGAAAAGTGCGACATCCATGGCCGAGCACGCCATCGGGGCCTGTTGAGCGAGCCCAAGCATGCGACCTCGTTTTGTACAATAAGGAGAAAAATGGAATCTAGACACAAGCGGTATGTTGTCCCGCTTGGTTACTTTGCTATGTATTAGTATAGGAGGTTTCGAGTTCGAATCATGTTGCGTGCATAATTTTCTGACCTTAACCAATAAGAGAAGGATTAAATGGGCTGGCCCGCACGCGTCGCCCGTGGCCCATTAGGCGTACATATTCCCGCACGTGTCGCCCGTGGCCCATTAGGCGTACATATTTCTACGTACACCACAGATAGGGGCGGAAGCTTATTTGAAATAGGACCATCATACCCTTTATTATGAAAGGGTATGGATCAATCTCAGTCTTTCATGTGTTTAGGGGGTTGTACCAAGCGGAAGTGTTACTTTTATTTCATATGTATGTAACGATAAAAGTAGCTAGTAGGACACGGCGATTCGATGCCCATGTCCAGCTGAACCTAATATCCTAGAAATTGAATCATGCCTAGGGATGCTGCGGAAGTGTTACTTTTATTTCATATGTACGTAACGATAAAAGTAGCTAGTAGGACACGGCGATTCGATGCCCATGTCCAGCGGAAGTGTTACTTTTATTTGTGCCGGTGGGGTCGCCCACAGAAATTTGTTTCCGTGGACCCATTAGTACTCATCATCTTTGGTGAAAGTTCTCTTGTTTTGGGTGCGGCGGCGAGTGACCCAGCCGACGGCCGCAGATGGAGACGAACGGATTAGAGCATTTACTAGATCCCGTGGACATGTGAGCTGTGGTTGTTGTGGATCCTATGATTTTCCTGCTTGCGGTACATGAACATGGCTGTCAATTTGATTTTTGTTTGCCGTCTGCAGCGGCGGTGCGTGGGCTACTGGTAGGTTCCCGCGGAGGAGTTCGACGAGAACATGGAGCAGCCGCATCCGGTGAACCTGGCACTGGTTCCACCTCATGGACTCCAATTCCCAGCTCGAGCTGATTCCAATGGCGGCTCCAGCTGTTTGCATGTGGTTGGTGCGGCCAAGGAAGAAAGCGTCGCCCGCGTCGTTGATTAAATCCATGGGGATGGTGAACCTTGCAGCACCGAGATTGACCAAGAGGTAAAAACGTTCCCTGTTCCATAGAAGTTGTTCTAAACCACCGAATCCATGCATATACTAGATGCTACACGCGATTAGTGAATAGGTTGTGTTCAGTTTCTAAACAGAAAGAATCAGGTTACCTGATTTGCATTCGACTAATGACAGCGGCATTGGCGTGATTTCCATAGATTAGGTACCTGAGTTTTTATTCAGTTCAGTTTATTTGATTGCAAAGATGGTGTTTGCAGGTTACGCCTGGGCAGTGCACCTCCAGATGGACTCCTTGCGCATCTCGGATGAAAACAGACGATAAGGAAATTCACTGATGAGCCAATAAAAAAGTGTAATCCAGCATGAGCTGGGGATTAATTTCGAATTGCAGGTTGAATGTGTGTACTGCTGTAAGTCAGTACCAGCTTAGGACGGTTCAGGAATTTACCCGAGCTGTGATCTGAACTCCTGTCCCGTGCTTGCCGTTGGGCCAACTAGTACCAGTTTTAATGACTGACTCATTTCTCTTTTTACTATCCAATACGGATGGTGTACAAGCAGTTATACATGTGGTGACGTGAATCTTTATGTGGCTGAGTGGCTTAGATTTAGGGTGAAGTAGTCAAACTTCTCCATTGACATCTGACAACAATATTTGTAGCTATAAGAAGGAAGAATTGGCCATTATTTATTTGTACCATTATTGCCGATAGCACCTTCTTTACAAAGAAAAGCATTATGTGATATAACACACTATTTAGCTTTGTTTTATTTTCACGACTACATGCGTGATTTTGGAATAAACAATAGTTTCTCCTTCCGACGAACGGTTAGCCCAAACACCTCTGTCATATCAATGTCTTTTCTCTCAACCCCAAGCGGAAGTTGCCAGTCAAAATGGCACACAAGGTTTGCCAACATAAGCTCCACATTTGCGATCCCAAGGTTCATACCAGGGCACATCCTCCGTCCTGCTCCAAACGGCAAGAATTGGAAATCATTCCCCTTGAAGTTGACATGCATGCTGCTGCCTTCATCTGTAAATCTTTCAGGAATGAACTCTTCCGCATACTCCCAGGAGCTCGGATCCCTACCAATGGCCCAAGCATTGATGACCACACGCGTCCCAGCAGGAACTATGTATCCATCGATGATGCAGTCAGCCATGGCAAGGTGCGGAGCAAGGAGAGGAGCAAGAGGATGTAGCCGGAGCGACTCTTTTATGACTGCTCTTAGGTACGTCATGTTGTTCATGTCGGTCTCACTGATAATTTCTTGTCCTTGGGGTACAATACCCCTCACCTCATCTTGTAGCTTCACCATCAGGTGTGGCTTCCTCATGAGCTCAGCCAAGGTGAATTCGAGGGCGTTAGCTGATGTGTCTATTGCACCAAAAAATACATCCTGCGTATATCATGTAATTAGGACAATGAAAGATATATACAATTCAACTTGTTTAGTATGAAAGGTATTATCTGTACTCACGGTCAGGAGAGCTTTCATGTGCTCTCTTGTGAGATCATACTCATGTTGGACAGACAACATAATATCCACAAAATCATCATCCTTGTGATCAGACGTTGAATTGCGCTTGCTCACACGATCGTCGATCACCTTCTCCAACAGATCGGCCCATCTGTTCCTCACTCTTTCGGCCTTGGCACAAACCGCCTTCTTCACCACTCCTACCCTACCGACTGCAGGGAAGTACTCCTCCAAATTGAACCCGCCTAGCAGCCGTGAGGTATCCTTGATGAGTTCCCGGAACAACTTACTTTGACCATCTTTCAAGAAGAACTTCCCCGACACAATGCGGCATGCCATGTCATTCGCGAATGTGTGGAGCAGCTCGCTCATGTCTACTGCAGCATCGGCAGCTGCTGCCTGGTTGATCTTGGCCATCGCCATGCTGACCTATAATAGCATGGGTCGTAAAGTATGAGAAGCTAACATTTACATATGTAGTACTTTATAGGTCCACGTTAATATATAAGTTTCCCTCATATTTTGGGTCAAAGGTGGACCATATATAGATTCAACTACCGTTGGATTCGTATTCAAAAGTAGTTTCACGTGGTATCATTTCTTATACAAGTCTATGTTTTACTATTAGTTAATTTTATTTTAGAATTAAACACAAACTATGCAAACTATGAGCGAAACTAATAAACCCGGACGGAGAGAGAAACAGTTAGCAGAGGACTACATGAAAGTCCTTTCCGTTATTTTGTTTCTGACAGAAGTGAGAGTCCAAATCAGTACGAGAATAATGAGAGCAAGATCTTAAAAGAAAGGCTATCAGCACCTGGAAATCTAAAGATAATTAAAAATCAGTACCTCCTCTGCAGCGGCGCCGCGGAAAGACCGCACCTTCTTAACGCTCAGCATGTGTGTGGTGACGAGCTTCCTTGCTTGCCGCCAGTACTCACCGTATGGGGCGAAGCCGATGTCAGCCGAGCCATACATGATGGTGTCAGAGACTACGGAGTGGGGCCGTGATGCAAAGACGTGGTCGTGAGTGCGCAGTACTGCCTCCGCAGCGCGTGAGGAGGACACAACGAGGTTGGGCACGGCGCCCAGGTGAAGGAGCATCACGTCGGGGCCATGCTTCCTTGCTAGGCTGCGGAGGGAGACGTGGGGGAGGGAACCGATGAGGTGGAGGTGCCCGATGATGGGCAGCGCCGGCGGTGAAGGCGGGAGGCGCTGCCTCCTTTTTGCACCGAACTTTTCGGTGATCCAGTACTGCACAGACACGACGAGGAAGAAGAGGAAGAGAAATAACCATGCCCGTGGCAGGGTCTCAGGCAAAAGTTTCTGCAGGAGATGCGACATGGCGAACCGACGTCTGGAGTGATTGGCTCTGTAAGTACTCACTCTGGACTGGAGCTCTCCCGGAGAAATGAGGAGCTCAGTTGCTTATAAGCAGCCGGGCAAAGTAAAAAAGGACAATGAACTTGCAGCGAGATATTGGTGATGGTGATCTAACCGTGTCTGTTAACGTACACGTCTGCACGGGAAATCTAGTCTTCCGGATGGATGGGCTCTAGCTTGGTACTCAATCAGTATACGTCTGTTAACGTACGCTGCCACTCACTCGTGTAGCCATCATGCATCGGGTCCTCCTTACCGCCGGTCGTCGAATTCAGTCACGCGGGAAAAGCATGATTCATATCTGTGGTGCACTGAACATGGAGCAATATTGGTGCTAGCGCGTGATGTAGTAGTGTCCACGTTTTGTCTTCCAGGTGGATTAACACGTCGTACAATCGTTCTTAATCAGTCGGTCGCCCAGCCACCGCCTCATCCGTAGGGATTTACAAGCCCGCCCGTCGTGGAATTCAATCAATCATGCGGTTGAAGTAGGAGGCCAAGCGCACCACGGCGCTCCAAGCTTTTTGACCATCCACGGCACTGAAAATTTACCCACCGTAGAAGGACCGTGCGTGCGTGTGAGGAAGACAAGTGGAACACGGTGTGTTTTGATAGGCTCGATTTTTGTCCAGGAGTGATTTTTCTACCGCACATGGATACCAACAATGCTACACATACGGGTTTTTACAAGAGTTTAAAGGATTGATTTTATGTGACAGTTTTTGATTTGGTGTTAGCTGGGAAGGGGGCCCATCCCCATGAAAATTATGGGGGACAATGTTTATGAAATTTGGGAGGAGTCCGTAACAACCTGTGAAGCCTTGTAGATGTAGTATTTTTGACAGAGATACACCGTCCGCAGTTCAAAAATGCTAAACATACAGACTCTTACATGAGCCCTCCCCCCCCCCCCCCCCTTCTGATTTTCAGGTGGGTGGGACCCCTTCCTCACCTTAATCCTCGTCCGCAGTTCCACACACACTCATCGTCGGTTGTTTTTTCTTTTGCACTGCAAACTTTCTTTATTCATTTATCAGAATGGTTGCACCCTTCGGGATTGCAGCAACCGGGCCGAATCTAGCCAAGTATTAGGTGGAGATATCCTATCCAAGCTAGCTAACTCATCCGCTATGATTTTTCTACCGTACATGGATAACGGGGACACACCATCCACCCATATATACATCGTCAGTTGTTGCTCTAAGATTTGTGTCATGTTTCTATTTTTTTTGGTTAAAAAGGATCTTGTTTTTCAGTTATAGCATAATGATAATGGGACAGATAGAGAGAATAAATATGAGTCTAGAGAGGCGACTTGCGATGGCGATCCTAACAAGCGTACCTCCTTCTGCTCGTATGGCCGTCGGGGCTCATTGCAGCTTTCCTTCTTCTCCACCCCTCCACTATATCTTAGCCCGGGGATGCCCTCACCTACTGTCAACGGTGTCCAAGATCTTGCGTGCAGACTAAGAGAGGCGGCGGTGGTGGTTGTTGGATAAATTAGCAATTCTTTGGCTGATTTAATTCATATAACCGATTATACCCACCAGTTGCCCAAGTCAAAGCCGTGACGGCCGTAACCGCATCCTCAGCAACCTTCTTCTAGGTTTCGGAGTGTCCAGACATAGTGATATTGAGGAAGTAGAGGGCGTAGTCGAAGTTGAGGACAAAGACGATCAAATTTTGATCTAAACTTGTTCCATAGGGTCCAGGGGATCGAATTTAGATCTGGGAATTTGTGCCATCGTAGATGCATGTTCTACTTATTTGTATAACTAGAGGGTACCCCGCGCGTTGCTGCGGAAATTTTGTAATGATTTAAAGAGATATGGGGAAAAAGGAAACTGGTATTGTGTGACTTTTTTTGCTGGTATTGTGTGATATTAGGTTGACGCATTTCAATGTAGCAAAGTAAACAATGATCTATCTTCTCATTTCCAAGCTCATTAATCTACTAAAATTGCAGGATGCAACTATAGATAATTCAAAGGCTATGTAGAATATGTCGTTACGACATGCAGCGAGGAGGGTAGTAGAACAACACATACCAATGACTTACATTAAGCACTAGTAGAAAAAGAGTCAAATGTGAGACACATTAGTCCCGGTTTGCATTTGAGCCGGCACTAATGTGTCCATTAGTGCCGGTTCAAATGGCTAGACGGGAGGAGATCTTTAGTACCGGTTCAGTGCGAACCTTTAGTACCGGTTCATGCCACGAACCGGTACTAAAGATGCTGGGGCCCGGCCAGCACCTTTAGTACCGGTTCGTGGCATGAACCGACACTAAAGAGGTTGTGGCAGGCTATTTTTAGTCCCACCTCGCTCCCCTAGCAAGATTTTTACCACCTTAAGTATGTTACTTCTCAAACTATCACAAGCATTTCGTCTTCATTGAACTCTATGTGTATAATTTGTGGACTCAATATGAGTCTTCATCGGTTTCTAAATAGGTGAGGACTCATATTGACAATTCAGATTGTACACAAAAAGATCATTGATAATCAATGTATTTTTGATGTATATTTTTACATGTTTACGCCCTCACTCTCTCCAGTCACTCAGTCTCCCCCTCAATCCCCCGCGCCGGTCCTCCCCCGCCGGCCGCCACTCACCTCAAAACCGGACGCATTTCGTGTACAAACATGACAATCTCTTTTGAAGTATCAGGGTTTCGGACGACAACTCATCTGTTACACGGGCACTTCATTTTTTTAAACTTATTTGAACTCCAGACTTTTTTTGGGCTGGCATTATGCAGCATTCGAAGCGACGTCATCAATTTCCAACACGTTCTGACATCATTTGCTGTTTTTCAGTCACCGATTTGTTTAGATCAGAGCTAAATGACCGTGAAATTGAAAATCACTACAAAACAAACTCTGAAAATGTTGAAGGTATCATCGTTTCACCCGCGCATAGCATGTGCGAAAGAGTAGAGAGGGTCACGGCAATAACAAACCGGACAATCTCTTTCGGAGTATCCGGGTTTCGGACGAGAACTCATCTGTTACACGGGCACTTCATTTTTTTAAACTTATTTGAACTCCAGACTTTTTTGTGTTCAGTATGCAGCATTCAAAGCGACGTCATCATTTACCAATTTGTTTAGAGAGCTAAAATAAAAATATTCACAAAGAAACTAAATACAGCCAAAAAAACTACTCAGAAATAAATAGAAGAAAAAATAAAGCAGAAAAGAAAAAACTATATAAAACAATTACTCAAAAATAAATAGAAGAAAATAAATAATGCAGAAAAGAAAACAAAACTAAAAAACTACTCAGAAATAAATATAAGAAAAAAAATAAAACAGAAAAGAAAAAACTATATAAAATTATTACTCAAAAATAAATAGAAGAAAATAAATAATGCAAAAAAGAAAAAAAAGAAAAAAAACTACTCAGAAGTAAATAGAAGAAAAAAAGTAGAAAATAAAAAACTATATAAAAACTACTCAAAAATAAATAGAAGAAAATAAATAATGCAGAAAAGACAAAACTAAAAAAATACTCAGAAACAAATAGAAGAAAAAAATAAAGTAGAAAAGAAAAACTATATAAAAAAATTACTCAAAAATAAATAATGCAGAAAAGAAAAAACTATACAAAAAAATGTTGGGGCGCTGTCCAGTGGGCCTGCCTGACCTAGGGTGTGCAAATTCAGGCCCAGAAGGGCCGGCAGGCTCACAGGGCAGCGCCCTAGTTAGGCCCAAAAGCCTGCTATATAGAGGAGTTCAAAGGAGCATCCGCGGGTGGGTTTATAAACCAGTGCGGCTGCCCTTCGCTCGGCGAGGTGGGATTAAACATAGTGCACCGCGGATGGCAGCGCACAACCATTAGTACCGGTTGGTGGCTCCAACCGATACTAATGGGTTGGCCTTTGGTACCGGTTGGGGTAACAAACCGGTACTAAAGGCGGCCGTTTCCCGCCGCTTAGCCTAGCCAAAATTGGCTTTTAGTACCAGTTGGTGGCTCCATCCGGTACTAAAGGCCTCTCCTATATATATGGCACTTACGAAAAAATCAGTTTCAACCACTTCTTGTCGCGCGACATCGCCGCCGCCGCCACGCAGTCGTCCCCGCCGCCCTCGCCGCCCCCGCCGCGCGCCGTCGCCCCCGCCGCGCGCCGTCGCCGCCCCATACTACGTCGCCGACGTCTCGATCGTGCCGTCGATCACCGGCCCGCCGCCCGTCGTCGATCGCGTCGTCCTCGTCGCGTCGCTGTCTCACGCCGCCGCCCGTACGCCGCCGCCCCCCGCTCGTAGACACACACACACACACACACTACACACACAGTACTACACACACACATTTTTTTTACTTATTTTCTGTTTTCTATTGTTTAGATTAATGTTAGATGAATTACGCAGATAATAATGTTAGATGAATTAGATAGAAAAGTTGTTCAATATTAATGTCATTGTTAGCTAGATGAATTAGCTAGATATTAATTAGGTATATATATGAGATTTGAACTAGTTGAATTAATATAACTAGTTTATTTTTAGTAAGAAAATTAATAGAACTAGTTTATTTTTAGTAAAAAAATTTAGGTATATGAGATTATTTGAACTAGTTAAATTAATATAACTAGTTTATTTTTAGTAAATGCTTAGTTGAACTAGTGGAATTAATAAAACTAGTTTATTTTTAGTAAGAAAATTTAGGTATATGAGATTATTTGAATTGTTCAATTAATATATAACTAGTTTATCTTTTAGTAAATGCTTAGTTGAACTAGTTGAATTAATAGAACTTGTTTATTTTTAGTAAGAAAAATTTAGGTATATGAGATTTGATGATCTAATTAAAATATTACTATATATGGCTAATTTATATATTTTAGTAAGTAAATTAATAGAAGTAGTTTGTTTTTAGTAAATTCCTAGTTGAATTAATTAGTTGAATTAATATAACTAGTTTATTTTAGTAAGAAAATATTAATAGAACAATTTTATTTTTAGTAAATGCTTAGTTGAATTAACAGAACTAGTTGAATTAATAGAAGTAGTTCAATTAGTTGAATTAATAGAATTAGTAAGCGTTTAATGTTTCACCTATATGAACATAGGAAATGTCGTCTGACGACGAAAAAGATTTCATTATGTGCGAATACTGTGAAGAGCAGCACGGTCTGTGCAACATAAATTTCCTTGTTGATGATAGGCGATTCGGCATCTAGCTGGATGAGACCTTCGAATTCGATATAGTAAGTCACAACGACAAGTCTTTTTTCGTAATTAAGCATGACTTATATATTCTTCATTTGCTTGAGCTTATAATTTTTAATTTTCACTATTCTACTAGCGCATCCCCTGCCATTCAAGAATTTTGTCTTCGATAAGATATGTTTCATTGCTATGGAAACTATGAAGGTAAAGAGAGTTTACATAAAAACCGAGCATTGTTATAGACACGTACACCTATTTTGAATGCAAAACTTGGCAAGCACTATACAAGGCTTATGCATTTGTGCCTGATATGATTATCACCTTTGATATTCGTCCGGAAGATGATATTAAACGTAATAGAGACATCTGGGTCGATGTGCAGACGCCTCCAGTTCTACCATTATGTGAGTTTCTCAACCATATTTATGTCTTTGATATTGTTTATTCAAAAATAGTTGACAACTAATTTCTATTGACAGCTTATTTCCAATCAAGCAAACATGTCCGGTGCTTGGTAGACAGGACCTAATACTGTCCCGGAGCTGAACTAAACCGTGAGGAGATAAGTCATTATGTTTCATGGCTTGAGGATCTCAATACTGTCAAGACAAATTTTCTTCCTGCACTTAAAATTGTTAGTACTCAAAACATGCGACCAATAGTAATCGGAGTGAATTGCAAAAAACCACCACATTTGAAGTTCAAGCATAAGATTGCCACCACATTTCTAGCGCGTCCCAAAAATCCACCACTTTGCTTGTAAATTTTCTCCATAAATTTGTGCTAGTCCATCCTAATGGCCGAAGTAATTAAGGCTGATATTAGTTCTAGCCCCCGCTACATCTCATCGAGGGGGGCCGATCCATAGGGGGGGTCTGGCCCCCGCTCGCCCCCCTACTGCCTCCGCCCCTGCTTGCATGTCAAGAGAAATCAAGTAGTGGGGTGCTCTTATTTAGATATAGAAGATTGTATCATTAGTTTTTGTTTCCCGAGCTGTGAATCAACTTTAAATCTGAAAATATGTGTCATGATAGATGCGTGTACGATATATGTGCTGGTTTTCTTTTTTTGAGAGCTGTTTACAAGTTTAGAGATTTGTTGTCCTTGGTATTGGTATGATTTAGAGTTCTTGTGGCAGAACTCACGCATATGATTTTTACGATCTACTAAGCATGTGAGTTTTCATTTCGTATTGTCCCAATGGATGTTATATTGTATAAGATAACAATAAGAAATGTGAATCACAAAAGCAATAGACGGCAAGCATGTTGCGCGTGCATTTGTGCAGGCAACCATGCTAGTTTACTTCAAAAGTACTTCAGCATTATGTTTTTTCTCTTTTATTTCATATGTATGTGATGATAAAAGTAGTGGTAAAAAATGTGCATTGACGATTGTCAACGTTCTAAACAGCAATATTGGAAAAATTGGCCATTATTTATTGGTACCATTTTCCCTGATAACAACTTCTTCCCAAGAACACTGTTATACACTGATAACACAAAATTTTTAGCTTAGCTCGATTTCATATGCGTGACTTTGGAATCAACAATAGTTTCTCCTTCCTACGAATGCTTATCCCAAACACCTCTGTCATATCAATATCTTTTCTCTCAACCCCAATCAAAAGTTCCCAGTCAAAATGGTTCACGATGTTTGCCAACATAAGCTCAACATTGGCGATTCCGAGGTTTATACCAGGGCATATCCTTCGTCCTGCACCGAATGGCAAGAACTGAAAACCATTCCCCCTAAAGTTGACATTCCTAGCACTGCCTTCATCTGTAAATCTTTCAGGTATGAACTCTTCGGCATCCTCCCAGGAGCTCGAATCCCTCGCAATGGCCCATGCATTAACGACGACACGCGTCCCTGCAGGAACCATGTATCCATCGATGGTACAGTCAGCCATGGCAAGGTGCGGAGCAAGGAGAGGTGCAATAGGATACAGCCTGAGAGACTCTTTTATTACTGCTCGTAGGTACACCATGTTGTTCAATTCAGTTTCGCTCACAATTTCTAGTCCCCGGGGTACGATACTCCTCACTTCATCTTGTAGCTTTCCCATGAAGTGTGGCCTCCTCATGAGCTCAGCCAAGGTGAATTCGAGGACGTTAGCTGACGTGTCTGTTGCACCGAAAAATACATCCTGTGGATAACAATTAGTTAGGGGATACAGAAAGACATATACAAATCAAGCTATATAATTTGAAAGGTAATCTGTACTTACTGTGAGGAGAGCTTTCATGTGCTCTCTTGTGAGATCATACTCCCGCTGAAGAGACAGTAGAATATCTACGAAATCGCCATCCTTGTGATCAGACGCTGATTTGCGCTTGCTCACACGATCATCGATCACCTTGTCCAGCAGATCGGCCCATCTGTTTCTCACTCTTTTGGCCTTGGCACAAACCGCCCTCTTAAGCACTCCTACCCTACCCAATGCTGGGAAGTACTCCTCCATGTTGAACCCACCGAGAAGCCGCGAGGAGTCGTTGATGAGTTCCCGAAACAACTTGCTCCGCCCATCTTTCAGGAAGAACTTGCCTGACACGATACGGCATGCCATATCATTCGAGAATGAGTTGAGCAACTCGCTCATGTCGACTGTACTACCGGCTGTGGCTGCCTCGTTGATCTTGGCGATTGCCATGCTGACCTATGAGATGATAGCATGGGTCTTAAATTATGAGAAGCTAGCATCATATATGTAACTGTTAATTATCAGAGGGAAACTTTGAAGTCATCATTTCTTTTGCAAGAGACATGGAACACATGGAAGTCCTTTTTTTACAAGAGACATGGAAGTCATTGTTTTCCTTTGTTTCTTGTCTGATGTAGTACTGTCGATTGGCCAAATGAGTGTGACAATGATGATTGCAAAGTCATTGAAAGAAAAGTCTGTCCGAGCGGCGAAAATTGCAAGATCATTAGAAATCAGTACCTCCTCCATGGCGGCGCTGCGGAAAGACTGCACCTTCTTAACGCTGAGCATGTGTGTGGTGACGAGCTTCCTCGCCTGCCGCCAGTACTCGCCGTACGACGCAAAGGCGATGTCAGACGAGCCGTACATGATGATGTCGGGGACGACGGATGGGGGCCGCGATGCCAGGACGTGGTCGTTCGTGCGAAGCACCTCCTCGGCGGCGCACGGCGACGACACTACGAGGGTCCGCACGGCGCCCAGGCGGAGGAGCATCACGTCCGGGCCGTACTTCCTGGCCAGGCTCCGAAGGGAGACATGTGGGAGGGCGCCAACAAGGTGCAGGTGCCCGATGATGGGTAGCGCCGGCGGCGAAGGCGGGAGGCGCTGCCCTGTAGATCCTGTCTTTCTGGTGAACCAGTGATGCAAAGACAAGAGGAGGAGGGGGAGCAGGAACAGAAACCATGCCCGCGGTGGAGTCACTAGCATGAGCTCCTGCACGAGGTTTGCCATGCTGAGCTCGGTTGCTCTATCAGGTTTTGCATCACAAGCTCTGTTGCTTTATAAGCAGCCAAGCCGGGTAGAAGGCGAAAAAGCATATGCATACATCGACACATATCTGCGGTGCACTGAACTTGGAGCAATATTTGTGCTTGTGTGTCCAAATCAGGTCTAGTCTTCCAAATGGATGAGCTCTTCGTGTTCAATTGGCATACGTGTGTTAACGTTGTCACTGTCTCAATCGTGCAGCAGGTTGTTCTTCTCCTCGTAGCTACCGGTGAATAGGCCATAACAGCCTTCTCCTGCGACCGATCGTGGTATTCAATCACGCCGGAGAAGTAGACGTCCCACCTCCACACCACGTACGTCTCTGCAAGTTTTGACTATCCACGGCACGGTAATAATCATACTATCTATGTACCGAAATATTTGTAGTTGAGGGAACTTGTACTAGTTTCCTTCAACTAAAGTATTTCGGTAATATGCATGCATGTGAGCAAGACAACTGAAACACGGTGTATAATTTGATAGACTCGATAGGACCATTGTTGTCCCAAGGGATCTTTTGAGTTTTGACAGAATTTGTCTTGTTTCAAACATTACATGATGTTTTGCTGGGTTTTATTTTCTTATTGCAAGTGCATCATAATGTCTCATTGTGTATCAACAAATAAGGGTGCACTTGTTTATGGTACAGAATAAAACATTATGATTCACTTCGACAAGAGAAAAAGGACCCGCTGTAAATTGTGTGAAATTATGAAACAAAACAAATCTTTGTTACAAACTAAAAAACACACAACACGAATCTCAAAGCAATGATGAGCGGTGGATACATGCACGAGATACCTATGCATGGTGGAATATCATGGCTCATTTTTTTCTATACAACTACCACAATATGGGGAGGGAGATCGGGATCATAGTTACCGCCGTTCGTTTGCCAAAAAACATAACCCTAGCAGCTAGCTGACTTGCCCTTTGCACCTCCTCGTTTCACATCGTCTGCTTCCCCTCTCTTCCAAATACTAACAGGCGTTGGGCGTTGGGGGGGGGGGGGTCGGGTGCCACAGATGTGGTGGTAGTAGTAGTTTCGGATTCTTCCCCGTAGTTAGGGTTATAAAGTCGTTGGTGCTTCGGCCATGGATGTAGTGCTAGGTCCCTCGGTGTCCTCGTCGGGGCGATGACATCCTAGAGTCATAATAATGTCCTCCCCGCCATATCCCCATTTTGGCGTTGCGTCTAGGCCTGCCGAGGGCACGTAGGGATGTTTCTCATGCGAGTCTTCTTGGATCTAGTCCTTTTTAGTCTTCGGCGGATCTGTAAGATTCGGAAGGTGTTTGTCTCCCGCAGATCCATTTGGATTTATCTGAAGCTAATGGTTGTTGGTGCGTTTGTACAATCCTTCTGATCTATGTTTTTCTTCATCGGTGACGGTTGCTGCTCTAGTATGCATGATGTTTGGGATCTTAGTATAACGACTTCCTGACTGTCAACTACAATAAGGTTTTCCTGGCCCGGTGAGGGAGGAGAGATGATGACGACGCACCTTCAGCTTGTTACAGTTCTTGTAGTCGGTAGGTGGTCTATCCACCTAGTTATATATTGTTTTACGTATGTGTATCTGTGTACCACTATTATATCTTATTAATAGACAAGAAGAATTTTTGAAAAATAAAAGTATGAAGAGGGGTGGAGGCCGCAGCTGACTTAGGATAGGGTTGCCAGCAGGATCTCCCAGTGTTTGTGGTGTGCATTTAGAACATTGTTATGGATGATTGCTTTATTTTATGAAGCTGGGCTAGATGCCTTCCGTTTAAAAATAACAAATGCACAAGTTGTATTCAAGGTTTATTCATCGTCAAAATCTTAAGTTGTAATCTGTAGCAATTACATCCCAAATACGCCCGTTCGTGTGGAGGTTTGCGTGAATGAAGTAACTACTAAAGTATAGTTTGAGTGTCTCTAACGATCTATGAAAACCATACAAGTCCTTAAATTTTTCAGAGTTAAACCAGACTTAGCCAAACCTTTATTCAGTTTAACTCCTGAAAAAATGAAGCAATGTGTCGGGTGATGTAGTGATGCTTATACTTGAGTGGCGCAACCAAGTCTCGGGATAATGTTGGCCATTTCCCCCATGCTGCCCCTCCTCATGCTCATAGCGCAGAGACGCCGCTGCCGCCCAAAGCCACCCCACTGCCCTCTTTGGCACCGCCGCCCGCGCTGCAGACCCCGTCTCCCTCCAGCCCTCTTCCAATCAGCCACTGTCCCTGGTTGCCCCAAATGGTCGGATCCAACAATTAGAAGTCGCCACCGACGGATCGGCACTGTGTTCACAACGGACCCGCGGAGCCACCTTAGCACGCATCAGCGTACGAAGCTCGAGATACATGTCTGACCTGCCGCTACAACTGAAGAAGAAGAAGTACCACGCCGTGCCCCCGTGGGGGACGTGGGTATCATAGATTAACGATTGGGACACGAGGAAGCGGCACTGGATTGGCTGTCCCTAGTCGGCAAAGTAGGTGCTTCACACTTATGATGTGGTGACGGTCCGCCTCCATGGCAGCCAGAAGGAGACAAATTTTCCTCTCAGCAGTGGCGTTGTCTCGTAATTCATCGCCGTCGATCCCCGAGAATCAGGAGGCCTTTGAGCAGATCTAGGCCGCACGCACCGATGAGGCATATATGTCTGATCTCCAAGCAAATCATCTGGTGCTCATCGTTGAGGAGCTCGGAGTCTACGAGCTCTACAAGAATATCACCAATGAAGCTAGACTGTCCGGTGGGGGCTCGACGATGAGGATGGAACGGTAGTGATCGATCTTTTATTGAGTGACTCCGATTCGGAGGCTCCAGGTAGGCGACGTGGATAGGGAGCAAATCCTGGCCAAAGAAGATTAGTTCTATTTAGTTTAAGTTCGAATCGAGTAGTTTATGTTGATGTTATACAATGTATCGAATTTTCCCATCATTGTTTAAATTTTTGTTTCAATCGAGTAGTTTCAATATATGTTTGAAATAAATTAGAGTGAAACATGTTTTAGGGAGTTGAGTTAAGAGTTTGGCTAGGAACAGTTTTATTTAACTCTTCAAAATATAAGGAGTTATGGTTTGAGGGGTCGTTTGAGGGGCTAGAGATGCTCTTATGTAGTGAATATTACTCCCAAAACCAAAAAGCTTAATTAGATAGGATTGATCTAAATTTGTGGGGTAGAAGTAACCGGGTCAGCCGACATAAGGGAGTGAACTTGTCCGATTTCAAGAGATGGAACTACAACTTTTCCAGTTTTCAAGTTTAGGGACTAAAAGTTGAATATCCAATTCGGTTCCCGGGCTCATCTACACCATGTGAACGGTAAATTCAAATAAAATAGTAGAATTTTTTAGAAAAAATCCAAAAAAAATTGTGGAGAAAGATGCTTGAGTGCGTGATGTACGTGCCAAGTTTCAGCCCATTCGGACATCTGAGTAGCTCTCAGCCAAAAAAAAAATCAGCTCCGAACAGCAAAATAGTTTTTTTTTTCATAGACCCCAAGTTTGTCTGCTTTGCTTAGAGCTTGTCAGATATTCAAATGCGCTGAATTTTTGCATGGACATCGTGAACTCACACATCTTCCACTACAATTTCTTTTTGGGATTTTTGAAAATTTCTAGTATTTTCTGCGATTTTACTGTTCACTCTCTGGCTCATCTTAGCACGGGAGCCAAAACGCCCCATCAATTAAAAGTACACTTTCTCTTTAGAAAATCAAAATTAACCTTTTGCTTTTAACGTGAAGCTACGACAGATGGTAATAACAAGAGTGATCCTATATGTAAACGTAGATCCGTCTCAGTCACAGGTAGCCTAGCCTATTCGGGAGACAGTTCTGCGCTGCAGCTTTCATATTGTCCTTGGATGCAGTGAACTAGTAATGCACAGCAAACAAGATACCAGAGAAAAGACCAATTGAAACCGGGGAGAATTGCATGAGATCTAGCTTTAGGATATCTCTAGATATCATAGTCGAATTTGTCTTTTTTTTAATCTCTTACTGTAGACCGAGTTTGATGCTGATTTTTTTAGTTGTAAACATACCTTGCAGGTATGTTATCAAAAAAATCAGAATTTTTTGAATTGTCTAAATATGAAATTTTGGTGTTGATCCTATGATCTAATCTAAAGGTCAGATCCTATACAAGTCTCACCTTGAAACGACGGTCTCTACTAGCGTTTGGTTGTCTCTAGCTTGCACTCGTCAACGTCAATTTACCACCACAATCGTTTGTCCATGTTTAGTCTCCAAGACGAGATCTTCTCACTCAGTTGGTATACGTTTTGTCACGCCACGAGTCAACATTACTGAAAAAGGCTTTCGCCCCGCTTTATAAATAAAGCAAACCGTCAGGAGCACATACAAGACTAGTTCAACACACACACCCAAGTCGCACAAATAAGGTCGAGAGGTTCTGCTGAGGGCACAGCTCAACAAGCCCAGAAACGTAACACAACATAAAAAGACAGCTCAGCCAGGGCCAAGGCCGTAGCCAGAGCTGGATAGCAACACACGACTAATCAGGCTCAGGAGGAGGCGGCGGAGGGGGCGGCGACAGACGGACGGCCATCGAGCGGAGGTCGGCGATGAAGGCGGAGATGGCGTCCTGGTCCCGAGGGCGGCTAAGCGGTCACCAGAGCTGCAAGTAACCAGACATTGTAGAGGGCGTCAGTAGAGCGTCGAAGAGGGGAGCGCTGAATCACAAGTTTATTGCGAATGGTCCAAAGCGTCCACGCGAGAACCCCAATCTCAAGCCACCTAATGTGGCGAGATGGAGGCGGGGAGGCCTGTAGTTCGGCGAAGAGGTCGGGGAAGTTGGAGTGGCACCAATTCCCGCCAATTGCCTCCCTAAAGCAGCTCCAGGCGAACTGCGCAGACACACAGGAGAAGAAAATGTGGTTCGAGTCTTCGGGGGAATCACAAAGGGGGCAGATGCCAGATCCCGGGCCATTGCGCTTGCGGACCTCAACACCCGATGGAAGCCGACCGTGGATCCACTGCCACATGAAGATCCGGATTTTAAGGGGCAGTCGAATGGACTAAACCGCCTGAAGGGGGGGGGGGGGGGAGGGGCGCAGGAGGGGGCGATAGCCGCATAGAGGGACTTGGTGGAGAATTGTCCCGAACGCTCAAGGTGCCACCGAACCTCATCCGGGCTAACATCGACAGTCGGTTCATGGAGCGCAATACAATCAAGCAGCTCATGCCAGGCGTCCGCTTCCGGAGGCCCAAATGGCCTCCGGAACGCGAGGTGCCCTAAGTCAATAAGGGCCTGCTGAACTGAGATTGTAGGGGCGACTGCGATGGAGAAGAGGTCGGGAAAGCGGGCAGCGAAGGGGGCGTCCCCAGCCCAGCGATCAAACCAGAACAAGGTCGCCGCTCCGGAACCAACCGAGATGGAGGTCCCAATGCGGAGGACGGGAAGCAGTTGGATGACCGACTGCCAGAACTGGGACCCGCCCGACCGCTGGCAGAAGGCCAAGGGTTGACCACGCAGGTATTTGTTCCAGATGATGTCTAACCACAGACCGCCATGTCCCTGAGAGATGCGCCAGAGCCAGCGGGAAAGGAGGGCAATGTTCATGCGCTTAGAGCACATGATGCCAAGGCCTCCCTGGTCCCGAGGTTTGCAGATGTCGGGCCAACTAACCATATGATACTTCTGCCTGTTATTGTCTCCCGCCCAATAGAAGCGAGATTGAATTATAGCAATCTCGTGATGGAGGGTCTTGTGGACACTGTAGAAGCTCATAAGGAATATGAGGAGACTAGAGAGCGAGGAGTTGATGGGGATTGTCCGGGCCGCCTTCGAGAGCCAACGACCTTGCCACGGCTCCATTCGCGTTTTGCAACTTGGAGACCGTAGGGCGAAGGTCTGCCACAGTGAGCCGGGAGTCACTAATGGGCGTTCCCAAGTATGTCGTTGGAAAGGAGCCCAGGCGGCAGTTGAGGCGGTTGGCAATGCCGAGGGCCTCAGCCGGAGAGTAGCCCATCACCATCACATCGCTTTTGTCGAAGTTGATCTTGAGACAAGACATTTGCTGGAAGCAGAGGAGGAGGAATTTTAGAGTAGCGATGTCCGCATCCGAGCCTTCGACCATGATGATGGTGTCGTCAGCGTACTGGAGCAGGGAGATGTCAGTGCCACCGGTCAGGTGAGGGGTGATCCCACGAATATGACCAGCAGCCTTGGCCTTGTCCAGGATGACCGCAAGAGCATCAACCACCATATTAAACAAGTCAACATTTGTATGCTTTGAGAGTGACTCGTCAAGATAACTGTTAGAATTAAACACGGCTGTCTACTTCCAAGTAACCAGATTATTCAATAGCGTGATATTGTAACTAGCGGAGCCTCAGTTGTGCGCTAAATGGCTCTATAGCGCGCTAAAGTGGAGATTGCTAATGGAGCTCGAGCCCCATGAAGCCTGCATTTAAAAAAAAATCAGAACTTTATGTTTAACAAGGACCTGGAAAAATTACACACATACTTATGGATATGTACTAGCTAAATATATGTACATGATTTTCTTTCGTACAACTCATATCAAAACGTATTTTATAATGAAATTTTGCACACCTCTAGTATACATCTAATAAGTACTTATTATTTGTTTTCTGAATTTTTTAAAACTTAAAAAGTTGATTTTTGATTCTTTTTTCTCTTGTAGAAATTTTGGTCTCCATGGAGCCCAAGAGCCAAAAGCCTCACTCCATCGCTCGTGCTAAAGCCACTACATTGTGCATGTTGTAATTAGCGGGATACCCCTCCAAACGTTATAGCATTGATATATCCCTGAGTCCCTGAGATAGCACGCTTATTTCTCGAATACGCACTAATGTGCGTACTATATTATAAAGAGAGGGGAGTGGGGTAAAGAGCCCCTCCACATCAGTGTTTACATGGATTTTACATGCACACGACACCACCCGAAACTCCACCACCTATACATAGCCTAGGTTGTTGCTTCTGGCCTAGCCCACCGTTCCACCACATGGAAGAAGTCGTCCGTGGTTCCTCTCAGCAACCCTGCCTTCTTCCACGCTCGCCCCTCGCTGCTTATCCGAAGCAACACAACATTTTTGGATGGCGAAGCCCCATCGAAGACTATCGCATTGCTGTGTTTCCATATTTCCCACATGACCAGAGTTAGAATGGCCGCTTTGCTTCGGCTTTGCCTTGTTGCGCCTCCCTTATCCGCACACCATTCGGTCATGTTCTGCTCAGTCGTGGGGATCCAATCCGGATTGCCCATGGAGAGCAAGACTGCCGTCCAAACCTCTCTCGCGAATACGCAGTGCAGCATAATGTGTCTCATGGTTTCCTCCTACTAGTCACAAAGAGGGTAGCGATCCTGATGATCCAACCCTCGTCTGGCGAGCCGGTCGGACATCCAGCATCTGTCCCGGGTGGGCAACCACATGAAGAATCGACATCTCATTGGTGCCTTGGCCTTCCAGGTGAACTCCGCTGTTGGCGCTACTTGCCATCCCCAAAATTTGGCATCGTAGGCAGATTTTGTAGTGAGCTCCCCATTCCTGCTCCAAGACCACGTCACCAGGTCCCGCTCGCCTTGATCCATCTCCACCTTCACTAATCTCGTCCATAATTGCATGTATTCGTTTAGCACCTCCGCGGACATCTCCGGCCCGACATCTCTCGCCCCACCCGTGGCTATGCAAGGCTTGGGCTAGTGTACAGCTTAACCTCGTCCGGTTTCTCACCATGGCATAAAGCTGCGGGGTGATATCCTGAATCCTCTCCCCATCTATCCATTTATCCTTCCAGAATAGCGTGTCCGTGCCGCTTCCTATTGTCGTCCACATAGCCTCGCGACAGATTTGCTTTGAAGCCTCGGGCACCTTGATCTTGAACTCCGCCCACGGCCGTAAACCGTCAGCTTTCTGTAACCATGGCCACCGGGTTTGCATCGCCACATTCATCCATTTTAAGTTCGGGATCCCGAGTCCACCAGCCCACATAGGCATGCAAACCTGCTCCCATGCCACATCGCAGTGCCCTCCACTAGCCTGGGCCTCGGCACACCAGAGAAAACCGCAACATATCTTGTTCATGGCCTTGATCGTCTTCTGCTGCAAGTCGAGTGCAAGCATTGCATGTAGCGGAATCGCACATAGCACAGACTTGATTAGCAGCATCCTCCCACTCCGTGGCATTTTTGAAGCTTTCCATCTGGGAAGTGCATTTGCCCGTTGATCCACCGGGTCGGCCAGCTGCGTCGCAGATTGTTTCCGTATGGTGAGCGGCAAGCCTAAGTATTTGCATGGAGAAGTGCCCGCTCCACACTGTGTAATCCTCTCCACCCTGTCCATAATATCTGTCATACATCGAATTGGATAAGCTGCACTCTTGGCCATGTTAATACGCATACCCGATGCCTCTCCAAAGAGATTTAAGAATGAGACACAAGCCTGGAGATCTTCCTCCAATGGCCAAACGAACAACATGACGTCATTCGCGTACATTGATAGCTTGTGCTTCATTCCCACGCTCGCAAGTGGTGTCAACAGTACCCTCTTCGTCGCCAGCTCGAACATACGTTGCAGCGTTTCCATGACCATGATAAAGAGCATAGGGGAAATTGGGTCTCCTTGCCTCAGCCCAATGCAGTATAGGATCGGCCTTCCCGGTGTGCCATTAACCAATATTCATGTGGAGGAAGTAGCCAAGATTCCACAGATCCAATTCCTCCATCGGCGCCCAAAACCCATTGCTTGCAGGACCTCTATGAGGAAGGGCCATTGGACCGAATCGAACGCCTTTGAGATATCCAGCTTGATCATTACCGCCGGGGTTTTGAGCTAAAGCCGCTGAGATAGCAGGCTAAAGCCACTGAATTGTACGTTAGTGTGATGCCCCTCCAAAAGCTATAGCATTAAGATAACATGTTATTTAAAAATTTGGGAAAAACTAGGAACCATCACTAATAAGCTGGTGTGGTTAGTGCGTACTGCCTTGCCCTGTGTAAATACATGAGCATCCCTTCATAATCATATTAAACAACTATGAAGGTGGGCAATAATTTTGAACCATATGTGGACGCACACCCTTCTAGGTCACTAGGATGTCAACATGAGGAGTAGGGATTGCCATGCAACGGATGCACTAGAGCTATGAATGCTCAACAAAAGAAAACTAGTGGGTGTGCATCCAACTTGCTTGCTCACAAAGACCTAGGGCATTTGAGGAAGCCCATCGTAGGAATATACAAGCCAAGTTCTATAATGAAAAATTCCCACTAGTATAAAAAGGACAACTTATGAGACTCACTACATGAAGAACAAGGTGCTACTTTGAAGCACAATATATGAGACTCACTACGTGAAGAACAAGGTGCTATTTTGAAGCACAGGTGTGGAAAAAGAGATGGTAGCATTGCCCTTTTTATTTTCTCTTTTTTTGGGCGGGCCTTTCTTTTTTTCTTTTTGGCCTTTCTCTTTTTTTATTTAGGCAATGCTCTAATAATGATGATCATCACACTTCTATTGATTACAACACCAGGATTACAACTCAAAACTTAGAACAAGATATGACTCTATATGAATGTCTCCGGTGGTGTACCGGGATGGTGCAATGAATCAAGAGTGACATGTATG
Source organism: Triticum aestivum (assembly GCF_018294505.1). Classification (NCBI taxonomy): domain Eukaryota; kingdom Viridiplantae; phylum Streptophyta; class Magnoliopsida; order Poales; family Poaceae; genus Triticum; species Triticum aestivum. The sequence continues at coordinate 55,677,921 of NC_057801.1, read as the reverse complement.
AAAAATAATGCATGGTGGCTTTGCCACAAATACAATGTCAACTACATGATCATGCAATGGCAATATGACAAAAGTAATGTATGTCATGATGATGATGATGGAAGTTGCATGGCAATATATCTCGGAATGGCTATGGAAATGCCATAATAGATAGGTATGGTGGCTGTTTTGAGGAAGATATAAGGAGGTTTATGTGTGATAGAGCATATCGTATCACGGGGTTTGGATGCACCGGCGAAGTTTGCGGCAACTCTCAAGGTGAGAAAGGGCAATGCATGGTACCGAAGAGGCTAGTAAAGATGGAAAGGTGAAAGTGCATATAATCCATGGACTCAACATTAGTCAAAAGAACTCATATACTTATTGCAAAAATTTAGAAGTCATCAAAAATCAAGTACTATGCGCATGCTCCTAGGGGGATAGATTGGTAGGAAAAGGCCATCGCTCGTCCCCGACCGCCACTCATAAGGATGCACAAGCCAGGTACACTTCATGTTTCAAATTTGTTACACAACTTTAACCATACGTGCATGCTACGGGACTTACAAACTTCAACACAAGCATTTCTCAAATTCACAATCACCCAACTAGCATGAAATTGATATTATCACCTCCATATCTCAAAACAATTATCAAGCATCAAACTTATCTTAGTATTCAACACACTCATAAGAAAGTTTCACATATCTTGAATACCAAGTATATTAACATTAAGCAAATTACCATGCTATTAACGACTCTCAAAATAATCTAAGTGAAGCATGAGAGATCAATAGTTTCTTTAAAACAAATCCACCACCGTGCTCTAAAAGATATAAGTGAAGTACTAGAGCAAAAACTATCAAGCTCAAAAGATATAAGTGAGAGTATCCTAGCAAATTCCAATTGGTGTAAGGCTCTCTCTCATTAAAGAATTCCAGATCTTGGTACTTTATTCAAACAGCAATCAAAGCTAAAGAAAACTACATTGCAAGGATAGCACAACTCATGTGAAGAAGCAAAAACTTAGGCTCAACCGATACTAACCGATGATTGTTGAAGAAGAAAGGTGGGATGCCTACCGGGGCATCCCCAAGCTTAGATGCTTGAGACTTCTTGAAATATTATCTTGGGGTGCCTTGGGCATCCTAAGCTTGAGCTTTTGTGTCTCCTTAATTCCTCTCATATCATGGTTTTTCTATTTCTTATCAAAAGCTTCATTCACAACAAACTCAACAAGAACTCGTGAGATAGGTTAGTATTAACCAATGCAAAACCATATCATCTTCTACTGTAACAAATCACTTAAATTATTATTCAACATTGCATACTAAATGCCTCTGTATATTTAATACTCCTATCCTCAAATAGAATCATTAAACAAGCAAACATATGCAAACAATGCAACCATAACAGCAATCTGCCAAAACAGTTAAGTCTGTAAAGAATGCAAGAGTAACAATACTTTCCTGACGCAAAAAATTATGAACTAAAATTCCCACTGTAATAAATTTATCAGAGCTTAATATTCAAAAATATTCAACGTTATACGATTCTCTGACTTTTCTAGGGAATTTTTGCAACAGCGGTAAACTTTCTGTTTTCAAACAGCAACATGTATACTAGCAAAATAAGCATGGCAAAGGCTATCCTTGACTTTTTTATTGAAACTAAAGAGGCAACACATTATTCTAACTAACATCAAACAAAAACTAGCAAAATAAAATGACGCTCCAAGCAAAACACATATCATGTGGTGAATAAAAATATAGCTCCAAGTAAAGTTACCGATGAACGAAGACGAAAGAGGGGATGCCTTCCGGGGCATCCCCAAGCTTAGTTGCTTGGTTGTCCTTGAATATTACCTTGGGGTGCCTTGGGCATCCCCAAGCTTAGGCTTTTTCCACTCCTTATTCCATAATCCATCAAATCTTTACCCAAAACTTGAAAACTTCAACCACACAAAACTCAAAACAAAACTCGTAAGCTCCGTTCGTATAAGAAAATAAATCACCACTTAGGTACTGTAATAAACTCATTATAAATTCATATTGGTGTAATATCTACTGTATTCTAACTTCTGTATGGTTCATACCACTTAATACTAGCCATAGATGCATCAAAATAAGCAAACAACACATAGAAAACAGAATCTGTCAAAAACAGAACAGTCTTTAGTAATCTGTATCAAACGTATACTTCTGGAACTCCAAAAATTATCAAATAAATTTCTGGACCTGAGTAATTTGTCTATTAATCATATGCAAAAATAATCAACCTAAAATCAATCTCCAGTAAAAAATGGCAGCTAATCTCGTGAGCGCTAAAGTTTCTGTTTTTCACAGCAAGATCACATAAACTTCACAGAAAGTCTTCCCAAAGGTTCTACTTGGCACTTTATTGAAACAAAATCTATAAAACATGATTACTACAGTAGAATAATCATGTGGACACACAAAAACAGTAAGGATAAATATTGGGTTGTCTCCCAACAAGAGCTTTTCTTTAATGCCTTTCTAGCTAGGCATGATGATGGCAATGATGCTCACATAAAAGATAAGAATTGAACCATAACGGGAGCATCATGAAGCATATGACTAGCACATTTAAGCTTAACCCACTTCCTATGCATAGGGATTTTGTGAGCAAACAACTTATGGGAACAATAATCAACTAGCATAGGATGGCAAAACAAGCATAACTTCAAAACATTAAGCACATAGAGAGGAAACTTGACATTATTGCAATTCCTACAAGCATATATTCCTCCCTCATAATAATTTTCAGTAGCATCATGAATGAATTTAACAATATAACCAGCACCTAAAACATTCTTTTCACGATCTACAAGCATAGAAAATTTACTACTCTCAACATGAGCAAATTTCTTCTCGTGAATAGTAGTGGGAGCAAACTCAACAAAATAAATATCATGTGATTGAAAATTAAGATCAAGATGACATGTTTCATGGTTATTATTATTCTTTAAAGCATACGTGTCATCACAATAATCATCATAGATAGTAGGCATGCTTTCATCATAGTAAATTTGCTCATCAAAGCTTGGGGGACAAAAAATATCATCTCCATCAAACATAGCTTCCCCAAGCTTGTGGCTTTGCATATCATTAGCATCATGGATATTCAAGGAATTCGTACTAACAACATTCCAATCATGCTCATCATTCAAAGATTTAGTGCCAAACAATTTAATGCATTATTCTTCTAACACTTTGGCACAATTTTCTTTTCCATCATACTCACGAAAGATATTAAAAAGATGAAGCATATGTGACAAACTTAACTGAATTTTTTGTAGTTTTCTTTTATAAACTAAATTAGTGATAAAACAAGAAACAAAAAGATTCGATTGCAAGATCTAAAGATATACCTTCAAGCACTCACCGCGCCAAAAAAGAGCTTAGTGACGGAGTGTGAGTACCCTTTACCTAGCCTCCCCGGCAACGGCGCCAGAAAAGAGCTTGATGTCTACTACACAACCTTCTTCTTGTGGACGTTGTTGGGCCTGCAAGTGCACAGGTTTGTAGGACAGTAGCAAATTTCCCTCAAGTGGATGACCTAAGGTTTATCAATCCGTAGGAGGCGTAGGATGAAGATGATCTCTCTCAAACAACCCTGCAACCAAATAACAAAGAGTCTCTTGTGTCCCCAACACACCCAATACAATGGTAAATTGCATAGGTGCACTAGTTCGGCGAAGAGATGAAGATACAAGTGCAAAATAGATAGTAGATATATGTTTTTGTAATCTGAAATAATAAAAACAGCAAGGTAACAAGTGGTAAAAGTGAGCGTAAACGGTATTGCAATGATAGGAAACAAGGCCTAGGGTTCATACTTTCACTAGTGCAAGTTCTCTTAACGATAATAACATAGATAGAACATATATATAACAAGCCCTCAACATGCAACAAAGAGTCACTCCAAAGCCACTAATAGCGGAGAACAAACATAGAGATTATGGTAGGGTACGAAACCACCTCAAAGTTATCCTTTCTGTTCTATCTATTCAAGAGTTCGTAGTAAAATAACATAAAGCTATTCTTTCCGCTCAATCCATCATAGAGTTCATACTAGAATAACACCTTAAGATACAAATCAATCAAAACCCTAATGTCACCTAGACACTCCATTGTCACCTCAAGTATCCGTGGGCATGATTATACGATATGCATCACACAATCTCAGATTCATCCAACCAACATAAAAGTGCTTCAAAGAGTGCCCCAAAGCTACTACTGGAGAGTCAAGAACGTGCGCCAACCCCTATGCATCGGTTCCCAATGTCACGAAACCCGCAAGTTGATCACCAAAATATACATCAAGTGGATTGCAAGACATACATCAAGTGTTCTCATAAAAGACTCAATCCGATAAAATAACTTCAAAGGGGAAACTCAATTCATCACAAGAGAGTAGAGGGGGAGAAACATCATGAGAGGGAACACGAGAGAGAGAGAGAGATCAAACACATAGCTACTGGTACATACCCTCAGCCCCGAGGGTGAACTACTCCCTCCTCGTCATGCATAGCACCGGGATGATGAAGATGGCCTCCGGTGATGGGATCCCCCTCCGGCAGGGTGCCGGAACAGGGTCTCGATTGGTTTTTTGGTGGCTACGGAGGCTTGCGGCGGCGGAACTCCCGATCTAGGTTCTGTTCTGGAAGTGTTAGGGTACGTGAGTATATATGGGTGCCGGGGGTACGTCGGTGGAGCTACGACACTACTAGGAAAAGGGTTATAGATGGGATGGGCACTAATGGCGCACCCGTCAGGTGGTGCGCCACTACTATATACTAACGGCGCACCATTTGGTGATGCGCCGTTAGTGTGGAAGACACTAATGGCGCACAAGACACACGGTGCGCCACTAGTAATATATATTTTTCCATTTTTCCATACATACTAATGGCGCATCCGAGAGAAGTGCGCCATTACTAGTTCTAACTAGTAATGGCGCACCAGACAGAGAGTGCGCCAGTACTGTATTCTTTTTTTTATTCTTTTTTTTGCAAAACTACTAATGGCGCACCATGTCACAGTGCGCCATTACTAGTTTAAACTAGTAATGGCGCACTTTGAGTCGGTGCGTCATTAGTATATATATATATTTTTTACTTTTTGCAAAACTACTAATGGCGCACCACCTGCAGGTGCGCCATTAGTAACCAGGCTTACTAATGGCGCATTTGCAGGTGGTGCGCCATTAGTAACCTGGGACCCTAACAAAATATTTTGGATAGCCACACCTACCCACTCACTTTCCCCACTTCATTCCCTCCACCTCCTTCTCCAAGCTTTCGGCTGCCTCCTTCTCCTCACATCATTTGCACCATAGATTCATCAAAATTAAGTGGTGAAATTACCTTTTTTTGATAGTTATGTAAGGGGAAAGCTATCTTCATGTTGTAGATCTATTTTTTTCTCCCTCGCTCGCTCCAACAACGTGCACATGCACTTTTTGTGGCCTAGCTAGATCTATGTATGTTTGTGATGTTGCATATGTTTGTGGTGTTGCATATATGTTTGTGTTTGCGGGTACCGGTATTTGAAATGCGATAGTTGCCAATATTTTGCCAATATTTTGCCGGAATGTTGATTCATTTCCGTTTCAGCGAGAATTTTGGCACTATGCATTCTTTTTGGTCCTATTTTTGGAAAGGTCATGCCAAAAAAATTATTGGTTCTAAAATATCATTTTGCTCTACCCCGCAGGGGACCATGGTCCGCGCGATGACCGAAGGCATCGTGAATAGGTTTTTGAGCTCCGCGAAGGCCGAGATGCTTCAAAAGAACGAGACGGATATAAGATGTCCGTGTCGAAGATGCAAGCTGAAGAGCCTTATTGCGGACCCGGATTTCGGGCAGGCGCGTGACAACCTGCTCTTGCATGGTTTCATGGATGGCTATCGGTGGCAAGGTGATGAAAATGACTATGAAGTCGTCCATGGGGGCCGGGCAAGAAATGAGGAAGGGCAACAAGACAACAACCGCGGCGAGGGCGGGCGAGAAGACGAAGAATATCCAGGACATGATCACGACGGTGATGCTGTACACACTCATCATGTAGAAGATGTCGGACATGATGACGAGGAAGATCAAGACGAAGGGCATGATCATGAATATGAAGATTCCGGAGCAGACGACGATGGAGGCTGGGTGCAGGACCCTCATATTCAAGAGCTGCTTCTCAAGCAGACGGATAACGCAAGAGCTGCTGCCCGAGAGAAAGCCAAGCTGGATCAACTAGAGATAGACGCGGTTACTCCATTGTATGAAGGATGCAGGCCCTAGGATACCCGCCTGAAAGTAACGCTAATGGCTCTGGAGATGAAGGTAAAACACAAAATGACCGACGCATGCTTCGACGAGAACATGTCATTCTGGCATGAACGTCTTCCCAAGGGGAACAAGTGCCCGACCAGTTTCGAGGAGGCGAAGAAAATCGTGTGTCCTCTGGATTTACCGCGCGTGAAATACCATGTGTGCATGAACAATTGCATCATTTATCGGGACGAGCACGCGGAGTCTACCATATGTCCGGTGTGCGGCGTCACTCGATACAAGAAGAGGAAAAAAGCTCCTCGAAAATCGGTATGGTACTTTCCGATCACTCCTCGTCTGCAGCGGTATTTTGCGGACCCTAATGTAGCAAAGCTCCTGCGTTGGCACGCGGATAGGGAGGAGAAGAAGCGGGAAGATGACGGAAATGATCAGGAAAAAAATAAAAAAGACAAGATGCTGAGTCACCCTAAGGATGCGAGCCAGTGGCAAGCGTTGAACTTTGAATACCCAAAATTTGGGAAGGATCCAAGGAACATCGTGCTGGGCGCGAGCACCGATGGAGTCAATCCGTTTGGCAGCCAGAGAAGCACACATAGCAACTGGCCTGTGTTTGTGTGGATGTACAACCTTCCCCCTGGTTGTGCATGAAGAGGAAGTACATTCACATAAGTATGCTAATTGAAGGGCCGAAACAACCAGGGAACGATCAATCTGTATCTGGGGCTGCTGAAGGAGGAGCTAGGCACGCTGTGGAAAACGCCAGCCAATACGTGGGATGCCGCAGAGAAAGAATATTTCCCTATGAGAGCTGCACTGCTCACGACGCTGCATGACTATCTCGTTTACGGATATCTCGCGGGGCAGGTAGTCCACGGATTTTCTGGATGCGTAAGGTGCATGGATGACACAACGTATCGCCAGCTAGATAGAGATCTCGGGTCTTCGAAAACCGCGTTCATGGGACATCGAGGTGGCTTCGCGATGATGACCCGTGGAGGAAACGCAAGGATCTGTTCGATGGTGAAACCGAACCCCGAAAACGCCCGTGTACGAGGAGCGGCGAGGAAATAGACGAGCTGTTGAAAAATTGGAAAGATTGCCCACTGCCGGGAAAGAAGCAAAAGGCGCCAGAGCCGGGAAAGAAGCGAAAGGCGCAAGAGCCGCTGCTGAAGGTATGGAAAACGAGGTATGTTTTCTGGGACTTGCCATACTGGAAGATCCACCGTGTGCCTCACAGCCTTGATGCCATGCATATCATGAAGAACGTGTGCGAGAGTCTGCTTGGTACCCTGCTCAACATGCCAGAGAGGACCAAAGATGGGCCGAAAGCAAGGGCAAGCTTGAAATCAAATGGGCATCAGGCAGGAGCTTCACGCTAATGATGATGATGATGATGATGATGATGATGAGGCGAAGCAGGACACAGAAAGTCGTCACAAAGGCAAAAGGCCAAGAAGACCGGAAATGTCTACCCTCCCGCGTGCTTCACTCTAGGTCAGGAGGAGATCGAGCAGTTTTTCACCTGCCTCATAGGAGTAAAACTTCCTTACGGTTACGCGGGGAAGATAAGCAAATACCTAGACCCAGCGAAGCAGAAGTTCAGCGGGATGAAGTCTCACGACTGTCACGTGCTGATGACGCAGATACTTCCAGTTGCAATCCATGCGATCATGGACGCGCACGTCCGTGAAATGCTATTTGGCCTATGCAACTTTTTTGATGTCATCTCTCGGAAGTCGATTGGCGTGAGGCAACTCAGAAGGCTACAGGAAGAGATCGTGGTGATACTATGCGAGCTTGAGATGTACTTCCCGCCCGCATTCTTCGACGTTATGGTGCATCTGCTGGTCCATATCATGGAGGATAGCATCCAACTCGGGCCGATGTTCCTGCACAGCATGATGCCGTTCGAAAGGATGAATGGTGTCATCAAAGGATACGTTCGCAACATGTCACATCCAGAGGGAAGTATAGCCAGGGGCTTTCTGACCGAAGAGTGCATCTCCTACTGCACGAATTATCTAGGCATCGAGAACCCCGTTGGTCTGCCCGTCAACAGGCACCTCGGCAGGCTCGCTGGATGGGGTCACCATGAGGGTCGCCGGGAAATGCATGTCGACTTCGAGGGTCGACTCGCCAACTTTGAAAGAGCAAACCTAGTCGCGCTACAACACATAGACGTGGTCGATCCTTGGGTGGTAGAGCATAAAACCTTTATTGAGAAGACGTACAATGACCGAGGCCAACAGAAGACGGACGGAGATATAATCAAAGAGCACAACTCATGTTTCACGCGTTGGTTCAAGCAGAAGCTTCTGTCGTACCCTTTACATGAGGATTCTTCCACGGAAGAACAACTCATATTCGCCTTGTCACAGGGCACCGAGCACAACCTGATGACCTATGAGGCGTATGATATCAACGGCTACACATTCTACACCGAGAACAAGCACATGAAGAGCGATGATTATCAGAACTCCGGGGTAACGACGGAATCCTACACCGGTAACGACAAGGACAGATACTATGGAAGGATCGAGGAGATCTGGGAGCTGATCTACGCTGGAGAGAAGGTCCCGATGTTCCGTGTCAGATGGGCCAAGAGCGTCCTAAAAGAAGACCAGTATTTCACCACCATGGTTATACCCGAAGCCAAATCCAAGACCGCGGGCGCAAACGTCACCGCGAAAAATGAGCCATGGGTACTGGCTTCCCAAGTGGACCAATGCTTCTTCATTACCGACCCGTCAAAGCCCAGTCGTGTTGTCGTGAGGAGAGGCAAAAGGAAGATCATCAGAATGGATGGAATAGCCAATGAGCAAGACTTTGACAAGTACGGCGACCCGAAGATTGAACATGACGACGACGATGAAGTAGCAGCACACACCACAAGAAGAAGTAGGACCACCCTACCTAAAGGACGCCCGTTTCACAGAAGAACTCCATTTGCGAAAAAGAAGGGCAAGAAGATTGTGAACAGATAGCTAGCTAAGATCGATTGTATTTAAATCGTAGCCTTCATTTCTCGATTGTATTTCATGGGCACTTTTTGATATCATGAATATTTTATATTTCATGGGCACTTTTTGAATTCATGAGGACACTCGATCTCGACCCCCCTCCATCTTGATCTGGATTCCCCCTCCATCTCGATCTCGATCCCCCTCCATCTCGATCGCTATCCCCCTCCATCTCGATCTCGATCCCTCCCCCGCTCCTACGCGGACGACGAGCACCCGGCCCAGCACCCTCCCCCGCTCCACCGCCGCCGACGAGCACCCCCTGCACCCTCCCCCGCTCCACCGCCGCCGACGAGCACCCCCGCATCCTCCCCTGCTCCACCGCCGCCGCCGATGATATTTTCAAATAACAAATTTGATGGTATTTTTTAAAAAATTGTTACTGTTTTTATAAAAAAATATTACTATTTCATATTAATATTCATTTTTTTAAATAATAATAATAAAGTGTAGACTACAATTGTCGTTGAACAACAATTATTACTGTTTTTATAAAAAAATATTTCTATTTCATATTCATATTCATATTCATTTTTTTTAAATCTTACTTATGGCGCATGGGTGGCTGGTGCGCCATTGCTATCTAAAAAAGGATACTTATGGCACATTGTGGCGCTGGTGCGCCATTGCTATGAAAAAAAACATTCTAATTGCGCATCGCCTGGGGGTGCGCCATTAGTAATCTTCCCCATCCATACACCACCGCGCCGCTCCTTCCCCCCACCCTCTCGCCAAACTACTTCAATTCGTCCCTCTCCCTCCACCGTGCCACTCCCTCTCTCGCCCTCCCTCCACCGCGCCGCCGCCGCCGCTGCCCCGACCCACTGCGCCGCAGCCGCCCCCGCGCCCCCGCCGCCTCCCTCTCCCGTTCCTCCCCCTCGAGCGTCGCCTCCCCCCCGAGCCCCGCCTCCCCCCCCTCGAAACCCTAGAAACCTCGGAGCCGCCCCACGTCCACCAGGAGAGGAGGCCCCATGTCGCGGGACTCCACCCCCGCTACCCCCGCGCGCCCGTGCCCCCACCCTCGCCGCCCCGACCCTCGCAGGACTCCATCCCCACCGCCCCGACCCTCGCCGGACTCCTCCTCGCCGTCGGTGCCGAGCAACGACGCAACATCGTACGCCCCCCAACCCTCCTCCTCCCCTTGCCCCTCCTCCTCCTCCCCTTGCCCCCCCTCCCCCCTGCCTGCGCAACTGACGGTCCCTTCTCTGTCTCGCAGGGCAAGGTCTCTGGCGCCTCTACGACACCGATGCCTCCACCGTCTACGGCGTCTGCGCCTTCTTCCTGCGACATCGGGTCAGTTCTCTTCTCACCCGCCCACCAGGTGCTTGTGTTTATTCTCATGAGGTTCGTTCCACAGCGATGAGTAGTTGTAGGGCATATTTTAGTTCTGTTCATTGATGAACTTACAACTGTGGAGGCTGAACAACATCATTTTAGTTCAGTTGATGTTGTCTGAAATCATTTCATCTTGTCCAGATAGTTCAGAACAACACGAGCATATATAGCTGATGTTATTTAGAGCAGGAGGTGTTCTTGATATGGTTCGAAAAAGAAAATAAAATCTTTTGTGGTAGTAGAAAATGCCTGAAATGCAGGATTTACATGGAGGCATGTCTCGCCGCACAAGAGTCCACCACGGGGCTGAGCTAAAGCTACCTCTGGTTCTGAATTCTGATGGATAGCAGCAGAGGAGGAGGATGACTTTATGGTCCTTGTCGCTGCGGAGTGGCTGCGGGGTGACGGGCAAAGCTGCCCCTTCCCGGACTTTGCACTTTGCACCGAAACGGCAAGCCATGGGTAGATGATGTTTAACATGAATTTAACTAAACAGGAATTTTATGTTGTTGCTGCTGAAGATGAGTAGTTGTAGGAAGATGATGCATAGTAGTAGTTGTAGGATGTTATTGTAGTTGAAGTTGCAGTAGTAGATAATGGAGTACTGCCAATTTACTATTAGTAAAGATGTTGAACACACAACTGTTGTTTACTCTAGTGATAGGAGTAGTAGTGGTGGCCATCTAGTTGGACTACTACTGCTAGGACTTGCTCCAGATTTTAGGATTTCTTTTCTTTTAGGATTTATTTTCTTCTAGGACTAGGTTTTTATTATTTTTCTGTTGTGATTGTTTTTTGAGCTCTTTCTTATTCATTTCCTACTATCCTTATCCTAATTATCTTAAATTGTTATGATGTGTGTAACAGGATTAGATCATGGATTTGCTAGTGTACTTTGGGAGTTTCTTAGCCAGCTTGGTGACTCCATATTTTTCACTATTTCAGCAAGTCTTTTGTAAGCATTAAACTTTGAGCACTACATTTTTATCTTATGTGTACATCTGTTTGCTTCCAATTGCTATATATGTATTGTTGTTACTAAAAATAATGAAGCTCCTGTCAATTGCTATACATATATATGTGTATGATGATCCTCCTTTCCTACAGTAGTATAACACTTGCAGTAGTATGGCACTTGCAGTAGTGGTGCCTACGCAAGATACAGTTCAGATTTGATTAATTCCGTCAATTTGTATGACCACAGATTTTGTATAGTTTCAGAGATTTGTATGACCAAAGATACAGTTTTGATTTGATTAGTTCCATAAATTTGTATGACCAAATATATATTTCAGATTTGTATAGTTTCAGAGATTTGTATGACCAAAGATACAGTTCAGATTTGAATTGTTCCAGAAATTTGTATGACCAGAGATACATTTCAGATTTGAATTGTTTCAGAAATTGGTATGACCAATGATGCTATTGTATATAAATGGGCTACTGTAGAACTGTTCTTCATCTTTACAGTGCTGTTGTATAGAAATATGCTGAATTTTCTGCTCTGATTGTTTCTCAAAGAAATTTAGCAAAAAAATGGGGTCCTGGGAGACGCCGCTGCTGCTTGAGGCCCTTGAGAGGCCCTTCATGTCGTGATGATTTTGCAGGAACCCCGAGAGGCCCTTGAGTTTGCCGGAATGTCGATTAACTTCCGTTCTGGCAAATTTGGGTACTCCATATGTCCTATTTTCAGCAAAGGTCATGCTGAAATTTTCCGTGAATTTTAGCATGACTTTGCTAAAAATCAGACATATGTGGTACTTGCTACTAATGCATGGGCCGGGGTATCTTACTACTTAATTAAGTAGGATCAACTGCCCCTTTATTCTTGCTGCATTAAACCATAGGTGGCAATAGAGCCAAGTGATTAGGCCCAACTTAGAATTCTCCTCAGCATCGACAAACCCTAGATGATAAACCCAACATAGGTGGCAATAGAGCCAAGTGATTAGTGCCAAGTGATTAGGCCCAACCTAGGGTGCCTCGGCATCGATAAACCCTAAATGATGAAAACTTAACTTAGCATTTAGGGTGCATCGGCGTTGACAAACCCTAAATGATGAAACCTTGGCTTTTAGGGTGCCTCGGTGTCAATGAGAATCTAAATGATGTATGCTTAGGCTTTTAGGGTGCCTCGGTGTCGACAAACCCTAAATGATAAAAGCTTAGCTTTTAGGATGCCTCAGTGTCGACAGACTCTAAATGATGAGACCATGATCTTGTTCCTTGACAATAACCAACTTTTTGACCAAACTGTTTTCCTATTTAGAGCGAAACATGGCCAACAACGATGAGGCCGGTGGTTCGGGCGGCAAGCAATTCTGGGAGCTGTCCCAGGAGATGGAGGAACAACCTCACCGCTATGAGGATGCCGCGGAAGACACCGATCCTGACTACACAACCCCTAGCGGCGTCGGGGATGACACCACTGATGGTGTCGCCGAGGATGCCACCACTGATGATGGCGGCGCACACACAGATGGCAACCAACCGGAGAAGCAAAGGAAGGACCGGCGCCTGAATGCGCTCCGCACCCTCAAGGAGGAATTTACTCAAGTGGACTCCGACGGGCATCCAACGGAGCCCAAACATATAGTCAAGGGGTACTCACTTCAGCTCAGGTGCATTCTCTGGAGCACCGTCTCGATCAACACCGAGAACCTTAGGCATAAGGACCGAGGGAATTTGCGCAACCTCCACTTCACGAAGCTGCACGAACAATACAAATTCCCCGCCGAATTTGAAAACACACGCCTCTCAGGGAAAAAATTGAACAGTGCCGCCCTCACTAGGATGAGCACGGCCCTGTCTACTTGGAGAAGCGCGGTGAAGAGAATGATTGATAAAGGTGATAGTTATGAGAAGATCAAGGCGAAAAATCCTTCGATCAGTGAAGATGACTACAAGGAGTTCAAGATCAAGTGCGAGAGCAGCGCAACCTCCGAATCAAGTCAGTGGGGGAAAGAAATGCGGGAGTTGAACTTAGGGGAACACAAACTCGGTCCCGGCGGTTACAGAGTGGCGGAGCCTATATGGGACAAGGAGGACACGGAGCGTGCCAAGCAAGGCCTACCGCCCCACTTCGAGAAATACAGCGGTGACAAACAGACCAGGAACTTTGTCAGGGCCCGGTACAAGGAGGACCCGATAACAAAGGAGCTTACCACGGATCCGAAGATCAGGGCGCATGAGCTTGTTCTGGTAAGGAATACACCCCCGCGTAATTAGCTCCATATGGTTGCACTCTAATTAATCCCCAATATTTCTAAATGTTTCACATTCCTTCCGCGGGACACTGAAAGCAGTAGCGCGGGGTCGTCTTAGAGCTCCCCTTTCGACACCCCTTTAAATAGGGCGTTGAACGTAATGAAAAACAAGGATAAGCTCAGTAAGCCGACGTCAGCTGGTCGTGTGGCCGACATAGGCTTGTCCACAAAATGGTCGTCATACTATACCGCTGGTGGGCGAAAGGAGAAAAAGACTAGCTCGGAAAGCCAGTCGCGCGAGGTTGAAGCACTCAAGGCACAAGTGGCACGGATTCCGTAGCTTGTCCAAGAGCAAGTGGAACAACAACTGGGAACGAAGCTCAACGCCATGGTGCCTACGTTGATTCATGGGCTGACGAAGTGGATTGCGGGCGGCCAACAGGGGTCTCCCCCGGTTCCCAGCTTCACGTCCAGCAACTCGCACAGCGCGCAGGCGGCGCCATTGGTGTCTCCGGCGGCGCCATTGGTGTCTCCGGCGGAGGCGGTATTCGTGTCTCCGGCGCCGGCACGGGCATTGGAGCTTAATGTACCCGGGTGTACGCCGGCCGGCACCTCGCCAGCAAGCGGCCCCTCCGTCAGTTGCATGCCCGCCGTTGGCAGTGCCTCGACATTAGCCGAGCTCGACGGCATCACGGTAACTAAACCTCTCGGCCGATGGCTTCATCTCCTTGCCTTTGACTGGGCATCCCTGACGCCCTACATGTTTTCGCAGGGCGCCGCCGACGTTCCTTGCACTCTTTTGCACTTCGTGGGCGGCGAGTTGGTCGATGTCGCCAAGGGCAAAATCGTTCAACCGGGCAACCCCATGTTCCACGGTAATCCGATGCCACCCACAATGTATAGGGTTGAAGTGGTTCGGGTGCTGCCAGGCTGCGACGAGTTGTTACCTCCGATTCGACCAGCTGGGGCCGACGAAGAAGATGAGATGACCCTCACGCCTGCGTAAACTGGCCACTACTTTGGCCGAAGAGCCAGATTCGTTTGGGGGCGGGGGACACCACCCCACAGACAAGAACGCCAGTCGTGCCGGCGCCAAGCCATGGCAAGAATGCTGCAACGCTACCGGACCTGCCGGACATCCCTATGCCGGACATCCCTATGGCACAGGATCCGGACATCCCTATGGCACAGGATCCGGACGACGACGACAACGATGATGGTACATTTACCAAAGTCGATAAGTACTTTGCCGAACATGGGTACGCTGACGAGTTCTGCGGGCCTATTTCTCAAGAACCCAACCAAGACGACCACGATCTAGCTGGTACGGCGGAGAAATCCAATTGCAACAGGCGTTGTCTGGCGTTCAGTTCTCAGGAGACGCCTCCAGCTCCTGCCTTCACCGAGCCTCAGATAGCTGAGGTGCGAAATATTATCAGCCCCAACACACTCAAGAAGGCGGTCTGTGAGCAGAACTCGGTCCCATTACAGGAGATCAAGAAGAAGGGACGGAAACGGAAGACTAACAAGGGCGCCGGTGCGAGCCAGTCAGCACCGAGTTCGATCCGTGCTCAGGACGGGCCACCTTCACCTAAGGATATTTCGAGGAGGGTGCATGTGGCGGGTAGGGCGATGCTACCGCCAAATATGCTCAATGCTGCAACCGGTGCTATGCGGAGTCTGCACGACAGTGTTCTTTCTTTGGAGAAGCGGCGTCTCAGAGAGAATGATGTGGCATACCCGGTTTTCATGGCCAAGGTGCCAGAGGGCAAGGGCATTGTGGATGGCGACATCGGGGGTACGATCGTCATGTGGTTTGATGACATCTTTGCTATGTTTAACCTTCATCCGCTGCACTACACCTTCGTTCGGCTGTTTTCGCTGAGTATGGAGATGCGGATCATTAGAGACAAGACCCCAGACATCGTGATAGTCGACCCCTTCTACATGCGTGCCAAGCACTTGAGCAGCGCTGGGGACCGCCAAGTTGTGAGTTCAGACCTCGAAGGCGTCATTCTGGCAAACCCAGATAAGGATAACTTCCTTGTGGCTTACTTTCCCGAGTAAGTCATCCCTTAACCACCCCGTAACATATGATTTCTTAGATTTCGATCGTTCTTTTTTTTTCTAACATTCTGTGTTCTGTGCAGTGACACACATTGCACACTCATCCTCTTAAGCCCGAAATATTCCATGGCCACGTATTTCGACCCGAACCGTAACTCCAAGATAGACTACACAAATGTCAAGAAAGTTTTTGATGATGTTCTCCCCGGCTACGCCAAATCTGGAGGCACCTTCACCAGGGCAGTTCATAAGTACGGCAAGCACACCTTCTCACACAATACGAACTTCTGCTGTGTCAAGCAGCCACCTGGCGGTCAGAAGGATGCCTACTACGCCCTCCATCACATGCGGGCGATCGTAAGGGACCATCATCACCTTCTGCTACCAGATAATCTCAAAGATTGGGCCGAGAGCTTGTCGGCAATCCAGGACGCGGACCTCAGACAAGAATTATTTCGCATCCAGTCGGAGTTTGCGGACATCATCCATCAAGATGTCCTTCATACCTCGGGGCAGTTCTTCCTCAGATATCAACCGTCCAACAGTGAGATAGATGGAACGCTACAAATGCAGGATGACAATGACCGCGATTTCATGACCATCACGACAGACGACGGCTTCATCCACGCTCCTGTCCGATGAGTCGAGTCGAAAGTAGTGATGTGTAGTTCTGAAACATTGATTGGCTCATGTTGTAATTAAACTTTAATGAATTCGTATGTCTCTTTGGTTTGGACAGTCGTTCAACTTAGATGTAATCGATGCTATTTATTAGTAGGACCATGAATCGTGCTATTAATGTCTTGCTTTTCTCTTCCGATCCTTTTGTTGCATACTTACATATTGCTTATGTATTGTCTGTTGTTTGTCTTGTGCATAGAGATTCCATCGTATGTCGTGTAAAAGGGTAAGGTTCCCGAAGTCTACGATGACTGGGAGGAGTGTCGGAGTCAGGTTCACCGTTTCAGCGGTAACAGTTACAAAGGGTACACCACTAGGGCGGAGGCCGAATCTAAATACGCCCGCTATCTAGCGGGAGAGAGGAGGGAGCGTTGGAGGAACCGGATGAAGACCAGTTTGATCGCGATGATGCTCATCGTGATGACCGCAGCTCTCTTCTATGTGATCATAGTTTAGATGATCGATATCGACTTGTAATGTGAAGACAAACTCGATACTCGCGGTCTTGAGACTTGTAATGTTTTATCTTTGTTCGGTCTTTTGAATTCGGAGACTAATATGATGAATTGTATTCGGAGACTAATCTTCTATTGTATTCGATGAATCTGCTGTTGCTGTGTGCTGCTGTCTATATTTTGTCCAATAATATATTTTGTAACCTGTGCAAAAATCAGAAAAGTAAAAAAAACAAGTATTCATACTAACGGCGCATCACCACAAGGTGTGCCATTAGTATGCCAAAGGATACTAATGGCGCATCACCACAGAGTGCGTCATTAGTATGACAAAGCACATGGTTACGTATGGCCCCCCGGGAGGCATACTAATGGCGCATGGTGTTACATACTAATGGCACACTGCCTGGTGCGCCATTAGTATACCAGATACTAATGGCGCACCAGTGGTGCGCCATTAGTAAAAAATACTAGTGGCGTGGTACTAATGGTGCACTGGTAGTGCGCCATTAGTAGGCAAAACCGGTGCGCCATTAGTAGGCCTTTTCCTAGTAGTGCGGGGGGCCCACGAGGAAGAGGGGTGCGCCCAGGGGGGCGCCCCCCACCCTCGTGAGCACCTCCCCTGGCTCCTGACGTGGGATCCATGTCCATCCGGTAGCTTTCCTTCCAAAAATAACTTCTCCAGTTGATTTCGTTCCGTCTTGACTCCGTCTGATATTCCTTTTCCTCGAAACACTGAAATAGGCATAAAACAGCAAATCTGGGTTGGGCTCCGGTTAATAAGTTAGTCCCAAAAATAATATAAAAGTGGATAATAAAGCCCAATGTTGCCTAAAACAGTAGATAAAGTAGCATGGAGCAATCAAAAATTATAGATACGTTGGAGACGTATTAGTATACAAGTCCAACAATAATTTTGAAAAGTTTTTACTTGGAGTGAAAACTCCACAATTTAGGGGAAAGAGTGTTTCTGAAACAAAAGAAAATCCATAAAAATAAGAATTTAATTTCCTGGCAAGATTTTAAATAACTAATCATGGTTAAATTATTGGGGTGTTACACACGCCCAACTTTGAGGCTTTTCATGGGCTGCCAGACCGCTGAGTTAAACCATTTGACAAAGCCTTTTAAGATGGACCTCCAACTAACCAATCATCATTTTAACTTTGACAAGTTCAGGGCCTGTATAAGATTGACTTGTCAAACGTTCGGCGGGTCATGCCAGGATTACCTGGATAGGAGTGGCTTACTTGATGAAGGCAGGTTAACCCAGGGTTTTAGGTGAATACACCAGGCTTCCAAGCCATGGGTCGATACTCAATTACAAGGGTCCTTTCAAACTCTTTGTTGTGGTGCAAAAAGAGCCCCCAAGTAACTTTGTGAGCTGTGCTCTATGGGTGCCTATGTTTGAGCTGTGCGTAGCAACAAGACTCTCTTTGGCCCCTTGGGTATGTAGCTCCCAAGCTTTTGTTGTGGCGTGATAGCCGGATTAATGGACAGGACTCCGCTTTGCAAGCAGAAGCCCCCATGTGCTATATTTTTGAGCTATGCTCGCCGGGTGCCTATGTTTGAGTTGTGCTGTGCAACAAACTCTCTTTGGCCCCTAATGATAATTTTTTCTTGATAGCCGCATCAAGAGGATAGTAACGCCATGTTCTCTTTGGTGAATACACCTATGTTTGAACAGGAAACCCCCAAGTGATCATATGAAGATGATAAGCCAATAAGGCAGGATACCCATGTTTGAACCACGCATCATGGCAACAGGTCCTCTTCGGCAACCTTTAACTTTTTGTAAGAGATAAATTCTTCTTGAACCGGGATTTTGAACCGGATATCGAGAGCTTCCAAGCTTTATGGGAGACATCTTTCCCTTGAACCGGACCTTAAAGCCGGAATCTTTATTTTTAGCCAGAATTTTTCTGACGGCCTTTAAACTCGAACTTGCGAGAAGTTAATTTCTTTTTGAACCGGATATTCTTCAACCAGATTTCAGGTCTTCATAGCTTTGTGGGAGCACAGATTTCCCTTGAACCGGATTGTAAACCGGATATTTGAGAGCTTCAGTGAGACTGACTTCCCTTGAGCCGGATTTTAAACCGGAATCCTTTCTGATGACCCGGAACTTCTTCCTTAAGCCGGGATTTTGTAACTGGCATATCCTTTCTAAGCCGGAAATTTTCTGACGGCCTTTAAACTTTCATAAATATAACAATAGCCTCCGGGACCGGGTTATCTTTACCTCCGTCATCCTGGGGTTCTTAAATTTGCTGAAACTGGCAAGATTTGCTGAGTCATGTCATCATAGCCCCCGAGTCTCAAAGGTGACTCGAGGAGTTGGCTTGACACTCTCCATATTTAACCGTGATATAAACCGGCATAACTTGTATATCATTGATGTTGATAGCATGATGTGAATCCACAGAAGGCTGAGGTGACTGCGGCGGGGTATAAATGATCCCGTATGAGCCGTGTCAGCAACTCAGCCAATGGTTCCTTCCAACTGGCTGTTTGAAGTTAACCAAACTGTAGTGGCGGCGACTTGTGCGACTGCCCATTGAGCCGTCAGGTGCAGACGGAGACTGATACTACATGATAATTTGCCTCCAGTTTATTGGAAGAAAAACCGGGCTACCCAAGCAGTGACTTGCTCATACTCAATAAATAGCTCATGCAGACAGGCGCGGTCCGGTGTATTGACTTAGACTAGGCTTCGGGGCGGCGATTTACGCACGTCCATTAATAACAAGCAGACATGATCCAGCAAGCCGATGTGGACCAGACCGCAAGGGCAGCAGCTTGTGTGCGCCCATTCATCATGGGATACGTCCCGGATTATCACCAGGCGGGATATTATCAACCCGTGCGCCGTATCCGTGGTATCAACCACATTTGTAATGAATAATTATTCTGTATACAAAAAATATACAAATCAAAGTAATTGTTTTTTGAAAAAACAATATGCGCTAATAAATAAACTTAGATGGATGTCACCTAATTTTTATTTGTCGGATGAACGCGGATACTGGGATCAAAACATATCAAAATGTATGATGTCTCCACGTGACCTTCTCCTCTTGTCTTAATCTCTCACGGAGGACTTGGTTGAAGTACCAGCGTGTGCACGTACTTGAACCATAATGATCTTCTTTTAAACCTGTCCAAGCCCTAAGTCCCCTGCCACCGGTGTTGCATCTTGTCTTCGCATCTTTCTCCGTGTACCATGAGTATTAGCACATCCTTTTCCTCTCTGCATCTTATATTGTTTTCTCCAACTCTCGGTCGTACTGACCGCGCGCAGAGGCGGAACGAGGAGGAGCTCGGGCGCAGGCGTCAGTGGCGGTTTAAAGTTCAGCGGAGCAATGGGTTGCTGGGGGAGCGGGGGCGGATGGAGGCCGTGGAACTCGACGGGCGACTCAGGGCACAAACGCCGCGGCGACTCAGCAGGCAACGGGCTGCTTGCGCCGGGGCAGCCCAGTGGCCTGGCGGTATGACCCGGCTGGATGCGTAGGCAGGACAGGTGTAGGTGAGCGCGGCGACTTGGCCGCGGCTGTGCTCCAGGCAAATCATGGGTAGCTCGAGGTTTGGCCCGAAGTCGAACAAAGCGGATCACGGGTAGCTCGAGGCCTCAGCCGCGCAGGGCAGACACGAAGGGCCGTCCGGCGGTGGTAGCGGCTGCTCGCGGAGTGGCCACGACGGCGACTCGGAGGGGGCGGCGTCACAAGATGGCTGAGGGAGGCAGCACCTGAAGCCGGTCTGCTGCCGGTTTACGGCGAAGGAAGGAGTGCAGCGACTAGCGGTGGCTCTGGGCCGGTGAAGGGAGGCGAGTTGCAGCGAACCAGTGGCGGACTAAGGCAGCGGACCAGTTTGATGCGCGAGTCCGTGATAGCTTTTCAGCAGAGACGTCGGCTCGTGGGCGGCGGCCAGCGACTTTGCAGAGCCGGCAGGCGGTTTAGGACCATAGCAGGGCCAGTCTGGTGCTCAGTGGGAACGACCATGGCCGGTCCTGCGAGCGGAGGTGCATGCTGCGACCCAGCGGGGCGGAACACCACGGGGCGATTCACGGCAGCATAGGAAACGGGCGGTGAACCGGACAGAGGCGGACCACCATTAGTGGCCTTTCCACGGTGGAGATGGAGACCGCGGCAGCAACTCCGATTGAAGAATGGCGACTTCGGCGAGTTATGGATGACAGCGGTCCGAGGAGACGGTTTCATGCCACGGTGGCGAGGTTGTACTGGTGACTGCGGAAGAACCTGTGGTCGGACGGAGCGCTTGAACTCCGGTCGGCCTCGGAGCAGTAACGCTGCAGACAAATCACCTTGTGCAGAAGGTATTGCCTCAGACTCGGCGGATTGAGACGACGTGACGGCAACGCACGGCTGAACCGACAGTGGATTCAAGGCGCAGCGATGGCCGGTTTAACACACAGTAGCAGACCAAAGGCTGTAGCAGAAACGGCCTGGCCGTGGCTCACGGCACGGCCGGCTCGAAAGTTGCAGCAGGTATAAATCAACACCTGGCTCGCCGGCGAAACGATGGCGTTTGGCGATTAAAAATGAGCCAGCGATGTAGTGATTTGAGTTCCGGCGACTCACGGCGTGGACGACAAGGTCGCTTGGCCGGAGCAACTCCGGGCGCGGTTCAGACAGCGGGCGCTTGTTTTACAGCGGCAGCAGACGGAGGAGCGACCGAATCGGCCGAGCCCGTAGCTGACCGTAACGGGCGGGTCAATCGGGACCGGGTCAAGTAGCTTGCATCGGGGCGATTTAGTGCAGCCATAGGTGTTGACTCGAGCGAGGATGACTGCAGAGTCCGTGTCCTTCTCTGGGTCATGGTTGTAGAATTCCCAAAACAAGTTGTATTGATTGGATCTTCAGACAATTGGTTTCCTCCATCTATCACATGCAGGTGTTGAATACTTTCCTTACAACAAGCGTCCGTGTTGGAGTATAGCAGCCAGTGCACCCCAGCAGGTCAACGGTACGGGCGAACCGGTAATGAGGCGGTAAACCGGCCAGGCGAAATACAGTGAGGCGAGTCTGGCTTGTAGTGCGGCAGCGAAGGTGAATAGCAGAAGTGTGTCTCTAGGGCAGATCGCAGGGACAACGGGCAAGTAAGCGTCCACCGTCGCGCTGACGGCTTGGTGCTTTCTGTTGTACGATCTACTGGTCATCCGAATCATCCCTAGGACTTGATCTTCCTTTCCTTTATTTTGTCATAATCCTGTCGCACTGTTTTACTTTCAACAGTAGGCCATGCAGACAAGCACACATGGGCTGGGGTTTCCACCGGGACTTGCTGCTTGTGACCCCACGTATTGAAGGGAACTAGCAATTTAATATTCCAAATAGTAGGTTTGCTCCTGGTAGTCCAATAGTAGTATCCGGACCTGATTTTCTTCACAGGTAAAATAACTGCCAAATAAGTGCTGGATCGATGGGGTTGCAGCAGAACAGACAGTAGAACGAATCGTGGTGCGTAAGGCTGGTCACAATGGGACATAAGCTAGTAACTTACACACTTCCCTAGACTATGTTACTACATCCATAGTGGGTAGAAACATCTATGTAGTGTCATGCAACGATGTATTTATTAGGTTATAGACTCATTGTTTCTTGGAGTGTGTGATGTTCCGGTAACTTAGCTAGTTATCACAAGCACCTCTCTCTTCATTAAATACGTGTCACACAAAGTTGTATTGAAATGTGTGATGTTACTCCTAAGTTCCTCCCCACTGTGACCAGCCTAAGAGGCTCGTGGTAACCCAAATTTCTTTTTCCCTGAGGTCGGGCTTGGCGACTTGCTGGCGCAAACCAACGCAAACCCTAGCTTCTCTGGATCTCAACCTCGTATATGCTGTTCCAAAGCTAATCATAATCCAGATCATACACGGTAAATTTGCCGGCTTACTGCGTGATTGCTCCATGCCGATCCGATCAAGTGCGAGTTATCCCACGCCGGATTATCCTGTGATTACTCCATGCAAGTGCTTCTTCATCCAATCTTACCACGACTTTCTTGATCCCTGAAGAGCTCCCTTCAAGAACACAACACCACCGTGCGCGAGCCCCACGATGGGCGCCAACTGTCGTGGAATTAACACGTCAAATGTCCTTAGTGTGAGGACTTAGTCGCGAGGCCAACACATCTATGTGGTAGCTTGAGAGGGGTTGAGCGGAATCGAGAGACACAACACAAGAAAAGTGTTTAGACAGCTTCGGCCCTGGGAAACATCATCCGGTAACAACCCTACATGCTGTTTGAGGCTAGATCTCATTATCATCACGAGGGAGTCGCTGTAAACCGGCTCTCCTCAAGTTGTGTCTAGCCCTAGAGATTGTTTCTTGCTTGTCCCTCTTTGGGGAGCCCTGCCCCTCCTTATATAAGTTACATGGGCGGGTTACATGTAGAGTCCATCTCGGACTAAGACTTAAACTATTTTGACTTCCCTTCCTGGGCTTCTTAACGTCTGTCGGTTTAACATTGTCTGCCGGTTTAACATTGTCTGTCAGGTTATAATTGTCTTAACACCTGCCGGTGCTACCATCTGTCTTAACTCTGCCGGTTTAACACTCGTCGGTTTACCGTCTGTCTTAGCCATCTGTCTTAACTGTCTGCCGGTTTAACATTCGCCGGTTTACCAAGTCCCGGCCGGGTTACGACTCCGGCCGGGTTACGACTCCGGCCGGGTCATACAGCGGGGTATATCCCCGACACCAAGCCTATGAGAATGCCAAGCTATTCAAAGAAAAAGTCAAACGCTGGCATGATAAAAGGATACAAAAGCGTGAGTTTAATGTAGGTGATTATGTGTTATTATTCAACTCTCGTTTAAGATTTTTTTGCAGGAAAACTTCTCTCAAAATGGGAAGGTCCTTACGTTATCGAGGAGGTCTATCGTTTCGGTGCCATAAAAATCAACAACTTCGAAGGCACAAGTCCGAGGGTGGTGAACAGTAAAAGAATTAAACATTATATCTCAGGTAATCCTATCAATGTTGAAACTAATATTATTGAGACCATAACCCCGGAGGAATACATAAGGGACACTTTCCAGAATGTTTCAGACTCCGAAAAGGAATATGTATGTGGTACGGTAAGTAAACCGACTCCAAAACAATTCTAATGGCAATTTTTATCCGTTTTGGAATATTTAAGAATTTTGGAAAGAAAGAAGTAGTCCGGGAAGGACACGAGGCCTCCACGAGGGTGGAGGGTGCGCCCACCCTTCCTGGGCATGCCCCCATGTCTCGTGGCCACCTCGTGTGCCTCCCGAAATCTGTTTTCTTGCACGTTACATATTTTGGTCGGTAAAAATTCATTATATAATCTCCCGAAGGATTTGACCACCGTATCACGCAAATATCCTCTGTTTTCGTTTCGAGTTGTTTCTGTTACAGATTTAGAGCAAGATGTCTTCTCAAGAGTCAGTCGGGGAGAGTCGGGTGTCTCACCCGACACCAAGTCCAGGAGCAAATAGCGATGCTTATCACTTTGGACCATCAACGGAGGATGAGATGGAAGCCGACTTGAAAAGGATAGATGCCATGGAGGAAGATCAAGAAGTTACTTCTTGCTTCCAAGCAGGATTCATGATGGGGAAACTACATAGCTCGGTCCTCCCAAATTCGGTCATCCCTTCCAATGTTAAATTTTTTCTTCTGAAAATATGAAAAAGAGCGTCACTTGTTCTCGAGAAGCTATGCAGCATCCTTGGGTAAAGGGAGCTTTAGCCGTTACAAGCAAGCTCCGCAAAGAAATTATGGACCTCAAACAACAAGTCAATAAGCTCGAGGAGGAGAATCGCATCCTGAGAGGCATCATTGCCAAGAAGATCACAAAAGCAACTATGAAGAAGGAGACATAATCACATGGGTATGGGCACTCCCCTTGGCAATTGCCAAGCTTGTTGGAGGTGCCCCGGTATCGTATCACCATCACACTCCTATCTTTACCGTTTTATTTAGTTCGATCCTTTTAGTAGTATCTTGATCTAGTAGATTGAAGTTTTAGTATCAATTAGTTTTGAGTTTTGCTTTGTGATCTCTTTATGTAATCGAGTCTGTGAGCTATCTATAATAAAGATTAGTGTTGAGTCAAGGGCTTTGCTATCTTGCCATGATCTTGAGAAAGTAGAAAAACAAAAAGAATAAAAGAGTTCATATTGATCTTATGGATAGTAATGACTTCACACATAGAAAGTATGAGGCATAAAAGTTGTTGAGAGTTGACAAACATAGTTTTGGTCATCGTTGCAATTAATAGCAAGTAATAAAGAAAGAGAGGTTTTCACATACAAATATATTATTTTGGACATCTTTTATGATTGGGAGCACTCATTAAGTATGACATGCTAAAAGAGTTGATGTTGGACAATGAAACAACGTAATGGTTTATGTTTTCTCACATCTCAGTTAAAGTATATTGTCATTGATCTTCCCAACATGTTGATCTTGCCTTTCCCCCTCATGCTAGCCAAATTCCTTGCACCAAGTAGAGATACTACTTGTGCTTCCAAATATCCTTAAACCCAGTTTTGACATGAGAGTCCACCATACCTACCTATGGATTGAGTAAGATCCTTCAAGTAATTAAGTTGTCATGTTGTAGGCAATAAAAATTGCTCTCTAAATATGTAACTTATTAGTGCAGAGAAAATAAGTTTTATACGATCTTGTTGTGGAAGCAATAAAAGCGACGGACTGCATAATAAAGATTCATATACAAGTGGCAATATAAAGTGGCGTTCTTTTGCATTAAAATTTTGTGCATCCAACCCTAAAAGCACATGACAACATCTGCTTCCCTCTGCGAAGGGCCTATCTTTTACTTTATGTTTTTACTTTATGCTTGAGTCAAGGTGATCTTCACCTTTCCCCTTTTTCATTTTATCCTTTGGCAAGCTCCTCGTGTTTGAAAGATCTTGATATATATATATATATATATATATATATATATATATATATATATATATATATATATATATATATATATATATATATATATATATATATCCAATTGGATGTAAGTTAGCATGAACTATTATTGTTGACATCACCCAAAGGTGAATACGTTGGGAGGCAACACAATAAGCCCCTATCTTTCTCAGTGTCCGGTTGAAACTCCATAACCACAAGTACTGCGTAAGTGTTAGCAATTGTAAAAGACTATATGATAGTTGAGTATGTGGACTTGCTGAAAAGCTCTATTCTTGACTCTTTCTGATCTTATGATAAATTGCAAGTGCTTCAGTGACTGAGATTATAGTTTGTTAGTTCACAATGAAGTTTCTGAATCATACTTGACATTGTGAATTAATTGTTACTTGAGCATAAGAAATCATATGACAAAATTTATATATGTTGTTGTTCTAAGAATGATCATGATGCCCTCATGTCCGTATTTTATTTTTATCGACACCTCTATCTCTAAACATGTGGACATATTTTTTGATTTCGGCTTCCGCTTGAGGACAAGCGAGGTCTAAGCTTGAGGGAGTTGATATGTCCATTTTGCATCATGCTTTTATATCAATATTTATTGCTTTATGGGCTGTTATTACAGATTATATCTCAATAATTATGGCTATTCTCTCATATTTTACAAGGTTTACCATGAAGAGGGGGAATGCCGACAGCCGGAATTCTGGCTGAAAAAGGAGCAAATATTGGATAAAGTAAATTTGCCGTGATCGATAAAGTAAATTTGCCTTCGTCTAGTTAATAAAAAGTATTGCCATGGCAAGGCTACTTGTTCTTTGCAATGCTATGAAACTAAAAATAACATGTATGTTAAGTATATTTGCCATCGGGATGAAGGTGATTTTGCCATGGCAAAAAGGAAAGAATATAATTTTGCCATGATCAATAAAAAAATTGTCGTGATCGATGGACTAAATTTCTATTTGCCATGGTCAAATACTAAAAATTGCCGTGATAAATAAACTAAATTTGCCGCGATCGATAAAGTAAATTTTCTGTCATCGATAAAGTAAATTTGCCGTGATCGATTTGCCGTGATCCGGTAACAAAATTTGCCATCGTCTAGTTAATAAACGGTATTGCCATGGCAAGTCTAGTTGTTCTTTGCAATGCTACGAAACTATAAAAAACATGTATGTTAAGTAAATTTGCCATCGAGATGAAGGTGAATTTCACATGGCAAAAAAGAAAGAAATTTAAATTTGCCATGATCAGTGAACAAAATTAGCCGTGATCAATGGGCCATCGTGAGCTAATAAATTCACAAGTAAAAAAAGTAAATTTGACATGTCAATGTAGGTACTTTTTGCCGTGGGTAATGAATGTAAATTTGCCATGGCAAGTGAATTTTTTTCCATGGCAATAAAAGTGTGGAATTTGCCATGGCTGTGTAGTTGTATTTGCCATGTCAACTAAGTTAGAATTGTCACCGCAAATATAAAAACAACAAAATTTCGAAGAATTTGCCATGTCCCTTCCAATGCTATAACGTGAAAAACTACGGGTTGAAAATCACCATGGCAACTATGGATTGAACATGGGAGGGTATGCTAAACAAAACTGCCACTGCCATCATCGTTGAAAATTAGCATGGCAACTATGGATTGAAAATACATATTTGCCATGGTCGAAAAAATTCATATCAAAACACGTGGCAAAAATTGCCATGGCAACTATTTGCTATACAGAAGAGATGATAGCTACAATTTGTTGATGTCAGGAAATTGATAATAGCTTGCCCTGTCGCTGCACAAGTGCAATAAAGCAGCAGCAAAAATCAAACTAGTTAAACTACAAAAAATGAGAAGCACTCTGCAAATCTTTTTGCCATGGCAATCAGAAGAATATAGATAAACAATGACAACCACTCTCCACAACATATGATGTGCCCTCTCTCTGGGACAATACATGGCAATTTGAAGGGGGGAGGGAGAGCAACGACCTGTAGAGGGAGGGAGCCAACGCAGGCAGGGCCTGGTGCGGCGCGCTAGTACTCGTCGGCCGCATTCGCGAGCGCCATCAGGCAACAACGGAGGGAGGCAGGGAATGAAGCACGACCTCCTGAAGCAGCAGCAACAGTAGCGCCGCCAGCAGCTCCAGCCCGTGCCCTCGCTCATCGAGGAGCTCCGCGAGGTGTCCCCCACCCCTGCCCCTCACCGACGACGCCTACCACCGCCTTGCCCTCCTCCGCCGCAACTTCCAAGCCGCCCCACACTGACGCGACCAGACATCGGCGGCACGGAAGCTGCCACGCCATGGATGCGGCTTTGAGAAGCTCGGATCTCATGGCCTTCGCGGGGAACGGGGCTGCTGATCCAGCCGGAGGCCGGAGACGCATCAAGGTGGTGCACATGCGTCGCCGGAGCCGCCCCTCGCATCGCTCCGACAGCCGGATTTTCGGCCACTCCCCAATCAAATCGGGCGCGCGGGAGAGAGAGGGTGGGGAATGGGGGAATGGAAGAGGCTACAGAGAGGGTAAGAAAAAAGACCGCACGGGAGCGTCCTCTCCGGGCGAGAAACGGGCGTGTGGTGGAACTGTGAAACGCCCACACATCACTTTCGTCCTACGTGGCAACCAAAATTTGTCAGATCGTGTCAGGATACATGCAGACGTCACTGGACGGGGATCCACGCGTGTGGGCGAGTTGCAAAACTGCCACACGTGTGGGCGTTAGTATTTTCGTAATTTTATGGGCTGACTGAGTTTACAATTTGGGCCAGTCACTTTTTTTCAATCCACATCGGCGGCCCAGGCGTCTGGCTCGACGAGCTGTGGCAGCTGCTGTTATTTGGCCTTCGTTCAACCGCGCGCGTGCGTGCATGTTGCATGCAGGAAATGCATGCTCGTAGTAGATTAAAGCACAGCCAGCATTCCACAATCCACACCACATATTTTTACCTCATAGAAGAAATGAACAAAGACAAAAACAAAGAAAATATTGCTTTCTTAGGAAAAATGAATTATGGGGATAGTTTAACCCGGTCGTCCTCCTTCTGCTTGTTCTCTCGCTGTCGTCTCTGTCTGTGTCTTCCAGCTTTCAGCAGAGGCACAAGAGTCGCCGGCCATGGAGTGGAACGGCAAGGGAGTTGAGCAGGAGACCGTCCCTGGGTAGATGGCCAAGCCTGTTGTGTCCTCTGCTGCACAGGGCACCGCGGGACAGGGAGATGTGCTGGGCAGGACCCCGGTCTTGGATGGAAGGAGCGGCGTGGTGAGCCTGGGGCTCTCCCCTGGGCTTCCAGCGACTCTTGCTGCGCTCACTAAGCCGGCTGCCTCTATTGGCCGGGATGGTGGGTTGGGTGAGCCTGCTCAGGCAGCTACGATGGGCGGCACTCCTCTGGTTTAGGGGACGGCTGCTGTTGGAGGGCCAAGCGGTATGGCGCTGTCTGTCACGCCGACGGCGTCCATTGGTTTTGCGTCGGCGGCAATGGCGCCCCTGCCTCTTCGGAGAGCTGGCAAGGCCAAGGTGTTTGCGGGAGAAAGGGCGGTCCGCAAGCCGATCGTCGTCGACATGGAAGCCGCTTTGCATGCGGTTGCGGGGAGGCTGGCAATGGCCCGTGTCCTCTAGCCATACCCGGTCGACCACAAGGCGGTCGTCAACGACCTCCGCTGTCCATGGAGGTTGCGTGGCAATGCGGTGGCCCAGCGGGTCACGAACAATGATGGTCGCTTCGTCATCACCTTCACGAAGGAAGGAGACCTGAAGCATGTTCTTCGGGCAGGGCCATGGCACTTCAGGAAAAATGTTGTGCTGATCGCGGAGCTCAACGGGAAGGTCAACCCTCCTGAGGTGTGTCTCGATTCCTTCATGATCTGGGTCCAAATTCATGGACTTCCGGTGCCTATCAAGACTGAGAGCATGGGCTGGGTCCTAGGTGACTAGCTGGGCATGGTTAAGTCTATGTATCTGGATGTCATTAACTCTAGCGTTGTCCCTTCCTCGATTCATGTTTGGAGAGTAAAGGTTCCCTTACGCATCAAAGTGTTTATGTGGTTTGTGCATAAACAAGTCATTTTGACTAAGGATAACCTGGCAAACGCAACTGGATGGGCTCATCTAGGTGTAGCTTTTGCGATAATAACGAGAACATCAAACACCTCTTCCTCGATTGCCCGTTGGCTAAGATTCTGTGGCGGTCGATTCATATTGCGTTTAATATTAATCAGCCCACCTCTATCAACATGTTATTTGGACCATGGCTTGATGGGATTGATTCCGATACCGCAAGACACGTTCGTGTTGGCGTTTGTGCTTTACTTTGGGCAGTATGGAACTGCAAAAATGATTTAGTTTTTAACAGATCAACAAACATTCACTTTTTGCAGGTTATCTTCAGGGCCACGACATTCATCCGTATATGGTCGCTACTCACTCCGACGGAGGCCAGGGAGCGTTTGGTTACTGCGTCTACCCGATGGGAGATGGTAGCGCGGGGTATTTTCAACCGGTTTGGATGGCGGTCATGTAATAGGATAGGCATATAGTGCTCCTATTATGTTTGCCAGCCGGTTGTGGCTTAGGATTTCAGCTCTTTCGAGCTTTTACTTTTTTCCGCACCAACATACTTGGAGACTTTGTTACTGGGTTTTTTTTTAATAATATGAGCCGTATGCATCTTTCTGATGCAGAGGCTGGGGTAAACCCCCTTTTCAAAAAAAGAAAAAAAAAACAAAACAAGCAGATCGTCGACGAGCACCTCCAGTCCGGGTCATTCACAAGGTGGATGAGCCGCTAAGGAAGAACGTCGTCATCAACCCCTTCGGTACCACTGAGGAAATCAGTTTCAATGTCAAATATGAGATACTCCCTAATTTCTACTTGTGTTGTGGTATTGTGGGGCATACAACTGCCAAGTACTGCAGCATCCCAATGGAGCAGCGCAAGGTGAACTACTCCCTCGAGCTCAAGGCGTCTGCTCGAGTCCGGCGGCACCTAGACTATTGGGGGCTGCCAGATTGTCGGGAAGATGATGAGAACATGGCAAACATCAAGCTGCCGGACAAGGTGATATTGGTGGTCGCTACGGCAGTTCAGAACTTGTCTGTGGCTGCGACCCCACTGCTCCAATCTCCGGCCGGTCAGGGGGCACTCGCGGTGTCCATGGAGACTGATCCTGGGCTGCGTGTACTTGGTTTCTCCCAGGAGGGGAGACCAGTGCTGGTTGGCTCGGGGTCAAAGGACACGCCTCCAGTCTTAGCGATGGAGTCTTCCGGTCAGGCTGATGGGGGTGCCAACTACACCAACAAGGATGCAGTAGCGCTTGGCAGCAAGGGCGCTGCTACTATGATCATAGCAGCAGCGCTGGTCCTATAAAACGCGCTACTACTACAATTGATAAACCGTTTCAAGTATGCTAGGGATAGTGCTAGCGCTCACGTTTAGCAAGCGCTACTATTATGCATCTTAGCAATAGCGCTTTTTCCCCGACCAGCGGTACTGATAAGTTCAGTCCCCCCTCCTAGACCAAAGTTTAGTCTCACCTCACTCCGTGAATAGAATTTTTACCACCTTAAATATGGTGCTTCTGAAACCATCAAAACCACTTGGTCTTCATTGAACTCTATGTGTAGGATGTGTGACCAAAATAGGAGTCTTCGTCGGTTCTTAAATTGGGAAAGATTCCTATTGACAATTTAGATTCTACACAAAAAGATCATTGATGACCAATGTATTATTTATTTATTTTTTACATTCTTATCCTTATCAGTAGCGCCTTTCTTCAGAAAGCGCTACTGCTAAAATCTGTAGCAGGAACGCTTTTCTTCAGAAACCACTGCTACATATGTGAGCAGTAGCGCTTTTTAGTAACAAGCGCTACCACTAAGGGCCCTTATCCAAATAACCGGCCCGCGCGCATCCTCTCACTTTCCCCCTCACACTCTCGTCCGTCGCCTCTCTGTCGCCGCCGCCATCGCTGTCCTCCTCCTCCACCGCAAGGC
This sequence comes from Triticum aestivum, assembly GCF_018294505.1. Lineage (NCBI taxonomy): Eukaryota > Viridiplantae > Streptophyta > Magnoliopsida > Poales > Poaceae > Triticum > Triticum aestivum. Next base: position 55,645,948 of record NC_057801.1, on the reverse strand, counting down.
CGATCCCTCCCTCCTCCTCCTCCTCCTCCTCCTCCCTCCTCCTCCTCCTCCCTCTCCGGTGCCGGCGGCCCCCTCTACCTCCTCCCTCTTCACCGGCGGCTCCCTCCTCCTCCTCCCTTTCCGGCGGCCCCCTCCTCCCCCTCCTCCTCCTCCCTCCTCCTCCCTCCTCCTCCCTCCTCTCTCCTCCTCCCCCTCCTGCTCTCTCCTCCTCCTCCTTACCCTCCTCCTGGCCTCCTCCCACACTCCTCCTCCCCCTTTTTGTAAATAGGTTTTGTTCTTATTAAATGTAGGTTTTTGTTTTTAGTAAATTTGAATAGAATAAAATATGAAATTGAAAAAAATAAGTAAATGTAGGTCTTTTGAATAGAATAGGACATTTTTTAAAAAATTGAATAGAATAGGAAATTATAAGTAAATTTGAATAGAATAATTAAATATAGCTTATGGAGTTTCACTAAGACCTAAGATGACGATAATAATGTTTTTTTTATATTTTGTTTTTGTAGAAATCAAGGAGCCCCTGCATCATCCCCGCTGTCGTCCCCTTCACCGCCCCCCTCTGACCTCGATCGAGGTGAGACCAGCCACCCCATGTTGCTAATTTAATTTAGGTGTTTCAGGTGTTTAATCTTAGAATAATGTAGTATGAAACCCTGCTTATTGAACGCTCAAATTGGAAAACTACTCCATCAAGTTTGAATGCTCATATGATGTAGATATAAACATGTATATCTTGTGTTGCTCAAATAGGATATGTGCTTGCCCAAGTGGCCAGTCATGTTTGCAGGTTACACCTCCGAGTGGCCTATGTTTTACCGGAGTATTGATTAATTTCCTTTCCAGCAAATTTCAGGCGCTCGATATGTCCCTTTTTAGCAAAGGTCATGCCGGATTTTTCCGTGAATTCTGGAATGACTTGTGCTAGAATATGTAGGAAATGTCGAGTGGCCTGGATTTTCTACAAAAATAATTAAATGATATTTTGGGTGGACTTTAAGTCTGTCGAGGATCCACCATATATGAGAGGACGAAGAATCCCGACTGTTGTCGTGGGCGTCGTTTCTCCTTCTTCTCTGGGTGCTAGACCTTTGTTGTACACTAGGGGAAGGAGGAGTAATGACCATCACCGATGGTCGCAAATGTCAGAGAGGAATCAGTGAGGGAGAGTCTCCACCATATATGAGAGGATGAAGAATCCCGACTGTTGTCGTGGGGGTAGCTTCTCCTTCGTTCCCATGTGCTAGACAATTTGGTGTAATGCACTCGGGAACGAATGGAGGAGCTACCATCACCGACGGTCGAATATATACACCACGTGAGCTGAGAGTTTTCAAGAAAAGACTCGACAGACCGATAGTCAACCCATTATGAATAATAATGATCTAAATTAGTTTTTGTGGTACATATATTTAATTTTACAAGTTTAATCTTTGAATTATGAACATAGGAAATGTCGTCAGACGAAGAAGGTCCCGGGAAGTGCTCCTGGTGCGGCGACAACTGGGGTTTCTGCGACAGGCCTCACTTGCTAGAAGGTCGACGCTCCAGCATTAAGCTTGACAAGGCCTTCGATTGTGATATGGTAAGCTACGACGCAAAGTGTTTTTTCGTAATTAAGTTCGACTTCTACTACTTCAACGTGTAATTTTCGTCTTGTACAATTCGACTAGCTTATTCCATGGCGTGCAAGACGCTGTGTCTTGGAGAGGATGGGTTTTGAAGATCATGAGAGGAATAAAACAAAGAAATTTAACCTAAGGACCCATCATGGTTTGGATTTTCAGGTAAATTTATACAATTCTGAGAGCATATCCCATTTTGGTTACCCGGGTTGGGAAACACTTTGCAAGATGTATGATTTTCAAGAGGGTATGTTTGTCACCATGGATCTTGGTGATCCTGACATTGAAGCAGACAATTTGTACATGTGGGTCCTTGTTGATACGCTTCCAATTTTACCGCTATGTGAGTTTCTCAAATATAGTTATTAAGTAATTTATATTGTTTATTTAAAAATAGTTGACATCTTATTTCCATTTATAGCTTATTTTTATTCCTCAAAGAATGTGCGGAAGATGATAGACAGAACCTACTACACCGATGGCTCTGAGTTAACTTATCAGGAGAAAAATCATTTGGTCGCATTTTGTACTGACCTTGATAATTACAATGCCTATTATCAAACTCCTCCACATTATGGTCAATACATGCCACTAGTGCACGTGTTGAACCACGATAACTTCCATGGAGATCCCTGGTAAGATTTTTTACTATTACAACAGCCGTGCATCTTTTGCATACTTCAAAAACTGAACTACATTGCTAACTACGAAGTTATTACTATGTTTTTTGACAGAAAATCCTGATGCATTGTGTGCCTCATTTGATGTATCAGAATGGTCGCCTTGATGTTTTGAACATACTTCCAGGTCATCATACGAGTCTCACCTATTCATATTGGATTTCTAAAACCGGCGAACACATGGTAATCAAAGAATGGAAAAAATGTATGGGCAATCGTAAGGAGGCTCTTGGAAGCAAGATTGTGCGAAAGGCAAGAATTGGAGACAGAACAATCTCCATTCTCCATAATGGAGAGTCAGGAGCTATCTTGTTTTATGCTATTTTACCTAGGAGAAGGTAGTAGGTCCTAGCTAATACTCATGATCATGTGCTAATAACAACTACGTAGGATTTGTTAGATGACTATGATGATGATGTGGTATCGAGTAGAAGTTGTATGATCGATGATGATGAGTATGACCTGTTATTATGATACCAATGATGAGTTATTTATTATTATGATCGATGATGCATGATGCTAAGTTGTTATATGAGCATGATCAGTTATTATATATATCAGTAGGTGAAATGAACATGGATTAGATTCAAGTGGATGCAACATGTGGTGCACTTCAAAAGTACTACTAATCCAAACTAGATCAAGTTTGGATTACTAGTACTTTCGACATGCACCACATGTTGCCTCCACTTGAATCTAGCTACTCCACGTTCATTTCACCCACTGTTATATATAATAATTAATCATGGTTATAAAATCATATGATGAAAGTACTGTATATAAAACCACAATGAAAATAAGCTGTATTTTTAAAAATACAGGAAAAGTTAGTAGCAGCGCTTTTCAGAAGAAGCACTACTGCTACTTAGTACTACCAGTAGAGCTTACTATAGGAAAGCGCTACTGCTAACTAGGTATAGCAGTAGCGCGTCCATCCAGCGCTACTACTACTAGTTAGCTATAGTGTCTTAGTGGTAGCGCTTGCACAAGCGCTACTACTAGCTCAAAAACAAGCGCTACTAATAGGGTTTTGCCTAGTACTGGTGCCCCTAGTCTGGCCACGGAGGTGCATATGGAGGAGCATACCATTCAATTGGTCCAGGTTGATCTTGTGACTCCACAAGTAAACAATCAGGAAGTTGTCAAGCTACATGAGACACCTGGGCAGCAAAGCGACTTGTCGTTGCCTGATGCGGCGGGTCACAGGTCCCCTGGGGTGCACCTCGACTCCGACTTGGGTGCGCCCAGGATGCAAGATGGAGTCCCGGACGGCGCACAACTGCTATTGTCTGGGGTGGCTGCTACCTCTTAGGGCTCCCTCAAGACGTCGACAAGACCTACAGGACTACTTTTGGGTGGTCCGGTGGAGCATGTGGCAGCTCCTACACTAGGTGGTTTGCATCCGAGCTTTGATGCAAAGGGCTCGGAGACTGTTTGGGGGCGCTGGAAGCGCGTCCACAGAGAGGAGCACAAGGAGCATGTGGAGGTGCAGTACGCCGGCGTCAAGCATGTCATGTTGGGAGTACCGACCCCGCCGAACAGTGGGAGTGAGATCTCCAACCGAAAAGTTGATTTCTTGGGCATCCTTGAGAGCGCGGTGGGCTCTAAGAGGAGGTGCCAGGAGGACCAGGACTTCATCATCAACATGAATAGTAATAGTACTAAGAGCCTTGAGATTTCTTCTTGTAAGAGAGTTTGTGTTGAGAGAGTTTAGGTTGTGTTAGGGGTAGATGGGGTGGTCACTCATGTAACTAGGGAAGTGGATGGGGGTGAGGAGATGTCTCAGAAAAAAAAGAGAATCTGTAGGTGAGGGGAGAGATGTAGGTGAATCTGTTAAGGAAGCTACCGACCCAGGGGCTGTCGGTCAACTTACGGGCGCGGATGATAGCACCCATCTGGAGCCATGAAAATCCTGAGCTGGAACTGTCGGTGTTTGGGTCAACCTCGCACAGTTCAAAAGCTTGTGTGTCTCTCAAAGAAGCACCAGCCCAATGTTATCTTTCTTTCCGAGACAAGGAAAAATAAAGAATATGTTGAATGTTTGCGTTATCGTTTGGGTATGAAAAATGTGTTAACTATTTCAGCTCAAGGAAATGGTGGAGGCCCTGCCATATTTTTGGATGATTTGTATACTCTAGAGTTGAATAAGTTCGGCAAGCATTTCATTGACATGTACATTTGGTCTGGCAATGGCACAAAATGGAGGAGTACCTTCGTTTATGGGGAACCAAAGGCATATCAAAGGTACGTGATGTGGGACCTTTTGCACAGACATAGACCTCTCGGTGTTGGTCCTTGGTTTATGATGGGGGATTTTAATGAAGCAATGTGGCAGACTGAACATTTTTCCGCCATAAGAGGTCGGAAACGCTGATGGCTAATTTCAGGAACGTTCTTTCTGATTGTAATCTTTTTGATCTGGGATTCCATGGTACTCTCGGGACCTACAATAATAAGCAAGAGGGCAGCAAAAATGTCAAGGTGCGAATGGATCATGCGGTGGCATGTCCCCAATGGTCTTCTTTATTTCCGGATTGTAAGGTTTCACATATTATGAGCTCAAGGTCAGATAATTGCCCACTACTTATTCAATTATTGGGTTTTCCTCGCAAGTGTAGAATTGTTAAAAAACTGAAATATGAGGCTTATTGGGAGAGGGAAGGAGGGGTGTTAGAATACCATATTAAATCTTGTTGGAATCAAGGTACGTACATTGAGGATTTGAAGGATGCGGCCAATAATCTGAGTAGTGTTAGGAATAATTTCCATGGCTGGAGTAGAAAACATATTGGTTATCTTCCCAAGAAACTTTATATGGCTAGGAAGAGACTAAATGTGCTATACAAAAGAAATGGTCATGAGGCTATGGTCGAGAGTAAGAGAATTCTGAAGGACATGGATGAGATGCTATATAAATAAGAAATTTTATGGAAGCAAAGATCATGGATTGATAAAATAAAATGGGGGGATAGGAATACAAAATTCTTTCGTTCTAAGGCCACATGGAGGCCTAAGAAGAATAATATATCTAGTCTAAGGAGGAATGATGGAACCATTACTGAGAATGTGGAGGAGATTCATGAGATCACTAATTCCTTTTTAAGCACCTGTATACGAGTGATGATTTTGTTGATCCCTCTCTTATTATTCCTCTTGTGAAACCGCTCGTAAATGATGATATGAATAATGACTTATGCAAGCCTTTCTCGGACCAAGAAATCAGTGATGCTCTCTTCCAAATTGCCCCCCTAAAAGCCCCAGGTCTTGATGGATTTCCTGCAAGGTTCTTTCGAATTGGGGACTGCTCAAAGAGGATATTATTTGTGCAGTTAAGCAGTCTTTTATCACCGGTTTAATGCCTGAGGGGGTAAATGATACAGTTATTCTTCTTATTCCAAAGGTGAAGAATCCCCAATCTATTAAAGAGTTCCGACCTATCAACCTATGCAATGTTATTTATAAAATTATTTCTAAGTGCCTCGTAAATAGGATGAGACCGATTCTTGATGGTATAATCTCTCCAACCCAAAGCACTTTTATCCTGGAAGATTAATTTTCGATAATGTTGTTATACCTTTTGAATGTATGCATTCTTTTAGCACGCTAAAAGATAATCGAGGCGAATTTTGTGCTTATAAATTGGATTTAGCAAAAGCATATGATCGGGTGGATTGGCACTTTCTGAAAAGGATGATGGGCGCGTTGGGCTTTGATGCAGTTTGGATAAAATAGATCACAACTAGGAAATACGCCACCACCACTAGCGTAGGTTTTTTTCATACCAGTAGCGCGGGTTCACGCGCTACTGCTAAGATGCTACAGCTATTTTTTAGTAGTAGCGCGTTTTTTAGCCCTTGCGACAACTAAAAAGTTGGCAGTAGCGTGTTCAACCCACGCTACTACTATTCTATACCTACGCTACTACTATCAAAGTAGTTGTAGCGCACCATTTTGCCCAAACGCTACTGCTAACTTATTAGAAATTAAAAAAAATAAAAATTAGATGCAATATTCGTGAATGGAAATCAAGACACGTCTGGTGCAAAGGTCACATAACCATCTTAGCACTTGCAGTGTTCATGGATTTAACATTGAACATCTCAACTCGAAGAGATCACGAGAACCCATTTAACATCAGACGCAAATAACAAGACCACTTCTCTAGATGTATCTACCAAGCCTCGGAGTTCAAACATCAGACGCATTGGCATCGAGGTCCTCCACCCCTGTGACCTCTGGCGTCGCAATCACCTGGACGATCGTCTGTGCGATGGTGGCATGGAGGTAGTCTTCGTGTTATCTCTCCTGCTTGGTCACCGTACCTGCAAAAAGGAGAGGACAATATCAATGATCCAATCAACCCGCGGCGTGCAAAAGATATTGGTTATGACTAGTTGTTGCTGAACGAAAAACATTTGAAATTTTGAAAGCATGGATGCAATACAATGTATGTACAATACCTGTGCGTTACAACTGAAGTTGTGACAACTGATGATGTTTGCATCACATTCTTGCCAGATACCTCAATAGCATCCCATACTTTACCTGAACCATTAAGCAAGTAAGAGATAACTAATAATAATATGTGATGCACCAACGGTTACGCATATCAAATCTCTTGAACTAATACAAATATAGTTCTGATCACACATTAGCTCTTAGAATTGTTCTAGTCTTTTATTTAAATTCAGGCATCTTAACCCAGTGTACCCTACAATAATAGTACGCTAAATACTCGGGATTTTCTTGGGGATGCCCAGTAAAACATAAAATCCAAATCGCAGTATGATTTCATCTTATCTAGTGGTTTGGATATACTTGGCCTTAACTCTGTAATTGAACTAATGAGCATCTACTCTCTTTATGAGAAAACATTGGTTTCAACTTCTACTTTCTAATCCATGAATTTGGCGAGGGGGCAAGGAAAAGCTAATACTACAAAAAAATACACTTCTGTGATGATACGTGTTTGTCACAGTAGGTCGGGTTTTTTGTCATGCATGTACATCCATGACAAATTTATGACAGAATCAAGAGAGCCATACCTGTGCTATCGTAGAGGTGTTCCATGACATTACCAAAATTATCATCACAGAAGTGTCCACTTCCATGACGATAAATCGCGCGTCACAGAAGTGCTTTCGTCAAGGGTGACCGACATGTGGCATCCACCATAACGGAACACCGTTAAGCTATCGGGCCAGGTTTTGGATCCGATAACCCGTTAACAGCCCCGACCAATGGGGATTTTCCATGTGTAAAATCATCATTGGCTGGAGGAAACATGTGTCGGCTCACCGTTGGGACAAATGTCATCCGCTCATTGGACCAAAGGCGCCTACGGTACGGTGACACGTGGCATGGCCCAACAGAGGCCCATTCCTATGAAAAGGCCGGCCCGTTTGACTTGGTCAAAAGGTGGCGGGTTGGCCCACGGAAAGCCTGTTAACGGCCTATTCGCATATAGCCCATTTACAGCCCGCTAACCCAGGGCCCGTTATGCCCTATCCGAATTAGGCCCAGTAGCGTCATCTGGGCCGTCCAATATGATTCAGCCCGTTCTAACTTCCGGCCCATGTGTGGCCCATGACTTCTTTCGGCCCATACGCGGACCTTTGTAACTCTTGGCCCATTAATGGCCCGTGGTGAAACTGGCCCATACTGAACAGTGTATCACTTTATACCCATTAACGGCCCGTTATTCCATTGGGTCGTTTCCAGCCCAAGTTATCTTTCGGCCTTCTCAGGGCCCATTGATTCTTGGGCTCATTTGCAGCATTCGGTTACATACGACCCGTTATTGTCATTTTCCGCTTGTGGGCCAAATTCAGCCCGTCGTTACAGTCGGCCCATTTGCGGACCGTTGATACGTTGGGCCGTTTTCATCTCGAAAAAACCCATTGGGCTCTTTTCATAGAGTTATCAAATACGGCCTATTAACGGACCGTTATGGTCCACGAATAATACGACCCATGATTGACGAAATGATGATACGCCCCGTAGAAGGCCCATGGATCCTACGGCCCATATGAGGCCCATGGAAGTACGGCCCGTAGAAGGCCCATGGATCATACGGCCCGTAGAAGGCCCATCGACCCTACGGCCCGTAGAAGGCCCATGGACCCTAAGGGCCGTATAGAAGGCCGATGGATCCTACGGCCCGTATAGAAGGCCAATGGATCCTACGGCCGGACGAAGGCCCATGGATCATACGGCCTGCAGGAGGCCCATGGTTACAACAGTTCGTGTGTTGCCATGATTATTTTGGCCTAGTTACCAAAAATAGGCTATTGTGGCCACTAGAAAAAACAGAAAAAGAACTGCAGTGACTACAAGCAAACAACTAAACAAGACAATAAGGAAATAAATAAGCAAGCAATTAACGCTAGCCTATTACCGCTATTACACATATTACATCCACTGGGCATCAAAGTTCGCCACCAGTGCAAATATAGGGAACAAAGCAGCACATTACATACACTGGCCGTCAAAATTGGCCACCAGTGCAAATAAACGCGGCAGCAAAACAAGAGCATAACTGAAACAACTTCAGAAGAGCTCAAGAAACGTTATCCTGGGTATCCACCATGCTGGCAATAAGCTTAGCAAGCTGATTAGCTTTGTCCTGTTTGGCGCTAAAATCCTCCAACGCTTTCTGTTGCACCAGAAAGTATGCATCTGAATGCTCCAGGGACTTCCGCAGTCCTTCCGCTTCTTGTCGCAGCACAGCTGATCGATGTCTTTCAGCTTGTAGTTGAGACTCAAGAAACCGAACTGATTCAGACAGTGAGTTTGAATAGCTTGTGCAAGCGGTAGTGGCCAGTAACTCGAACACTAAACCAAGACAGGACTTTGGGGTTGTCTCGCTGTCTTCAAGATAGTCTTCCTTAGCTGTTTTATCAGCTTTGTTGGAGACCAACAAGGATGTGTCACTATCCTGAACCTTATCTGCATTACTTCCTTTACCATTGCTTAATAAGGCACTCTTCCCCAATATTCTGTCAGCATTCTAAAAGAAGAAACAAGCAGACACATAACAAGTTTAGCATGTACTAGTATATGAAACTCATTTCGGTGAACCAGTTCAGTAGTAAGGTGGACAGGATTAAACTACCAAGTCTTCTATTGCCAAGTACTAGTACATAATAAAAGCATCAAACAAACATATATCTATGTCCTATGGTCACTGCATTGTCTTGCCAAATCAAAATAGAGACACGGTTCAAATCATATCAGTTCAAGACAAAGCAGCAGTGAAAGAATACAAAGCGTGGGAAACTACACGGCACAACAAGATTTCAGATGGGTACCACGGGTCTACATGTACAACAACACTATTGGCTCTGTTGTGATGCTAGTAATGTGCATGATATGAAAGTCAACTGTATACACAATTGAAATTGAAATCAACAGAGCTATTGATAAGAGCAAACCTGTTAAAGAAACATGCGTGAACATACCTGCTGTGCCATTGGAGTTTCGATTGGATCCTTCAATTTAAAAATAAGTTTGTATGAGTAAATACAGTGATACAAGAGCAAAGCAATCATAGTTAAAAAAGGCGCGCCTAAGCGAGCGCTTAAGCGCGCCTAGGCTCTAGGCGTTGGCAAAACGCATTGCGCATAACTACGCATAATCTGTGCATAACTGCGCATAAGCATGCGCTTTGGTCAGTAAAGCGCAAGGCGGTGGCAAAACGCACAATTAACGCCTAGCGCTTTTTTGAACTATGATAGCAATGGAATCTTAAATTAGAACAGTTGTTCTTCAGGTTTAGGCACTTGTTCTACATGAACAGAGTACAGTAAGACGCAAGAATATAATACTTAAAAATAGAAAATGAGCTCATAGACCTTACCACATTCTTGGTTCGGGACCAGTACAGAACAAGGCGTTCCCAGTCATCGTCCAGTAAATGTGTCTCAGGAGAACGTAAGGGAATTTGATGAGTTTCTTTGCCGGTGAAGTACGTTTTCTTCAGGTAATTCCGATACTGCCACCAAGCATTCTTGAAGATAGCAGAGGTATTAGCACAGGTTACCTCATCCTGAGTTTCCAAATCGGTCCTTCTCTATAGAGAAAAATGGGAAAATTTGTTGTATTATAACCATCATGGAGGTAGGATGTATGGGACGAAGCAAAGTAATTGCCATGAATAACATTACTTACACATAACTCCTGGACAAACACCTGCAACTGGCATTTTCCTTCATCTTCAGTATAATATTTCCAAGATGGGAAGATACGCACATACGATTTAACAACATCAAATGCGATAGATGCTAAACTACGACTAGCTGGTTGTGCTTCCTCCACAGGAATAGGCGTACTAACTGGTGGAGTTGGGGTTCACCGTGATAGTACTGGCCCTTTGGGCACTGGAGCTGCCTTACTAACTGCTCTTGTTTGGGAGCTCTGTGGTGGAGATGGTGCTGTGTCAACAGGAACTGGGTTACTATCGGCTGGGGTTGGGGTTAGATTGGGTGAAGCTGGTTCTCTGTCCATCGCAGTAGGGGTACAATCTGCGAGAGTTTGGGTTATGTGTGGTAGGGCTGGTTCTTGTGCATGTACAACCGGGGTGCTATCTCCACCAAGAGGTAGCACTGTTTTATTTGAAGACCGTGTTTTTAGTCCGCTAGATACTGGCATCACCCGCTCCAATTCAAATGGCTGATAAACAGGAAACATAGTTGAATGTACAGACATTGTATGAGAGACAGATGCAATAGATAGTGTGGAAAAAAGAGGGCATGAAATAATTGACATGTATATTGTTTAACTAAAACGGATAGCATGACATAATTTCACATATATGATGTCTATCTAAACTGGATAGCATAGCATAACATAATTCAAAGATATGATGAATAACTAAACAGGATCGCATGACATAATTCACCTACATGTTATCTAAGTAATCAGGATCGCATCATTTAATTCACATATGTGATTTATATGCTAAACAGAGGGCATTCGATATGATGTCTGAACTAAGAACATGGTGTTGAATATTGTGTATATGATGTCTAAACTATGCAATGCAAGACACCGTATGCATGATATGAGCAGTATAACCGTGCCAAGTTAGAGCATACACCTCAGTGGGGGAATAGGACTGGTCATCTGTCTCTGAATCCATCTCTGAGGAGCTATCGGGACCCAACAAGAGATCTGCTTCGACAGGTAGCACTGTCTGCTCTGAAGGCCTTGTTTTCACTCCAGATTTTTCCATCTCCCACCCAAATGGCTGATTCACAGGAAGAGTAGTTTAATGTACAAACATTGTCGACAAATGGAAATGTAATGAAGAAAAGGATGGGCAAGATATCATTCAAATATATGATGCCTGGTTAAACAGGATGGCATTGCACATTTCACATATATTATGGCTGGCTAAAAGACATGAGACTGCATAATTCCCATATATGATATAGAAACTAAACAGGTGGCATTACAGAACATGTCTAAACTAAGCAGATGACATATATGATGTCAAAAGTAGGCACTGCAAGGCAACATATGCATGATATGACTAACATCATCATGCCAAGGTAGAGCAAACACCTTGGGGGGTAAATAGGAGTGGTCAGCGGCGTCTGAATCCGCCTCAGAACAGATATCTTCCTCTGGATTACAATCTGGAGAGGGGTGGGGAGGGTTTGCCATTGAACCCACCATGGAGCGATGTCTGCATGACATTGTATTGCCGCGCAAAACTCTTCTCTTTTTCTCTACATGTTCAGCATGACTGTGTACAATATCTGACATGCATACGAAAAAAATATGGTGAGATTATGTAAGGAGAGCATGCAGAAATTTAGAGTGATGGTAACAACCAGTGGATCGACGTTTTTCCGTTGAACCAAAATAGCCCTAATGGATCGACGTGAATGTATAGTAATAAGTGATGCAACAAGTGTACAACCTCTTTGCCGTAGCCGTGTCGACCTCAGCATCATTGGGTTGGTCGCTGAAGCAGTTGAGGCAGAGGTGGCTGTCGGAGGTGTGGAGGAAGATCTGAGGAATCTGTAGACGGCGTCCAGGGCACTGCTCTGTTGTGATGGATCGTTCTGTCGTTGGAGCAGCTCCGGTGAGCCGTAAGACGTCAAGGCTGAAGCAGCACAAGACAGACATCGTCAATCTCAAGTGGGATTCTAATAGCATCTCCAGTAGATGATGTAAAATGGATGTAAAATTAACATCACCAAAAACCACCTGACTACAACAGATGAGGTAAAAACTGTTGACTCTGAACTTAACTGTCGAAACTGAAATTTACTGTGGAATCTGAATGCTACTGTCGAAACTGAACGCAATGGTAGCAGAGAGGCACTTGACATGTAGTTTAGGGAGGGCCTGCAGTTCATCTTCAACCTGCACCCCCCCTGAGCCGCCAGCCACCACCGGCCGAACCGCCGGCCCCAGCGCCGCCTCGCCGCCCCGAAACAACTCGCCACCGCCGCCCCGGCCAGCCCTCTAGGCCCCCCCCGCCCTGAACCCTAAGATAGATAGTGGGGTACCTCTCCGGCGAGCCCCGTCCCGCTGCGGGTGGTTCTTCCTTAACTCCGGCGAGCCCCCCCAACCCCTGAAAATCGACTGACCCAAAAGTCGATTCAGTCGACTGAAGTGTGGCTTAATCGGAGCAGAGCAGCAGCACGAGCGAGGGGGAGAGCAGCAGCAGCAGCTGGGCGAGCGAGCGATGGAGCGAGAGCCGGAGCAGCAGCAGCAGCAGCGCGAGCAAGCGAGCGAGAGCCGGAGCAGGAGTAGCAGATCCGGTTGGTATGGACGCCGCCGCCGAAGGGGCCTCGCACTAGGGGAGAGCCGCCATGGAGATGTCGCCCACGGCGCCGGCTTCAAGGTAGCCGCTCCATTGGGGTGCGGGATGGAGCACCGTCAGTGTCGGGAGGTCGAGTTAAGGAGAAGGTGCGATGCGATGAGTGTACAACCTCTTTGGTGGAGCCGAGTAGGCCTCGGCTTCATCCGAGAAGTCTATGAGGATGTTGCGGTTCCGGTGGAGCAGGTTAAGGCGGCGCTGTGGGGATGGAGCAGCCGCGATAGACGAGGCGATCGTCGGAGCAACTCCTTGGAGGTGGAGGATGGGGCGGCTGAACCGGCGGGACGGCGAGATGGACGACGGATCCTCATCCGGGTAGGTGGACGAGGCACGTCGAGCTATTGCGGTGGACGAGGTCGTCGGGGAAGAGGGTCCGGCTGGGCAGCGGTGACGTGGCAGACGGAGGAGGGTGGGGTTTCGCGGCTGGAGCGGAGTGGTTATGGCGGCCTGGGATTTCGAATGGCGAAAAGGGGGCGATGGGAGGGGGTGAAGCATGACTTAGGGACGCGCTTGTCCAAAATGTAGGGTGTGTTACAAAAGTACCCCCACCGATTTGAACTAGCGGCCCTTTCGGCTCAGGGTTAGAAGGGGGATTTCACGTGTCGGGATTTGGCAGCTGGAGGGAGTTTTCGCGCGCGTTGTAATTTCGGGATAGCAAGGCGCGGGTTGTGAAGGCGCCAGTTTTGAGAGCACGATATCTGAATTTTCGGGATATAACAAGACGCGGGTTGAATTTTAGGGACAACCCTAACGTGTAGTAATATTGTACTTGTACGTACCAAATCAATTGACACTTCCCTCAACCAAAAAGAAAACGAAAAAAATAAAACTATTCACACCACACAAAGAGAGAGTCTTGCCCCGTTTTACTATACAAATGCTATTCAAAGCTATGTCCGATTAATTTTTTTGCTCGCTGTATAATGCATGTAACCTACTCATACCAACATTTTAGTGCATTCCAAATGTCTATACTACCGCTGCAATTCGAACTAAATTTGAATTCGTTTCTCTATTTCAATAAGAATCTACAATCATGATTGTTGCCAACTTCAACCATCATAGTTTCCTTGCTATCCGCCAGATATAAATCGGACGGCCTATAATGCAGGATGGCAGGCACACCATCATCAACAACTCCGTTTTTTATAAGAGTAGAGATAAAATATATTAAATGTAGTATAACATGTTCATAACCACACCATGTGTATCACCGTTATATATATTCACACATGCGTCGGTTTAAAACACTATGATAAATTCTTCAAATATCCGAATTCGCTTTTTATAATGAAGTATATATGATCTCTATTCGTCTTTTACACCCACACAACCCTCTTATCTTTGTAGCTAGCGCTAACTTTCTCTTGTGCATGCACACGCCCGCATCCCTCTCACCCTCCCTCAGCATTCTCTAGCTCCATCGCGCAAATTCGTCTTTTCACTTTAGGTCGTTCACCCATGGTGTGTGTAGGCCCCCAGCTCCTTCTTTACGGCACACATCGATCGATATGCCTCTCTAGCCAGGTGTGCCTAGCACAAACACAAGCTTCCCCTCTTCTCTTGTCACCGTCCATGCCTCACTCCCACCACTCTTTTCATCGTTCTCGTACTCGCACACTCCTCCCCCTCGATATAGTATGCCTCTCGTACCACCTCCTACATGCATCCCTCTCTCTCTATCCTTCTCCTCGTGCCTCATTTGCTTCTAACACACACATGCATGTATACCGATCGATCTCCCAACATATACCTAGATCGACTTTAACTACCCCCCCCATCGATCGACGTACCTCACAAGTTATGTCTCTCCTTTCTCTAACAAAGGGTGATTGATCTTCCTAGGTAGTTATGTCTGCTTACCACAGCCACATCGTCCCCCCTCATCATTCGTGCATGCCTCCTGACCCGTCTCTCACACGCACGTGCACAGACAACAAGCAGCCATCTCCTCTCTTATTGATATTGCGGGCGTGCCCTCCGTCTGTCTAGCAAGCCTATCCCACCATTTGTTAGAAGCAACTCCACTACCACCCCCTCCAACACTCTAGCTCTGTCTCTCTCCCAACCTTATTCCTCTCCTGCACATATGCATGGATGCTGATCGATCTCCCTTAATACATGAGGCAGATCGATCTCCTTAATACATGAGGTAGGCCTCTCTCCTCCTCCACACATATACCAGCCATTGTACCTCTATAGTTAATTGGGCCTCCCTCTTCCCCCACCACACACCGATAGTCGAGCGCTGCAGGTAGGTATCCATGCCATAGAGACAAACTGCACATGTCCCCTCTCACGTTCCAGTAGGCCAGCCACTCTATATCTTTGACGTGGGCACACACAAATTCGATGGCACTCTTTATCGATCGCGCGCGCACACACACACACATCATCCCTCTCTTCGATTCTATGGACACCTCAAGCCGATGATACCTCCACTCTCTTCTCGTGGATCGCCCCCTCTATATACATGTTATATCCAGGACTCTATTTCACACACATTGCATATGTTACATTTTTTGATTGACCCCCCCCCCAAAAAAAACTCTCAAGAACCCACACACTATATCTCTCTAGGTTTGTATCTCTCTCACACAACCCCACGTAGGTGGTGTACGTATACAAGAAGAGAATAGGTGCACCGTGCACGTACTCACGCTTCGTGCCCAGCCACACCCGCGCGGGTACACGGTGGAGCTCATTTCTTTACGAAATGCAGCCCACGTGCTAATTTGAACGCATGTAGCGGTTGTTTACCTAGGGAGGTCGTGTACCACGCGTGCACGAAACAAAGTTCGACTTGACGCGTTGCCGGTTATTTTTAAATAAGTTATAGCGCTCAATGGCACGTACACAGAATATAAAACGATTTTTATGGAGAAAAAGGTAGTCCGCTCACTATATACAATGGAGCCTGCCTGCCTGGTTTGTCGCTCTTCAGAGTATCTCACACAAGGCTGCGGTGGCCTCTCTTCTCTCTCACCGTTGGTCACTGATCCGGCCGCATCCCGTCCGCCTGGGGAAAGGGAGTGCGGTGGCCTCTCTCTCTCTCACCGTTGGTCACTGATCCGGCCGCATCCCGTCCGCCGGGGGAAAGGGAGGAAGTGCATCGTTTCTCCTTCGACGTGCCAGGCAGCACGTCCCGATCTGCGGTACACGCGTTCTCTCTGACCAAGCTCCGGCGCGGCAGGCCTACGCCACCTGCTCGCAGATTCCGCCCGCCGCCGCTCACCTAGTTACATCCCGACGACCTCCAGGTATCCCTCCGGCCTTGCTCCACTGCCCGTCTTCCCACGTCGCTGCATGTGGATCTTCCATAGTTCTTTGCCCAAAACGTAGCTCGTCCGGCGTACTTTCCATATTGCATTCTCGTCCTCACACCGTTTTAGACAAACACACCGTGTTGTTATCTTCCCTTAGGACAAGGAATATCCTTCTTTTTGTCGTCGCATGTGTCATCAACTGTTATTGGCCAGTAATTGTTTCCTTTCTACCTCTTTTTTGCAAACAGGGCTATCCATTTCACCTCGTTGCTATTGCGACCTTTTGGTGAACTGCACAAATCACTTTTTTCTTAAGAGTGTTTTGTGCAGTTGTACTAAAATGTCACACGGGCAACGTCTCTACATTTCAGTGCGACTGCACAAAGGGAGATTGGTTTTGCTCTATCCTCCTCATCCAACTCCGAGCCTAATCTTCTCCAACTAGTTAGTCTTAAGAGAGACTGCAAAGGTGACCGGCTTCTATTTGTGTGTTTATTGTTTCATCAGCAGTCCTCTATTATCGTAATCACACTTAATATCTTTGGAACAGGGACGCTCAGCTCTATTTTAGTGGAACTGCACAAAATGATCGGAATGTTGCATGCTCCAGACAGCTACTTTTTTCCCAACATGCCTTGTTGATTTAGACAGAGCTGGGGGGACGTTGCTGCCAATGAAAGCATGGATCAATTTTAATTTAACACCTTCTCACAACTCTGTTTTCAGTTGTGATGTAATTATTAGCTCTGATCTGCTAATAATTGACATGCATTAGCAAGGAAGTTAGTTTTTTATTGTTTCCGAAAGAGCATCGATGGCAAGACACGCGAAACAAAAGCTGAAAGCTCACACCATTGTACAATTTCATGTCGCTGGAAAATTATTTGTATAGTACGTCAATTATGTAAACAAATGATGGAAGCTTGATAGCATTGCCAGAAGCCTCTTCATCATCCGGGTCCATGTGCCATGCACAAAATTATACTCCTTCGTTCCTAAATATTTGTCTTTTTACAAATTTCAAACGGGCATATTTTAGAGTGTAGATTCACTCATTTTGCTTCGTATGTGTACTCCCTCCGTTCCTAAATATTCTATTCGTCTTTCTAGAGATTTCAACAAGTGACTACATACGGAGCAAAATGAGTGAATCTACACTCTAAAATATGTCTATATACATCCGTATGTGCCAGTCCATTTGAAATCTCTAAAAAGACAAATATTTGAGTAGTCACTCGTTGAAATCTCTAGAAAGACAAATACTCCGGAGTATATTTAAGAACCGAGGGGGTAGTGCACAACCGCATGGGAGACTCAGCCCGGTCGTTGCGCCGCATTAATAGTGAGTAATGAGCAGTCAAATCATAAGCCCCACCTTTCCCACTGTAAGTTGCTCTGAAGAAGCAACCATCAATACGCTCTTCTTTGAATCCGCTCATACTACTCCATCCGTCACTGTTTATACAGCGCGCTTCAGAAAAAAGAAAAAAATCTGTGGGACCAAGGCGACTAGCGATCGGCCTGAAAAATAGCATTGGTAGTTATAGCACGGCGTCTATTACTAGAGGGAATAATGCGTACACACATGCATGCAGTGCTTCCACCCCGGGTACACACATGCATGCACTTACTCCACTCCGTAGTAGTACAGAGTACATGGAGAGAAAATTGTGGACTTGATTGCGGTTACCACGCCCTAATTAATTGAGCATTAAACCAAACGCATCTAAAGTCTCTCTGGTGGTGGAAATGCATTGAGAGAAATGCATCATAATGAAGCGCGCCCGGTAAACTGTGACGGAGGGAGGAGTAGTATGAAGGTGCAAAACCAAGTACGCGTATGGCCAGTCGGTCAACGCACCT
The DNA here is from genome assembly GCF_018294505.1 of Triticum aestivum. Taxonomy (NCBI): domain Eukaryota; kingdom Viridiplantae; phylum Streptophyta; class Magnoliopsida; order Poales; family Poaceae; genus Triticum; species Triticum aestivum. The sequence continues at coordinate 55,627,683 of NC_057801.1, read as the reverse complement.
CCTCTTGGCATATCACTGACATGTGGGACAGGAGTGTGAGCAAACCGATCTCAATTGACGGCAAAGAGCCAACCCGCCGTTCCTTGAGAGAGACGAGGAGCGAGAACACACAGACGGGCTCGCACGGAGGCCAAGATATATTCGAGCATGGTTGGTTGATCGATATCATTCATTACATGTTGGGCTGCCGTTTTCCGCCCTTCTCCGGAATAAACGTGTACTTTATCAGAGATAAAAAATAAGAGTACAGACGCTCCACCATGCGGTTCTAGTAGTAGTACTACTTGTACTACTGCGCTTGGCTCTTCGCCTCTTCGTGAAGTCGAACAATAATGGTACTCCGCATGTTGGGTGCTACAGTGTATGCCTCTGACAATCTGACACCGAATAGACTGATGCATGTCCATCGAGGGTAGGTTGCATTAGTCAAAAGGCGTAAGCGAGCTTCACGTTGTCCTGCAAGCTTCTCCTTGTTCTGCGAGTTGACGGGACACACCAAAAAGTAGTGCTAGTCCATACTCCCTCCTTTCCGATTAAATGAGAGAGCTTTACTTATATATAAGCATTCTTAGGACGATCAGCCAAGACACTGGTCGTTGGACTTCATAATACGCTCATTGCGCTCAATATATATATATTCCGGTATTTATACAGTCACTAGCTCACCCTAATTGAGTAGGTGTGTGCATTCACGTGTAGGTTGAGCACTTGAGCGTGACCGTGCATGTCCCATCGTGTGCTCGGACATGCATGCATTAGGGCGTCGCGCGCATTTTTGCGTCCATGTGTATGTGTGACTGTTGCATACACGTAGGGGGAGTACGTGTAGGGGCCACTAACGAGCAGTCAAATCACACAGTAAGTTAGTCAGAAGAAGAAACCATCATTTCACTCTTGAATGACATGTACGCAATATAAAATGGTTGATATGGAGAGAAAAAGAAAACCACTATATATACACTAGCAGGAGCCTAAGTTATAAGCCTGCTTGCTTAGGTTGCTCTCTTCACAAGCATAGAACGATGGGCCTGATCCCGCAGCTGGGGGATGGGAACAATGTTCTGCGTAGACGCATCAACATCGGCGAGGGAGAAAACCCACAGTCGGTGCGTCCCAATCGGGGTCACCGCGGTATGGGCCGATGTCGCGTCCCAACCGCCCTTCTAGCTACAGCCACACATCCTAGGTATAGTCCATCTTCCTTTTGGAGCCGGCTTGCTCCACTGCCATAGCTCCATCTCCATGTCGATCTTTCTCTACTTCTACTGGCTTCTACTTGTGATGAGTTTATCTCTCATGAACTAGTGCCAGTACTATTATTCTAATCACACTTCTTCAATATCTTTGCCATCAGGGATGCTCAGGTCGATTTTAGTGGAACTACACAAAATCATCGTATGATCCGAGGGTGCCAGCCGTCTTTCCTTTGACAGGTTCTACCTGGCCAGGAAATTAAATCATGTTTAGGGTTTAGGGTTTAAGTCGTAGTGACCCCATCAGTAGTTTTTCTTTCGTACACGCTCTCACAACTTTTTTCTTTAGTTGTGAAGTAAATATTGGCTATGATCTGTGAATCATTGAGATGCATCAGCATGCGTGTTAGTTTTCCTTTGTATTTGATGGAATGTTGTAATGGGGCAACCTTGGAATAGGAATGAAAATGGAGTGGAAAGTTTCCGTTTTTTCGGAGAAAAAATGGAAACGGAGAGAAACCAACGTTTCGTTTCGTTGGATCGTGCCATCGAGCAAAACCAACGTTCAAATCACGTCTGTCGTGTTCGTGTCTCACCCTCCTCCATGGATCGACCCCACACGGTTGCTCGGCATGCCACTCACCGCAAACCGAGTAGTATACGATAACTTTCCCGCCCGCATGTCGATGGACCGCGCCATGGAGTACTAGCACTACTGGAAGAGATTGACGAGTTGGGGGAGGACAGCTAGCTGTAGCACGGACTCCCAAGAACTTTTTACATGCATGTTGTAGCCGGCTATTGAGACCTTTGAACGCGGAGCAGCCGCGTGCACTCGGAAGCGGCGCGGGCGACAGTCTCTCGGCCGGCGCGCCGCTTCAATGCCGGCGCCAGTGAGAGGTCGCGTCTGATCTGGCCGGGCATGAATGCGGCACTGAACGTTTTAGGCGGTAAGCACGCGCGGGTGATGAAGAGGGTTCGGGTTGGTCAGGACCGGTCGTGGCAGCGGTCCGGATGTGCGCAAACAAGAGATGTTGTATGTTAATATTGTTGTGTATATAATTAACAATGTAAATAATGTGCTAGTTGGACAAATATGATTGGATATGGAGATGGAAATGGAATTTTATTTAAACACGGATATGCATGTCTATGTCTATGTGTGTGTGCGCGACGACTCTCGCGACCTGGAAGCAGGGGTGTGTTTTTGATCGAGTTTTCTTTCTTGGTACGTTAGAAAATCAGTTTGTCTAATTCACATCTAGATGTTATTTAAGGATATCACATCTAAGCTCTCACAAGTATATAATGTACTCCCTCCGTCCAGGTGTGTAGGGCGTCTAAGAGAGTCCATTTTTTTCAAAAGTTTTAGTCACATATAGGTAGTTAAACCAGCCTTGTTTTACAATCTCTTGTTCTAGCTCCCCGTGCAGCCATTTTTAAATGTCGTCTTAGTCAAAACTGATGACCCGCGGTATGTGTTAGGCCAATGCATGCACAATTAGTTAGTTGATTATTGGTCAGCCCGAGCGAAAAAACCGGAAGGCAATTAACTAGCAAGATTATTGTTGCATGCATGCGCAACTCGATGAGGAAGGGAAAGGTCAGGCAATAAATTGGCGTGTCTAGCAAGATTTACCAGCGAGAATTAAGGTCTAAACTTGCTCGGTAACTGGATATTTTCCTGGCTTAAATTTTCCCTTCACCCACTCCACTCGCGCCTAGATCACGCTGCGCTTCCTTTTTTTTGAGGGAATCATGCTACCCTACACACCTGGACGGAGGGAGTAGAAACAAGAAACAAAAAAAACTAGGACAAAAAAAATAGACCACAAACAGAGTGGACATCAACTTAGATGTGACATAACTATGTCACATCTAGATGTGTCCTAGACAGACCCTTCAAAAATTGCCTGCCAGTTTTCATTTCTTTTTTCTGGGTACGCGCGTATTCTATTTAAAACCACTACTATGGAGAGATTTTTTTACTCCATTATAGCCTCTTGTTTGATGGAGTTTCTCGTGTCTCGCTCTCTCACCCTCTCCATATCAAAACAAGATGACAGTGTTCACTCTATCTCTCTCCTCATCGATGGTCACAGATCCGGCTGAATCCCGTCCGCTGCGCGAGGTGAGGAGATGCAGCATTGACGTTGTCGCCGTCGGCGACGGAGGAAGCCAATGCACACCGTCCTCTTGGAGCTGGCGCTGGAGCGGACGTAGATCCTCCGTGCCCTTGTTCGCTGCCGTCGTGTGGGCAGATCCCGCCCGCCCGCCTAAATGAAATCTCGCCCACCTGAGGTATAACTGGTCCAGCTCTCCAGGGTGCTGCGTGCGGGTTTTCTTCTATGCGACTACTCCCCAGCTCCCCATGCATAGTAGCTAGGGTTCGTCGGCTGGTTCAACGTCACCTACTAGTACTATTATAGAGGAAATGCCACTCGAAAAGTTGTCATGATTTATGCCTCGGTGGAGGTATACATGTTGTTCCGAAAAAAGTACATGGTGGTTGTGCTGTCATTGTCCATATGGTGGTAGTACTATTACTGGTTAAATGAAGAAATGCTTTTTTCCTCGGGTATCCTGGTTTAGTTCCCATCAAGATAATTATGATGCTTCTGTTTGTTGGTGTACTTTTCATTAATTCTTATTGACAATTGAGATGTTGTGGCTAACATTTTTTATATTTTTGGAAACAGCGATGCGTGTCTCCCTACCCGGGCATGTCTTCCTCAATTTTAGTGGAACTGCACAAAATTGGATGGCCATTGTTGTTCCGGCTCACTGTCCTCTGCCACGTGGTTCTTCCTTCCTCGAGCTTGATTACTAAGAAGAAACAGACCACAGTGAGGATTTGTCGAACTTCATATGTGCCTCACCCAAACTTGATGCCAAATGGATGATGCATCACCACGATGACCTATCGATGCTCATGGTTGCGCCTCATGGTTGCGTCGGCTGGTGAAGCTGATCAATTTTCAATGAAAAACAAGCTGTCTTCCATCAGTGCTCTTTGCTTGTTACGCACAAAGATGATATCCTTCGTCAGTTCACCTTGGTTGCGTTGGAGACGCAGTCGTCTTTCACCTTGGTGCAATTTTATCACACAATTGGCTATGAACCAAATGTTTCCTCGAAGAAGGATCGACGTTGGTACTAAGAGCATAAGTTTTGTATTGATTTCTAAGCCTTCTCACAACTTTGTCTCCAGCTCCCCTGTAATTTTATTTGTCCAGCTATTAACTTTGATTTAAAAAATGGTGTGGACTAAAACCCGGATGGACGTAGTAGCCCTCCATTTTTATTTACTCCGCATATTAGATTTGACTGAAGTCAAACTTTGTAATACTCTCAAACCTTTCCGATAATTGAAATTAAAATTCTTTATTTGTACACACTCTCACACATTTCCGATAATTTGGCGCATGTGTGGTTGTTCACTTAAGGGAGGGTAGTGTACCACACGTGAAGGACAGGAAGTGCGACCAGGACGCGTGGGCGTGGATCGTTAGTTCATCGGAAGTAGTAGTACTAGTTTTCTTCACTGGACATTAAATAAAGAGTTTTGTTTCGTACTTACACAATTTAAAACGATTGTTATGGAGAGAATAAGAAAACCACTCCACTATATATTAGTCGTATACACGAGAGTACTATATGGACGCAGCTTCATTGACTTAGTGCAACTGCCTTTGGGTTTATGATAGGTGGGCCCAAAATGTGGCTGGCTCACCTGTCATACATCCAAAAGCAGGTGCAGTGAAGGCACCAAAGCTCAGTCCGTACTACAGTAGTATATCTATAAGCGGGAGCCTCAACGCTTGTTCGCTAGGGTTTGCACTCTCCACACGCTCGCCACGCTACATATATGTTACACGCTGGAGGCTCAGTGTTCATTTCCTAGGGTTTGCTATATTCACATTCTCTCACCCTCTCTTCACCAGATCTAAACAAGACTGCGTTGGCCTCCTGTCTCTCTCTCCCCCCTCATAGCTGGTGAAGGAGGCGTCTGTATCCCGTCGCACCGGGAAGGGGAGGAGGTGCAGCATTCACTCTATCGCCTTCGGCGAGGGAGGCAATCCACTGCCGGCTTCGCTAATCTCTTTCACCCAGCGCCTATGCGGGAGGGCCACCGACCCCTTCTTCCTTGCTGCCGTACGTAGTGTGGTCAGATCCAGCCTCCCGCCGCACGCCTTGCCACATGCCGACGACCCTAAGGTATAAGTTTCTTTGAAACCGTCGTTGCTCTAGCTGCATGTGGATCTTTTTCGATCTGTAGTCGAATCTAGGAAATGGTTCAAAGAGGAAAGAAGGGTGCGGTGGGCTGGAGCAAGAATCTAGGACATGGTTCAATGAGGAAAGGAGGGGTGGAAAATAGTATAGACTGGCTATCCAGCCGCTTTGTAGGTCGAAAAGGGAAAAAGGGGGTAACCCAGTACACACATCTGTAAGGAACCGATCTCTTTGTTGAAAAGGGAAAGAAATAGGGGGTCGGGTAGTTTGTGCAGGACTAGATTTGCTGCCCTCACATAGGAAAAAGGTTCAAAGGGAACAAATATGGGAGCAACGCATATATGCTGCTTGGCTACATACTCTACATCACCCATTTATACGTGTGGACGCACATGGTGTTGGCATGTCCCATACAGCTATTTTGCTGTTGTTAATCTAAGAATGCCGCTGGAAAATTGAAGCAATGTCACTGTTAAAAGTAAATTACATTTTTTAACGAATGTTGTTTCAAGAGAATGTCTCTGTTAATATGAATCAATGCAACCGTTTTAGAAATGCTACTATCCTACGAGTGCGGCTAATCTGCGCCCGGGCTCAGCTGCACCCACGCTTAGAAAAAAATTCAAAAAAAATACTAGAAAAATTCAAAAAATTCCAAATTCTTTTGTGGTGGTAGATAATTTGACGCGTGAGGTGTGCCCCCAAAATCAGCTCATTTGAGCATCTGAGCAGCTCTGGGCAAAAAAGACAAAATCAGGGTCTGTAAAAATGTTTACTGTTCACGCACTGTTTTGACCCGATTTGTCTTTTTAGCCGAGAGCTGCTCAGATGTCCAAATGAGTTAAATTTTGGGGCGCACCTCACGCGTCAAATTATCTACCACCAAAAAAAAGTTTGGAATTTTTTGAATTTTTCTAGTATTTGTTTTGAATTATTTGCTGAGAGGGAGCAGATGAGCCCGGGCACCGTTTTGAGTTTTCCCTATCCTACTTTGTTTTCCATCCAAGATAAGTTAGATCCTTCTTTCTGTCACCATTGTTTCATCCTCCTTTATCGGCAAGTAATTGTTTCCTTTTTTGCCTCTGTTAAAACAGGGGTATCGATTCAACTTGTTGCTATTGCGACATTTTGCTTCGCTACTCGAAACACTTATGTTTTGAGAGTGTTTTGTGCAGTTCAACTTGAATGTCACACCGGTGACTTTGCTTAATTTTGGTGGAACTGCACAAAAGGAGATCGAGATTTGTTTCCAGTCTTCGTGGTGAGTTGTTTCAAATCTTGGTCTCATCCACATGATGTGCAGTGTGCTTTGAGATGTTGTACTACTTGTTTTGGTACTGTTTTAAATAAACGTTGAATTGAAGCTATTGTATTGTTGTCTTTTCCCATTAAGTAGTGAACAAAAATGCGATAATTCATCCTGGAGCCCGGGCTCATCTGCTCCCGCTCAGTAAAAAAATAAAAAAAAATACTAGAAAAATTCGAAAAATTCCAATTTATTTTGTGGTGGTAGATAATTTGACGCGTGAGGTGCGCCCCGAAATTCAACTCATTTGGACATCTGAGTAGTTCTCGGCAAAAAAAACAAATCGGGTCAAAACAGTTCGTGAACAGTACACATTTTTACAGACCCTAATTTTGTTTTTTTTGCCGAGAGCTGCTCAGATGCTCAAATGAGTTGATTTTTGGGGCGCACCTCACGCGTCAAATTATCTACCACCACAAAAACATTTGGAATTTTTTGAATTTTTGTACTATTTTTTTTGAATTTTTCTCTAAACATGGGTGCAGATGAGCCCAGGAGCCAAAACTCCTCGTCAACAAAAATGGGACCAACCCAGACATGATGATTATTGCTTTGTTATAACAAATTCAGCATCACCCCTTTATAAGTCAGTAATTGATGCCACTTTCAGAATTAAATACTGAATCTTATTTCAAAACTGCAACACTTGTTAGGGATTGGCGGGATTACCATTTTTGTGGCCGCATGTTTCATCCTCCTTTATTAGCCAGTAATTGATTCCTTTTTTGCCTCTGTTTAAACAGGGACATCTATTCAACTTATTGCTATTGTGACATTTTGCTTCGCTATGCGAAACACTTTGCTTGATTTCAGTGCAACTGCACAAAACGAGATTGGATTTCCTATTCGCTTTGGTAGATTCATATTTTATAATGGTCATCTCATGAAAGGTCAGTACATGCCTTCATCCAAATGATTGTGCAGTGTGCTTTGAGATGTTGTGCTACTTGTATTGGTACTGTTTTAAATAAATGTTGAGTTGAAGCTATTGTATTGCTGTCTTTTCCCATTAAGTAGTGAACAAAAATGGGACCAACCCAGACATGATGCTTGTTGCTTTGTTACAACAAACTCTACATCACCCCCTTTATAAGTAGATGGAAGCACATACTATTGTTGCGCCCACTCTCCCTTGGAGCTGTTTATGCTTTTTGTTAATCTAATGCCGCTGGTAAAATTAAGCAATGCCACTCTCAGAATTAATTAACTATTGAATGGTAATATCCTGCTTTGTAGTTCTTTCTACATGTTTATGCTTTTTGTTAATTAATTAACTATTGAATTAATTAACTAACTACTGAATTAATTAACTATTGAATTAATTAACTGTTGAATTAATTAACTGTTGAATTAATTAACTGTTGAATTAACTAACTGTTGAATTAATTAACTATTGAATTAATGAAATGTTGAATTAATTAACTATTGAATTAATTAACTGTTTATGCTTTTTGTTAATCTAATGTCGCTGGTTCAAAACTGCAACACTTGTTAGGAATGGTAATATCCTGCTTTGTAGTTCTTTCTACATGTTTAATCAAGGTATTATTAAGATAATGTCTGTGTTAAAATAAATCTGTTGCATTGTTTTAGGAATGATACTTTTCTGCTTTGTGGTTCTTTATACATGTTGAAACAAGGCATTGTTAAGATAATGTCTCAGCCAATATGAATGAATCACACTGATGGTGAATTGCTACTCTCCTGCTTTGTTTCCCATTAAGATAAAGTAGATCAGTAGATGCTTTTCTTCTGGGAGTATTAGTTATCAACCGTTATTTCTCAGTAATTGTTTCCCTTATACCTATTGTTGCTTACAGGGATATCGAAATTAAAGCTCGGTTTTATTCCGACTTTGAGTTTAGTTGAACCACACAAAAGGAGCCAATGTGTCCAAGGCAAATGGCTGCATTACTGGGTCCAATTGGTTATTCCACTTTGCAGGAAGAAGAAGTCACTGTTTGCGCTACATTACAGAAGGAATGACCGAGAAGCTTTACAGAGTATTATTAGACACCGGTGACATGACTAGTCTGCAAAGACCATTGGCAATTTAAGAAGCTAAGACAGGCCTCCACGATCATAGGCATTACATATTTTGTATGGGAAAAGCTTGTCAAAGTTTAATCATTGATGTTAGCAAGAAGACGTTAGTTTAATATATTGGAATTGGAAAACCTTGTCAAAATTTTCTCATTGATGTTAGCCAGAACACATGCATTTGATATTTTTGAGTGGGACGCCCTTGCTGTGAGCAGCGTCGAGTGTTTTTTCCTATTCCTGTGTTCAGTTTAGAAGTAAATAGTTACTCTGCTGAGCTATTCCTGTGTTAAGAGTTTGTTCTGAATATTGTCTATGTAATGCCAGGCCTTGTGTTTGATTGCAAAGTTGAGCTTGGAATGTTGTGGCATACGGCATCACGAGCTGTTCACCGTGCCTCCTGAGAATAATGCTTCTATTGTTTTGCATGTCAATTTAATGCCAGTGATTTGCTTGTTAAGAAGATCATCCTCTTCTGTTGTTTACGTGCTTAAGAAGTTCATCGTCTTATGTTTCATTCATAGCCTATACGACAAGTCGGGTAGGTTAGACGTGAAACCATATGATCTTCCGACCAACTCATGATATTAGGTCGTGATTGGATCATCGTTTTCCAACCAAAATCGCTTGTAAAACTGACGCTTGTAAATTAAAGCAGATGGTCTCGGGCGAAGGAGCTTGGTTGGTCGATTTCGACTGGTAAAAATGATGAACGACACTCAGACGATCGTTAATCCAGCCGTTAGCTGCTGTTTCAGCCTTGCCTATGGATTCCATGATACGCACGTCGTGCATGTATCGTCTGGTAATGTCATCCATATAGCAGTGCTCATAAAATATACACTGGTCTCTCAAATGACACGTGTAACCCGCCGGTTTTACTTACAGACCTTGGGCCCTCGGTTTCATTATGCCTGTATTTTACGCGTTGTTTCCGATGATGAGTAAATTACACTTGTGTATGTTAATACAGGTTTGAAATAAACCATAGCTCCCAAGCGCGGCCTTACCGTTTCATGCCGTCTCGGTTTCTCGAAGGTGCTCATAGGTGTCCGATGATCCTGGCTTCCTGAATGAGCAGCGGGCGCTGTATCAGACCATCCGTAGGGCCCACGAGGCCCTCTCCGTTGTCCTTTGAGTTGTTGTGCTCGCCGTGGCACCGAGCATTGTTAACATCGTCAACGAACATGAGGATTCAGGAGATGACTTTATTTTGACTGGATGACACTAGGGACCCACTAGGGCCATAGTCGTACGTACGCAAGTGCCTCCTTATTATATACAACTATATATTTTTTGCTTTCTCCTGGTTTCCTGACATCACGGTCCCACACCATTGTCAACATATGTAGTCAATATAAACGAGAGAATTTCACAAGGTGCGGCCGACAGCTGGGACCAAGCAGCTCGAGCAGTATTTGTGTTTTTGAGGCGTGAGCATTGCAGAGTTTTTCTTGGCGATGATTTCGTTGTTGTTCAGAGGAGAGCAGGGTATTAACTGGGTGGGCTGTGGCCCGTCTAGCCCAGGCCAGATATCCAGCCCAGATACTAATTTTTTTCAAGATGAAAATCGCTAGCCCAGCTATATGTCTTTTTGAGGAATACCTAGGCAAGGTCAACTTGTTATTCTCCGCCCCGCTGGGCTGCAAATCTTTCCTAGGAGGGATGCATTAGGCTTAACAGGAAAATGGTCTTTATAAAATAATAAATGGGATGTAATTATAAAAACTGGGCAGTAACTATAAAAAAATGCACCAAACACGAAATTATTTTATAAAATATTATTTATGTATTTTGAAAATCTTAAATTTTCATTGTTGCGCGCGCAATGTTTTGTTGGATTTTTACGTAATACAAATTTATATTTAATTTGACTAGAAATTTCGGGATAAAAATATTTTGGATCCCATGAAAATGTGGGAAATTTTATTGAATTCTGTCTTCAACGGTTGGTTGAAATTATTAATCGGTGTCCTAGCTAGAAAATGGGCTGTACTTTTAACATACTGTAAATGGGCTGTTGTAAATTCCATTAGAATTCAAAAATGGGTTGTACATTCTTACAAAACGAAAATGGGCTATAAGTTCCCTGCCAGACACTTGTGGGCCTACTAAGTGAAGCGTCCCCTAAAAAAGTTAGTAGACGCGTATGCAAGGATTTTTCAACTTATTATAGTCAAAACTTGGTTCTAGCAGCATTGGCCGTTGGATGTCTATCCAACGGACGTCGTGCTTCTTCTTCAATCTTGGATATTCTTAGCTTCGGCCGCCCAGAAAATGATTCCTCCCCCTGACATCTGGGGCGCACCATTTCGGAGGCTGGCCTGTGGGCCTACTAAGTTGGAGCGTATCAAGGGCTTTGTCAACTTAGTCAATAATAAACGATTCTAGCTTCAGTGAGCGTACAATGTCCATCCGACGGCCGTAGTGCTTCTTCAACCTCTGGTCTTCTTGGTCCAGCCACCCAAAGCAGCGCCAGTCGTGCCGCCTGCTCCTGCCTCCCGTCGCCGGCTGTGCTGGCGCGGAGGCCTCACCGCCCCCATACTACTCCCACCGCTGGCCAGGGCATCCCTCCACTCACCCACACCCCCTGTTATTCTGCAGCGGCGGTAGCCTCACACCGCAGCCGAACCAGTGAACCCTCGTACTACTCTCCATGCGGGCTTCCACTGCTGCGTCTTCCCTGGCTCAGCATCGTCCCCTTCCTAGGCCCCACCGTCGTCCACCGCCCTGGTGCTCTCGGCGCGGCGTGGTCAACATGGTCAACGACCGACTTCCATCGGAAGAGTAATGTACGTGGAGAGGCTGACTTCTGGGTCCACGGTGGCCGCAAGGAAGTGCCTCCTTATTACGCGCAAAATAATTATTCCTGCACCTGATAGCAGGCACCCACCGGATGGGCCACCTTATTTCATGAAAAAAATGTTTCCCCCCTGACTGCTGGGACCCACCGGACGGGCCACCTTATTTTGTGAAAAAAACATTCCCCCCGCTGTCAGATCGGACCCACTGGAAGTGCGTCCTTATTATGCACAAAAAAATGAATTCTCCCCCTGCTAGTTGGGACCCACCTTGGTGGGAGGCTGACTTGTGGGCCTACTAAGTTGACGGGGCGGAGGGCTTTGTCAACTTAGTCAATATGAACGATTCTAGCTCTAGTGACCGTACTATGTCCATCCAACGGCCGTAGTGCTACTTCAACTTCTGGTCTTCTTGCTCCAGCCGCCCAAAGCAGCGTCGGTCGTGCCGCCTGCTCCTGCCTACCGTGCCCGGCTATGCTATCGCAGAGGCCTCACCGCCCCCTACTATTCCCATCGCTGGCCAGGCCCTCCAGCGATGGCAGCCTCACACCGCAGCCGAACAAGTGAACCCTCAAACTCCTCTCCGTGTGGGCATCCATTGTCGCGTCTTCACCGGCTCCGCATCATCCTCTTCCTAGGCCTCGCTGTTGTCCACCACCCTGGTGCTCTCAGCACGGCGTGGTCAACGTGGTCAAGGAACGACTTCCATCAGACGTGGACTGTATGTGGAGAGGCTGGCAACTGGGTCCACGGCCGCAGCAAGGAAGTGCCTCCGTATTATGCGGAAAATAATGATTCCTCCACTTGACAGCAGGGACCCACCGGACAGGCCACCGTATTTCGCAAAAAAATGTTTCCCCACTAACTGCTGGGACCCGCCAGCTACACCTTCGCACGCAAGGAAGTGCTTCCGGGCAAAAAAATGATTCGCCCCCCTCACTGCTGGGACCCACCAGCTACATCTTCGCACGCTAAGAAGTGCGTCCGGGTAAAAAAAAGATTCGCCCCCCTGACTGCTGGGACCCACTAGCTACATCTTCACAGACAAGGAAGTGCCTGACAGTCGGGATCCACCTGGTCGAAGCGTACGTAGCGTTTTCATTCTGGTCACGAACGTGTTCGTACATATATACTGGTGGATGTAGAGTCGCGCACGTGTCATAGTAGAGGCGCGCACGTAGCATGTACACGTTCGTACAGTGGGCAGGGTGCAAGAAAGAAAATACGGCCACGTACGGGCAGGGTCTCGAACGCCTACTCGCGCATATGTATGGCTAGGGTTCGTGTTCATGGGGAGGCAACGGAATACTCGTGTTCATGGGGAGGCAACAAAATGTGTCGTGTTCATCGGGAGGCAACGGAACGCGTGGGAGCCCACCTGGTGGGTCAGAACGGAATGCGTGGTCGTGTTCATCGGGAGGGCTTGGACGGAAAAGGCGATGGAAACGAGGCCTGGCATACCGCAGAACATAGGAAACGGACCTCCTACGTTCGGTATGGGGTCTTGTTGATCGGGAGGGGTCTGGCGTACCGCAAAACGAAGGAAACGGACCTCCTAAGGTCGAAACAGGGGTCCTGTTGATCGGGAGAGGTGTGGCATACCGCAAAACGGACGAAACGGACTTGTGTTGGAGTGCTACGGTCGAAACGGGGGTCTTGTTGATCGGGAGGGGTTTGGCGTACCGCAAAACGGACGAAGCGGACTTGTGTTGGAGTGCTACGGTCGAAACGGGGGTCCTGTTCATCGGGAGGGGTGTGGTGTACCACAAAACGGGACTCCACGGGATACTGTTCATCTCCACCGTCGACCTCCTCCAGCCCCCACGGGCTCCTGTTCATCCAGCCTCCACCGCGCGCTACTCCACCCGCTACTGTTCAACCACCCCTCCACGGTCACACCTCCACCATCTACTGTTCATCCAACTCTCCACACCACGGGGTCCTGTTCATCCACCCCTCCACAGGCGCCCCTCCACCGTCTACTGTTCATCCAGCCCTCCACACCACGGGGTCCTGTTCATCCAGAGGCAACGCCACTGCTCACTGTTCATCCAACCCCCTCCCCCCTGCAATGCTCATTGTTCATCCAATCGATCGGCTTCAGTTAGCAGTAGTAGCGAAGGAATCGCTCGATCGGGTTTAGTTAACAGCCATCGATCGATCGCTCGGGTTCAGTAACGCGTAGCCTGCAGTGCAATCGCTCGGGTTCAGTTAGAGCCCAACGCCTCACTCGGGTTCAGTTAGAGCCAACACCTCGCACACACATGCGTACGTGTACGAGAGAAACGCGCATCGCTCGGCCCCCGACCACCCACCGTAACCGGGAACTCCCCGAAATTTTCCTCGCCCTTGCTTCTACCACGGTTTTTTCCGTCATGGACGGCCCAAAGAATGTCATGCGGCTGCCTCTCCGGCCCGCCCAAGACGAAAAGCCCATTTTCTGTCATCATTTTTTGTCATAGAAGTAGGAGCCCACCACATCTATGATGATACCGGGTTTTGTCACAATTATCGTCATAGAAGTGTCATATGTATGACCAAAAAAAATTCGTTCGGCCCAAAATGTCACGGATGTGCCTTTTTTGTAGTGTAAGATGATTACTAAAGTAGTAATCGACTCCTTGCCTAGCACTAATGAAATCACCGCTTCAACACTAGAATTCAGCACAGCGGGTTCCCAAAGTCGAATCTAAATGGCATGTGTGCTGCTGATTCCCCACCAAAAATCTATAGGATTACGACAACACCAATCGTCTGTAACGAGAGATATGGCACAAGATTAAGAGTGGCTCATTAAACGTGGCTTCGCACAGTATGAGAGAGAGGGGCAGAAGGGGAATGGCTTACCCATGGTGTTGATGAAGATGCGCAGGGGAAGCTGGGCCCGAGGAGGAGTGCCACGACGAGCGCAAGGACGTACGCGGCCATCGCAATGACGTGGTGGCGATATAGGGCCTCGGTGGCGGAGATGACGGTGAGGGCGTGGAGCCTTTCCCCTTGGCCACGGTAGCGTCCGGTGGTGCCGGGCCGCGGTCAAATTCTTGCGAGGCATGCGGCGCTTGAGCTTTCCTACTGGCGATCGGAAAGTAGGATGGTCTCTCGTGCCTGGGCGTGCAGGTGTGTACTTGGAGCCGGGAGGGAGGCGGCGGAGGAACCGGCGGCGGCGCGGGGGTGGGTGAGTGGCATGGGAGAGGAGGTGGAAGGAGGCATGCGGTGGAGGGGGTCTAGATCGGGGGTTGGGTGGTTTCTTTTGTGATAAACGGGGGCGGGTGGATGATGGAGTGGGATGGTTGGTGGGGTGAGGTGGGGTGGGAGTATACTAATAGCGCGGGCGCCTCACCTACGCTACAGCAATCCACATAGTAGTAGCGCAGATTTATAACCCGCGCTACTACTATGGTCTGTTCGCGGGGAACAATCGGAAATATTTACTAGTAGCGTGTTTTGTTGGCCATGCGCTACCAGTAACTAGCAGTAGCGCGGGGCAATATAGTGCCCTACTAGTAAGCGTCTGTCTATAAGCTTTTCCCTAATAGTGGATTATGGCATGTGTCACATCGGTCAAATTTTCTGTGCACTCTAAGGGTCAACTTTTGGAAACTTGCTCCCCTTCTTATGGTCTCAGGAAAGGGGACCCTTTATCTTCATACCTACTTTTGTTGGTGGCAGAAGCTCTTTCTTTGTTGCTTCAGGATGCATATGCTAGGTGAATAGGCATGCTCCGGGTATCTCTCTTGTTTTATTTGCCGATGATTTCCTTATGTTTTTCAAGGGGTCCATTGATCAAGCGTTGACAACTAAAAATATCATTTCAACTTACGAGAAGGGGACTGGATAGTTATTAAGCGCAGATAAATGCTCTATTATGTTCGGGAAGAAGTGTAGTATGGAAAACCAAGTGTCTATCATGGTAATCTTGAATATTACCGTTGAAGGTTTTGAGGATAAATATCTTGGGTGTTGATGCCACGTCATCCCGTTCATTGTTGGTATTCGCGTGTTAGTTCAAAACACTCTGAATTCAAATTTAAAATTAATAACCAGTCAAAGTTTTCAAAACACTAAAACAAAAATGTTCGGTGTGTGACCAATATTGCTAGGGTAATTATCATGAAGAAAACATAATTTTACAAAGTGCCTAAGTGCTTTAAACTAAATAAAACAGAAAAGAAAAATAAATAAAAGTAAAAGATCAAAACAAAAAAAATTATATATATAAAAAGGAAAACACCCCCCCCCCCACTGGTCCAACCGGCCCAGCTATCGGCCGGCCAGCCCAAAAGGCCCAACCGGCCGAACCAACCCCCACTCCCTTATCCCATAACCCCCCGAAACCCTAACCCACTCCCCGTCGCCCCACACCCCACCCGCCCACTCCCTCGTCTAGATCTGGATCAGGAGGATCCCGATCCCCTCGCCCCTCGACCCCGCGCGCCCGTCGCCGCCTGGACCTCGCCGGCGCCCGGAGCTCCCCCGCCGGCCTGCTTCCACCTCCCCACCGGCCTGCTCCCACGTCGCCCGTCGTCCCCGTCACCCCCCTCGACCCCCGCTGCCGCGGCCCCTACTTCCCCACCGTGAGCTCCCTCCCCCTTCCTCGCACGCTCATGCTCGACGCCGCGCCCCTCCCCCCATTTCCCCCGTGCACCCCGCGCCCGAACTCTGGACGGGCTCGCGTCCGCCGCGCTCGTTGCCGTGAGCCTCGCCTGCTGCCTCCCTCCGTCGTAGCCTCTCTGCTCCCGCGGCTGCGGCCTCACAGCGCCCCGACCTCCTCTCCTACGACGCGTCCGGGCCGCACCTCGCGACCACCAGTCGCGCCCGCACGCGCATCGCCCGCGCCGTGGCCGCCCCCTTCCTTCCCCGACGCGGCTCTGGCCACTGCTCGCCGCCGTCCACCATTTGCCTCCCCCGCTCTGTAGCGCCCCGTCGCCACGGTGGCCTCGCCCCTCTGTGCCACCCTCGGTCACCCCCCGTTTCCCCCTGCGGCTCCGGCCTAGCCTTCCCGCGGCCACTGCCGCAGCTCCTGCTGGGCCGTGGCCGAGCACCGCCTCCGGCTGCTGCGCCCCTCCCGCTTCCTCCTGCTCCACTCGCCCGCGACCCTCCCTGTTGCTGCTCTGCACAACCGCCTGACTGGCGCCATGGCCATCGGCCTCCCCCTGCTCCGGCGCCCTATCGGGTCCGCCCGCTCCTGGCCGTGCGCCCGAACGAACGGGTGCTGGGCGCCCATTGCGCCCGTGCCTGCTAAGGCCCTGGGGCCTATGACAGATGGGCCCCACACCCAGAACGTTTTCATAAAAATATAGAATTAAAAGAATTAGAAAATAATAATAATAATAATTTAATTAATTAATTAATTAATTAATTAAGTTAATTAAGTTAGTTAATCTAGTTAACATGTTAGTTTAAATAAATAGTAATTAGTTTAACCTAAACACTAGTTGACCTAATCACTTTAATTAAATTAACTAACCTTGTTTAGTTAACTAAGTCAATGACCAGTGGGACCCACACGTCAGCGACCCCGTCAACCCCTCTGTGGACTGCTGACGTCATGCTGACGTCAGCAGGCACTGTTCTGGATAATGTTGAATTAAATTAATTAAATAAGTTCTAAAATGATTTAAAACATTAGAAAATCATATAAAATAAACCGTAGCTCGGATGGAAAAACTTTGTACATGAAAGTTGCTCTGAACGACGAGACAAATCCGGAAACGCAGCCCATTCGTCCGCCACACATCCGTAACCTATCGAACTCGCAACTTCCCCCCTCCGGTTCATCTGTCTGAAAACGCGAAACACCGGGAATACTTTCCCGGATGTTTCCCCCCTTCATCGGTATCACCTCATACCATGTTAGGGCACCCCTAGCACCGATACTTGTCTTGTCATGCATCGCTATGCATGTGTTTGCTTAATATTTATTCTTTCTTTCCCCCTCTTCTCTCGCTAGACACCGAGACCGACACCGCTGCTACCCAGTACGACTATGGTGTTGATGACCCCTCTTTGCCAGAGCAACCAGGCAAGCCCCCCCCCCCCTTTGATCACCAGATATCGCCTACTATTCTCTCTACTGCTTGCATTAGAGTAGTGTAGCATGTTGCTGTTCGGTTACTCCTATTCTGTTGCATAGCCTGTCATTGTTGCTACAATCATTGATACCTTACCCGCAATCCTAAATGCTTAGTATAGGATGCTAGTTTATCATCATTGGCCCTACATTCTTGTCAGTCTGCCTTGCTATACTATTGGGACGTGATCACTCGGGAGGTGATCACGGGTGTATACTATACATATATACATACTATAAAGATGGTGACTAAAGTTGGGTTGGCTCGTTGAGTATCCGCAAGTGATTCCGATGTGCGGGCTGGAAGGACAGGTGGCTCCATTCCGGTAGAGGTGGGCCTGGGTTCCCGACGGCCCCCGACTGTTACTTTGAGGTGGAGCGACAGGGCAGGTTGAGACCACCTAGGAGAGAGGTGGGCCTGGCCCTGGTCGGCGTCCGCGGCTACTTCAAAATAACACGCTTAACGAGATCTTGGTATTTGATCTGAGTCTGGCCACTGACCTATACGCACTAACCAACTACGTGGGAAAGATATGGGCACTCGACGTCATGGTATCAGCCGAAGCCTTCTTGGCGTCAGCGACGGAGCGGCGTGCGCCGGATTGGACCGCGTAATGTGACTTCCTTTGTAATGGAGGTTGCTAGGTCTGCTTCCGGCCGCCCTCGCAACGTGCAGGTGTGCAATGGGCGATGGGCCCAGACCCCTGCACGCATAGGATTTAGACTGGCGTGCTGACCTCTCTGTTGTGCCTAGGTGGGGCTGCGGCGTGTTGATCATCCGAGGCCGGGCATGACCCAGGAAAGTGTGTCCGGCCAAATGGGATTGAGCGTGTTGGGTTGTGTGGTGCACCCCTGCAGGGAAGTTTATCTATTTGAATAGCCGTGTCCCTCGGTAAAAGGACGACTCGGAGTTGTACCTTGACCTTATGACAACTAGAACCAGATACTTAATAAAACACACCCTAACAAGTTCCACAGACAACCCGGTGATCGCTTTTCCACAGGGAGACGAGGGGAGGATCGCCGGGTAGGATTATGCTATGCGTTGCTACTTGGAGGACTTTAATCTACTCTCTTCTTTATGCTGCAAGACGGAGGCTGCCAGAAGCGTAGTATTTGATAGGACTAGCTATCCCCCTCTTATTCTGGTATTCTGCAGTTTAGTCCACTAATATGGCCTCCTTACACATATACCCATGCATATGTACTGTAGTAACTTGCTTGCGAGTACTTTGGATGAGTACTCACGGTTGCTTTGCTCCCTCTTTTCCCCTGTTTTCCTCTTCTTCCCGGATGCCGCAACCAGAATTTGGAGCCCAGGAGCTAGACGCCACCGTCGATGACGGCTACTACACTGGAGGTGCCTACTACTACGTGCAGGCTGCTGACGACGACTAGGAGTAGTTAGGAGGATCCCAGGCAGGAGGCCTGTGCCTCTTTCGATCTGTATCCCAGTTTGTGCTAGCCTTCTTAAGGCAAACTTGTTTAACTTATGTCTGTACTCAGATAATGTTGCTTCCGCTGACTCGTCTATGATCGAGCACTTGTATTCGAGCCCTCGAGTCCCCTGGCTTGTATTATGATGCTTGTATGACTTATTTATGTTTTAGAGTTGTGTTGTGATATCTTCCCGTGAGTCGCTGATCTTGATCGTACACGTTTGCGTGCATGATTAGTGTATGATTGAATCGGGGGCGTCACAAGTTGGTATCAGAGCCGACTGCCTGTAGGAATCCCCTTCCATACTCTTTGGCCGAAGTCGAGTCTAGACATTACAAACCTTTTACTAACATGGTTGTGTGTCTTACGGGCCCACGTCGCCATTTGGGTGGTATTAGGA
Organism: Triticum aestivum; assembly: GCF_018294505.1. Taxonomy (NCBI): domain Eukaryota; kingdom Viridiplantae; phylum Streptophyta; class Magnoliopsida; order Poales; family Poaceae; genus Triticum; species Triticum aestivum. Next base: position 55,608,200 of record NC_057801.1, on the reverse strand, counting down.
TCTTTTACTCCTTGACCTTTACTCCGGGACTCTGATCTCTCTTCTATTCGGGTGAAATGATTTTACTAACTCTAACTCTAGGCTCTCGTAACTACTTCCTCCTGGAGAGCCCCTCATTCCAGATGATTGCTTGGTGCACCGAAGGATTTCAAAGATACTCTTCGATGTTCTCGAGACTTTGTGCTCGTTGCTCTTGCAATTACCTACCACTGATTTATCCCTATGGATAAATACTTACAGCCGTCGTTCTTAATTTTATTCCAAGTTGATCTTGTTAATACAAGATGCCCCGAACCGCTCTCCGTTGTTCCAAGAATCCTTTGGGCTTACTGCTTTACAGTTCTTGCCTCATGAATACCCTTACGGATATATCCTCGCACTTATCGAGTATTTGCTCTTTCCCAGTTGTTCATGTGTTTCACAAAAGTTTTCGAAGTACCATTCGATCTTCCAAAAATCCTGAGCATCCTCTTGCTCTTGATATTCTTGCTTGCATGAATTATGGTTAATCCCACAAGTCTCGTAATCTTATTGGCATCTCTTGTCATTATGATTTTGATCCTATGGATTCAACATGAGTGCGAATGCACGCAATCATCAGTTGATCCTTTTAAATTATATTTCCGGCTCAGACGTCTTTTGAACATGAGCTGATTCTCGGCCAATCAGATTACCATCAATTGTACCCCTAAGTCTATTCAACTTATCCATCCTTGATCAGAGCATCTGCTTCTGATCCTTCGATTTGGAATAATAATTCATTTGCATTTAAGCTTCAAATTATTCAGATGATTCCATAACCTGTTGCATTTGCATTCTTTCCTCTTCTGCTTCAGTACCGATACTCACATCAGATCCTTTGTGTACCATCAATTCCTTTGTTGGATTTTATCCGACAACGTCCTTCATATTCAATCACATTGGAAGTTCTTCCCCTGATACATAATGCCAATGGTAAATCCTATTCTCTAAATTGGCCAACAATGCTCTGCTTTCGAACTTGTGTTATTTACTCCTGAAGTTCGCAGTATATGTTCCTAAGATGCCCCGATGGGTTGAACCTATACCTTCCCTAAAACTGTATGAACCCGAAAGTTTTCACATGTTGTACCCTTCTGGTGTTTTACCAGATAATTTTCTACCCTACAATTTCTTTGAAGACGGAAAGTGAATGAAAGGTTATGCATTAAAGAAGTGGGAGTCGACCTTGAACTTCGCGTTCATGCCCATGGACACGATGTAGATCTTATCATTAAAGCTTCTCTTAAATTAATTATTCCCTTGGTATAAGTTCATCTTATATCTGGGATCTGGCCTTTTGCAATCGTGGTTCTGGCCATGTTCTCCTTTAAATACCATTTCTCGTGTAAGTTTAAGCACTTGTCTTCTATAGAGCAATACCGCAGTCCACTCTCTATTTTGATCAGTCGTCGAGTATTACCCCCTGGTATCTCGAGATTATCATGGAACTGCATAACCTCTTATGAGTTCTTCATCAAGTACTACATTCTCCCGGATTCCAATTTTTCATGGGCTCTGAGTTATTAAAACACTCAAAGACACCGATAACTGAACCGAGTCCGCACTACGGTTCAACAACTCTGCAGTAATCTTCTTTAAGTACGAGTTTGTACCCGATCATGTCATTCCTAGCCTGCTCTGCTATATCTATTCGTGTTGATTTTAACTATGCTACCTGGTCCTTCTTCTCGGAGCACAATTTTCGACGATGAGCTAAGCTTACGTCGATTTTCCTCATCATGTCATTTCGCCTTGAACAGCAAGCTTGATTCCGTGTTTGTGCCATACCCGTGGTTCCAATAACCTTTCGCTTCATCATTCCTTTGACTTGATGTCATCGCCGATCGATTACATCTTGAAATCTCTCGACTGCTATGTCGTTATCATCATCAGCATTCCGAGCTCTTCCAGGATATCAATTGAATTTATATTGAGAAAGACCATCCTTGCCCTCGATGATTAGTGTTATCATCGACCACTCTACTGCCTTCCCTCCAACACAAACTTGTTCGTGTTTTGTGTTATACCTTGAGTTCCTTGCTATCCAGCAATTGCTCTTCTTTATTTTGGAGTATTACCATCTTTTATGTCAAGAATGTCGTGAGAATTTCACCACCTCTTGAGAATTCTTGGTATAGTGATACTTCTCACCATCACCATTTTTTCTTGGTCCCCGTGTTGATTCCCAACAAGTGAACGGTGCTGTTTGGATGCTTTCCTTCTAGCAACCCTATTGCTTTGAAGTTAGTGGTCGACATTTCATTCTTAGACCATTGGTTATCGAATCACCATTATAACATTGATTGTGCAACCCAACCCATATTTTGGGTGCACCTTTCCACCAATGTTTAATTGAGTATGTTTTCCTTGAGCAAACCTCGTTATATCATTTGATCTGACAAATGATATCTCCTTGATCACATAATTGTGCAAACCCATCTTTTGGAAGTCTCGATGAATTGTCGCAGAGTTCATCAACTACCACCTTATCCCTTCATTGGTTTAATGATGAGTTCTTGTTTTGGAACTTGCTTCCATAGTTCATTGCCCGAGGATCTTATAATGTCATCTCGTCAATTGCGTTGCACCTTGTCTTCTTAGGCATCCTGGGTCTGAGGTATCCTGCCCCCAATCAGATCTGAATCTCGGGCAGATATGATGGTTGGAACATATTTTCCAAGAGTTATAATGTTGGTCTTTATATGACCCGGTAATGTGGTGTCATGCCTAGTACACCTGGTCGGAGGCCCTATTGGTATCGTTTCCTTTTTAGCAAAGATAACCATTCTTCCATGGGGGAATTGTAAGACTTATTCTATAAGTTGTTCCTGATGGATCCTTTATGCATCCAAATTCTGACCCTTGATGACAATGTCAATGCTATCTCGGTGCATGTTGTGGTACTCCGATTTTCAATAAGAACAGTTGAAGCAATGCTATCTTTTCTTTATATATTATCCAAACACCGTTGTATGGGTATTGTCATCAAATTCCTCTCCCCTTACCTAAATGGTTTCTACTTTCTATCATGCCGTGGATATCTTGCTTTGCTTGTCCTTGGGAAGGATATACCCTTGAAATATGTGTTTAAACATATTTTCCTTTCCATTGTCCTGTTTAATCTGATAATCACACTTTCCTTTCTGTTGTCTTGTTTAACCTTACTGGTGATCTATATGATCTAAGCAGTAATATTCTCCTGCTTATGTAAACACCTTGGTGTACAGTTCTATCAGCAAGACCATGTTACTATTGTTGATGACATTCCGGTAGCCACCGATGGACGAGAACTTTGCCTATTGGTCCGCCTCGTTCAACGAGCAGGAAAATGGTTCTCTTCGTCCATCGCCCTTGGTACCAACGATGCTGTCAACATAACTGATAGGTTATCCTCTGACATGCCTTGCTTACATGACCATGCAAGACATTACTGTCCTTTCTACTGTCAACCCACATGGTGGGCCCATAACCCACAGTTCCACGGGATCGAAACCTGACTCTACTGTACCCCTTGTTTCCAAAGTTATTCCTCACGCGCGGCTTTATACGTAATTCACGAGCCACCTTTCGAGAGATCACCAATTATGGTATCCGAAACAATACTTATGCCCATTGCTCTGAACCCCTTTCACACTCTGTTTCAGGCATCGAACGATTGATTGCCCGCTTGAAACTTCCCATGATACCTCTTTATATTGCTCTCGATATTTTCTTAAGTTTCAATTCGAGAGTTACTTTCCGCCACCCTCCCTGATGTTATCTACCACATAGTCAACCTTGTAGAGGTCCAGTCTCCCAGAATACCCCCTTATTCTTTCGTAAGTACAATGAAGTTCCCGAAGAAAGGATGATGACTTGATCATGGTGACTTGAAGCAGAGAAATGAAGACATCAGTGAAAGGGGTCAACCTCTTCGAGAAGAGCAACCAAGACCGAGAAGATCTGATAGAATTTCGTAACTAGACCTTCCCCCCCCCCCTTCTCTACTTCTTAAATCTCGGGACGAGATTTCTTGTAGTGGAGGAGAATTGTGACGCCCGGATAATTAAGCTACACTAAAACTTCGCTAATGATGCCACGGCATCCCGTTTACTGTTGGTATTCGCTTGTCAGTTCAAAACACTCTGAATTCAAATTTAAAATTAATAACGAGTCAAAGTTTTCAAAACACTAAAACAAAAATTTTTGGTGTGTGGCAAATATTGCTAGGGTAATTATCGTGAAGAAAACATAATTTTACAAAGTGCGTAAGTGCTTTAAACTAAATAAAATAGAAAAGAAAAAGTAAAAGATCAAAACAAAAAAAATTATATATAAAAAAAGGAAAACACCCCCCCACTGGGCCAACCGGCCCAGCTGTCGGCCGGCCAGCCCAAAAGGAACAACCGGCCGAACCAACCCCCACTCCCTTATCCCATAACCCCCCGAAACCCTAACCCACTCCCCGTCGCCCCACACCCCACTCCCCCCCCACTCCCTCGTATGGATCTGGATCTGGAGGATCCCGACCCCCTCTCCCCTCGACCCCGCGCGCCCGTCACCGCCTGGACCTCGCCGGCGCCCGGAGCTCCCCCGCCGGCCTGCTTCCACCTCCCCACTGGCCTGCTCCCACGTCCCCCGTCATCCCCGTCGCCCCCCTCGACCCCCGCTGCCACGGCCCCTACTTCCCCACCGTGAGCTCCCTCCCCCTCCCTCGCACGCTCATGCTAGATGCCGCCGCCGCCCCCCCCCCCATTTCCCCCGTGCACCCCACGCCCGAGCTCCGGACAGGCTCGCGTCCGCCGCGCTCGTTGCCATGAGCCTCGTCTGTTGCCTCCCTCCGCCGTAGCCTCTCTGCTCCCGCGGCTGCGGCCTCACCGCGCCCCGACCTCCTCTCCTACGACACGTCCGGGCCGCGCCACGCGACCACCGGCCGCGCCCGCACGCGCATCGCCCGCGCCGTGGCCGCCTCCTTCCTTCCCCGACGCGGCTCTGGCCACTGCTCGCCGCCGTCCACCATTTGCCTCCCCCGTTCTGTAGCGCCCCGTCACCACGGTGGCCTCGCCCCTCTGCGCCACCCTCGGTCACCGCCCGTTTCCCCCTGCGGCTCTGGCCTAGACTTCCCGCGGCCACTGCCGTAGCTCCTGCTGGCTCGTGGCCGAGCACCGCCTCCGGTTGCTGCGGGCACCACCACGGCCGTGCCCCTCCCGCTTCCTCCTGCGCCACTCGCCCGCGACCCCCCCCCCTGCTGCTGCTCTGCACAACCGCCTGACTGGCGCCATGGCCATCGGCCTCCCCCTGCTCCGGCGCCCTATCGGGTCCGCCCGCTCCTGGCCGTGCGCTAGAACGAACGGGTGCTGGGCGCCCATTGCGCCCATGCCTGCTAAGGCCCCTAGGGCCTATGACAGATGTGCCCCACACCTAGAACGTTTTTATAAAAAATAGAATTAAAAGAATTAGAAAATAATAATAATAATAAATTTAATTAATTAATTAACTAAGTTAATTAAGTTAGTTAATCTAATTAACCTGTTAGTTTAAATAAACAGTAATTAGTTTAACCTAAACACTAGTTGACCTAATCACTTTAATTAAATTAACTAACCCTGTTTAGTTAACTAAGTCAATGACCAGTGGGACCCACACGTCAGCCACCCAGTCAACCCCTCTATTGACAGCTGACGTCATGCTGACGTCATGATGACGTCAGCATGCACTGTTCTAGATAATGTTGAATTAAATAAATTCTAAAAATGATTTAAAATATTAGAAAATCATATAAAATAAACCGTAGCTCAGATGGAAAAACTTTGTACATGAAAGTTGCTCTGAACGACGAGACAAATCCGGAAACGCAACCCGTTCGTCCGTCACACATCCCTAACCTATCGAACTCGCAACTTTCCCCCTCCTGTTCATCTGTCCGAAAATGCGAAACACCGGGAATACTTTCCCGGATGTTTTCCCCTTTCACCGGTATCACCTCATACTGTGTTAGGGCACCCCTAGCACCGATACTTGTCTTGTCATGCATCGCTATGCATATGTTTGCTTAATATTTATTGTTTCTTTCCCCCTCTTCTCTCGCTAGACACCGAGACCGATGCTGTTGCTACCAAGTACGACTATGGTGTTGACGACCCCTCCTTGCCAGAGCAACCAGGCAAGCCCCCCCCCCCCTTTGATCACCAGATAGCGCCTACTATTCTCTCTACTGCTTGCATTAGAGTAGTGTAGCATGTTACTGTTCGGTTACTCCTATTCTGTTGCATAGCCTCTCATTGTTGCTACAGTCATTGATACCTTACCCGGAATCCTAAATGCTTAGTATAGGATGCTAGTTTATCATCATTGGCCCTACATTCTTATCAGTCTGCCTTGCTAAACTATTGGGCCGTGATCACTCGGGAGGTGATCACGGGTATATACTATACATATATAACTATACAGATGGTACTAAAGTCGGGTTGGCTCGTTGAGTATCCGCAAGTGATTCCGATGTGGGGGCTGGAAGGACAGGTGGATCCATCCCGGTAGAGGTGGGCCTGGGTTCCCGACGGCCCCCGACTGTTACTTTGAGGCAGAGCGACAAGGCAGGTTGAGACCACCTAGGAGAGAGGTGGGCCTGGCCCTAGTCGACGTCCGCGGCTACTTCAAAATAACATGCTTAACAAGATCTTGGTATTTGATCTGAGTCTGGCCACTGGCCTATATGCACTAACCAACTACGTGGGAAAGATATGGGCACTCGACGTCGTGGTATCAGCCGAAGCCTTCTTGACGTCAGCGACGGAGCAGCGCGCGCCGGATTGGACCGCGTAATGTGACTTCCTTTATAATGGAGGTTGCTAGGTCTGCTTCCGGCCGCCCTCGCAATGTGCAGGTGTGCAATGGGCCCAGACCCCTGCGCACATAGGATTTAGACCGGCGTGCTAACCTCTCTGTTGTGCCTAGGTGGGGCTGCGATGTGTTGATCTTCCGAGGCCGGGCATGACCCAGGAAAGTGTGTCTGGCCAAATGGGATCGAGCGTGTTGGGTTATGTGGTGCACCCCTGTAGGGAAGTTTATCTATTCGAATAGCCGTGTCCCTCGGTAAAAGGACGACCCAGAGTTGTACCTTGACCTTATGACAACTAGAACCGGATACTTAATAAAAGAACCCAGACAAGTTCCACAGACAACCCGGTGATCGCTTTTCCACAGGGAGACAAGGGGAGGATCGCCGGGTAGGATTATGCTATGCGTTGCTACTTGGAGGACTTCAATCTACTCTCTTCTTTATGCTGCAAGACGGAGGCTGCCAGAAGCGTAGTCTTCGATAGGACTAGCTATCCCCCTCTTATTCTGGCATTCTGCAGTTCAGTCCACTGATATGGCCTCCTTACACATATACCCATGCATATGTAGCGTAGCTCCTTGCTTGCGAGTACTTTGGATGAGTACTCATGGTTGCTTTGCTCCTTCTTTTCCCCTGTTTTCCTCTTCTTCCCGGATGCCGCAACCAGAATTTGGAGCCCAGGAGCTAGACGCCACCGTCGACGACTACTTCTACACTGGAGGTGCCTACTACTACGTGCAGGCTGCCGACGACGACTAGGAGTAGTTAGCAGGATCCCAGGCAGGAGGCATGTGCCTCTTTCAATCTGTATCCCAGTTTGTGCTAGCCTTCTTAAGGCAAACTTGTTTAACTTATGTCTGTACTCAGATAATGTTTCTTTCGCTGACTCGTCTATGATCGAGCACTTGTATTCGAGCCCTCGAGGCCCCTGGCTTGTATTATATTGCTTGTATGACTTATTTATGTTTTAGAGTTGTGTTGTGATATCTTCCCATGAGTCCCTGATTTTGATCGTACACGTTTGCGTGCATGATTAGTGTACGACTGAATCGAGGGCGTCACATTGGGCTTCCGGTGCCACAAAGAAGAATGAAGGCGGGTAAATTTCAATCTACTAAAGGAAAAGTTCTTAAAATTTTGTCGGATTGGATTGAAAAATATGAATCTAGTGGGGCGAAGGAAACGTTGATCAAATCAGTTCTTCAACCTCTTCCAGATTATGCCATGGGTATCTTTAAATTCCCAGCATCGCTTTGTGAGGAGCTATCTCATATTTTAAGGAACTTTTGATGGGGTGACGAGGATGATAGGAGGAAATCTCACTGGTTGGCTTGGGACAAACTGACTAGGCCTAAAAGTGAGGGAGGTATGGGTTTTCGTGAACTCAGATTATTTAACCAAGCTCTGCTAGCTAAGCAGGCTTGGAGATTGGTGGTTAGCCCTGAGTCCTTATGCGCAAAGGTGATGAAGGCGAAATATTATCCCCATGGGCATATCCTTGACACTGTTTTTCCATAATCAGCTTTGCTTCCTTGGCAAGGTATTCTGCATGGTTTGGACCTGCTTAAATCGGGTGTTATTTGGCGAGTATGTGATGCATCTAATATTAATATTTGGAGAGATAATTGGCTACCAACAATCTCTGGTCTTAAGGTTATTGCAAAGAAGAACAGGACCAGGATCAAATGGGTGTCTGACTTCATTTTGAGTGGACCGAGGAGATGGGATGAGAATTTGGTTAGGCACTTATTTTATCCACATAATGCGGATGAGATTTTAAGTCTACGCCTTCAGTCGTCAAGGGAAGTTGATTTTATAGCTTGGCATTTTGAGAAGAATGGCTTATTCTCGGTTAAAAGCGCGTACATGCTTGTGCTTAATCTAAAGGAACGTAAAGAAGATGAAGGGCAATACAGTGGCGCGGTGTTGGGAGAAAGGAAGATTTGGGATATTATTCTGAAGGCCAATGTTCCTCAGAAGATTTGTATTTTTGCCTGGCGTGTGGCTACGAACAGCTTGGCCATCCAGGTAAACACAGTCATGCACCACCAAGCCACTCTTAGTACATGTTCTATTTGCTGAGTGGAAGATGAAAATTCGTTTCATGCGCTAGTCAAGTGCCCTAAGGCATATGCGTTGCTTATGGCAATGAGGGATATATGGGATCTTCCTGGGGAGGAGGTTTTTAAGCATTCGGGGTCTGGTTGGTTTCTTATTCTTTTGGACCAATTGAATGCTACTCTGCGTAACCAAATTATTTTCATTTTCTGGAGAGCCTGGCACTTGTGGAATGACTTGATATTTGGTACGGGGAAGGAACTTGTCTCGGCATCTGCTAATTTTGTGGAGAATTATTGGTCGTCATTTGTCGCAAGTCAATCCCGCCCAGAGGTGGACTCAAAAAAGAAAGATAAAGGTCTGCTGTCTGGTATAAAAATTGTTCCTAACCCTATGGAAACTCAGGTGTTATGGCAACCCCCTTCCTTCGAAGTATATTAAGATCAATGTCGATGCAAGCTTTGTGGAGTGCATTAACACTGCATGTGTGGGTGTAGTGGTGAGGGACTCTTCGGGGAAGGTCCTCGTCTCTTCCTGGGATTACATTGAGCTTTGTAAAAGCGTGGAGGAGGCGGAACTACGACCATGCATTGCGGGTCTATATAGAGGTATTACCTTTCACAATCCTATAATTTTGGAGACTGACTGTGCGTTTGTGGTTGTGTCCCTTGCAAATGAAATAGGAGACAGGTCTTCAATGGATGATTTGAAAAAGCAAGCGTGGAGTTTATCAAAGCTTATAAATAATTTTAAATACTCCGAGATTAATCGTTCGGCTAATGTTGTGGCCCATACGATTGCAAAGTTTAGTTTTAATAATAGATCGGACGGTATCCTTGTTAACGATGTTCCGCCCTGCGTGGTGAATTTTGTATTGAATGATTGTAATAACAAAATCTTGGTTAATCAATATATGTGGTGGTTTTGAAAAAAAAATAAAAAAATAAAAGTTAATATTACACAACTATGTCTGACATGAACAAATCATAGATACCTGTTGTCAAACTATTTTCCTATAAACATAAAGAAGAATATATGGAAAACCTGCGACCTATTTCCCTCCATTTCAAAATATATGGTGTACTCGTTTCCATGCAAGTCAACGATTTGAATGTTTAACCAAGATTATAGAATAAAATAACAACATCTGCAATATCTAATAGATAAAATATGAAACAAATTTTCACATAAATTTCGTATAGTGGATTTTAATATATTTCTCTAAAAACTATGTCAACCATGCACTCGTTTGACTTTTGAGAAAACAAATACACCTTATATAAAGGAATGGATTGAGTATTATGCAATAAACAAGTGTAAACTAGCAGAACTTCAGTGTCAATTATGATTTAAATAGATCAATTGTAGAAATAAATACTATTTTAAGTTCGTTGCACAAAATTAAATATCAACACATGATTGCAACAACAAATTGCGATGCACAAATAGAGGAGAAAATCCAACAACAAATTTTGGCTAAGCAACAACATGAAAAAGGAGCAAGAAACATTATGACTAGAGAGAAAAGGAAAAAAAATCAAGTTGGACACTCTTTTCTTATCAGTAAATAAATGTACTAACTAAAACCATAAACAAAAAACAAAAAAAAAGGTTATTCTTAGGTAGAATGAATTAAGCGCTTTCGTACTACCCTAAAGAAAAATAAAATGAAGAAATAAAACTTAAAACAAATGATGGCTAAATCTTGCACACATATAACGTCCACTATTCAACATTATGCAAGAAGAAATATATAGTTTACGGGGATATATAGTTTAAGCTAACATTAATAACAAGAAAGTAACAAAGAAAATTAATATTATATAACTATGCCTAAAATGAATGAATCTTAAAATATTATTGGCATAATTTTTTTCTTATATGTTGGAATTAAATTATATCTCGTTTTATTGTGCATGCCTAACCTAGTAGACGTTGAATACAACTAATGATTTAAATACAGAAATTAAGAAAATGAAATAAATTTTAAGATCATTACAAACTTAAGTAATAACATACGACCGCAAGATCAAACCACCACCACATGCGCAAATATCAGAGAAAATCTAATGGGCAAAAAATTGACTAATAAACAAAAATGGAGGAAAGACATTAGCATATATGGGAAAATAAATAGTTTTATAGTTGGTGCTAGTTTTTTTTTTCTCCTTGTTTGCAAAGAAGCAACATATTAGACCAAAAAATATATCTTTCTAAGATAGAATAAATTAAGGATTTAGGTGTTTCTCTAAAGGAGGAATTTTTTGAAGAAAATAACCTTAAGACAAATGATGATGTTAGAAGGGAGAGAGTGGTTTGGTCGAATAGTTTGTTCTTGTATTGCTTGAGCCTCATGGGCATATATATAGAAGTACACGGTCATCTTGGAGTACAAGTCAAGGCAGGAACAAATCCTACGCTATCCTATATTTCCTAAATAAATATTATACTCAACATCCCCCCGCAATCACAACGGTAGCGACGCAGACGATGAGACTGGAGAAGAATCCGAAGGCAAGCCGACGGACACACCCCCTCACAGTCGTAACAGGTGATGCATCGCGGAGTCGTGGCTGGAGTGGAAACCGACGAGGTTGCTCAAGCAAGGCGGTAGCCCTTTGTGCCGTTTGTCATGTAGCCAAGAGCGTGGGTGGTGGAACCGTGGTCGAGGTAGCCATGCGAAGAATGTCGTGGTCGATGTCGAAGTAGGGGTGCGCCCGGAAGATGATGTTGTTGACGATGCGTCGCGGCGGGTTTGCCAAGTCCGAGAACACATCGTAGACGAAGGCACGCACCGGTGTTGCCACCACCGGGCATGCGTAGATGAACGAAGACGAAGTTGACGAAGTGTCGCACCAGGATTGCCAGGCCCGGGGACACGTCGTGGAGGAAGGAACGCATCGGTGCCAGCACCAGGCATCCGTAGACGAGGGACCTGCACGAGCTGTACGCCATGTCAAAGAAGTCAGAGGGCCAGTAGAGAAGAACTCAATGAAGGTTGCGGCATCCATCGGCACGGGGCCAATGTCACCAGCAGTGGTCGGATTAGACGAAGTGGTCGGGGTATATGACGGCGACGCTGACAACGGGCTGGTGCTGGATGAAGATGAAGGAGGTGGACGGGGGGACTACGGCGGCTACGCGGTAGCGGCGGCGGCGGCCAAAGAAAAGCGGCGGCGGCCTGACGGCGGCGGCAGCGGCTTGATTAGGAGCGCGGCGGCGGTGCTCGAAGTAGGCGGAAAACCCTGATAACGTGACGAAGACCGGCGCGGTCGGTGGCCTTCCCGCGCCAAGGTAGACGGGGCAACGGATACCACGGGAGGTCGACGCGCGATGACGGCGGAGTGGACCGCGGGCCGCGGCGCTACGGCCCGAAGGGGCGATGCAACGGCGGCGGGCAGGTTGGGCGACGACAGGAAGTCTTCGGGGCGGCGGCAGAGACCGCGGGCTGCGGCGCGACACCCCGAAGGGGCGGCGCGGCGGAGGAGTGCTGGCCGGTGCAACCGCGGGGACGGCCTCATGTCGGCTGCGTGGACCACGTGCCACGCTCGCTACGACCCGACGGGGCGACGCAGTGGCGGCGCTAGGGTCGGTGCGGCCACTGGGACGACCAGGAGCGGACGGCCTTGGGGCGGCGGTGGACCGCGGGCCGCGGCACTACGGCATGAAGGGGCGACGCAACGGTGATGCGGGACGGTGCAGCCGGGAGAAGATCCACGGGGCGGCGGCGCTGCCGCCCGACGGCGCGACGCAGCGGCAGCCTGTTTTTTCGATCAGTGGAGGGATGCGCTGAACTCGGGACGATCTTCACGAGACCTGCGAAGGCGCGCACAACCAACGGGCCAGGTCGGTCGCACGGCGTAGATGAGGCGGATCGTGGCGGCGGGCGGGTGATCAATCCGATCAGGCGCGAGGTCGGGGACGCCGCTCGGTGGAGACGGGGTGGCGGCGCAGTCCGAGATGAAGCCGACGACGGCGGGCGGCAGGGCGGCTATGATTGGTCGCCGCATGGCGTGAGGCCGCCGGGTCGGGTGATGCAGGAGTCCCGATCGGAGTAGGGCGGTGACGGCCGGCGTAGATCGACGGGTGGGCCGGCGCACGAACGACGGCGGCGAAGGGTCGCCGCATGACACGAAGCTGCCGGGTCGGAGCGACCGGCAGGCAGACGCGCGGACGATGCGCGAGGCTTGTGGGTCGAGGCGACCGGCGGGCAGACGCGCGGATGACGCGTAGGGCCGCCGGGTCGGTGAAGAAGCTGACCGATCGCGCCAGGGTTGGAGTAGAGGCGCATGGGATCGACGGCGGCGGTGGACGACGCAAACCGATCAAGATAAGATCAGAAAACCAAAAAAAAGAAGCCCCGCGATCAAGATGATCGGTGGGAGAGAACAAAACCCCGGAGCAAGGCTCGGGGAAAAGACTCTCTAGGGCAGCCTGTCAACAAGACCGGCGGACGAACCCTAGGAACGGGCGGCGCGGCCCCCGGCGGCGGTCATGGAGGCCGACCGCCCCTGGGGCGGCGCGCGGGTGCGGAAGCGGCGGCGGCTAGGGTTTAGAACCCGGAAACTGATACCATGTTTGAAGGGAGAGAGAGGTTTGGTCGAATAGTTTGTTCTTGTATTGCTTGAGCCTCATGGGCACATATATAGGAGTACAAGGTTATCTTGGAGTACAAGTCAAAGCAGGAACAAATCCTACGCTATCCTATGTTTCCTAAATAAATATTATACTCAACAGATGAGAAGAACTTCCACATAGATTTCGTAGAATTTGCCCTGCACCACAATTTGCAAGAACAAATATATAGTGGTGCAATATTCAAACAACAATATAATCTGCACCAATATTGCATAGAACTATATGTATACATCCATGTATATCAAATGTTCAGATAACATAATAACAACACTAAACATTAACATGCATGAATGGGCGTGCATGCACGCGCACACGCGTGCCTGTGTGTGTGGTGTGCGCGTGCAGGCACACAAGAACATGCACGAAGAACAATAAATTGATTGAACTTAGACATAATGCCACACACACACACCCGCGCGTGCGCACACACACACATGTAATAGTAGAAATCAATTGAAACAAAAAGTTAAAACTAAAACTTCAAAACAAAGACAAATATAAAACTAATTAATAAAGTCAAAAACATAATACTCCCTCCGTCCTCAAATAAGTGTACATATAAAAATTTTAAACCAGATTATGGAGTGGAGTAGAAAATGCATTTGCAAGGTGTAAGCCACAATCACTCTCCTATTTAATTATTCCATTGCATGTAGAACATGAGGAGACCATGTGTCGAATTTAATTGGTCTTGATTCCCGAGTGATGAGAGATAAGCATTTGTTTGCATTCAAATGCATCAGGAAGATAGAAATACACTTTTTCGTGGCAAACTTTGAATGCTAAACGTACACTTACATGACAGTGGAGGGAGTATACATTTTCTAAGAAGAACAAATCAAGGGCATTGGTATTACCCTACAAGAAAAAAAAGCAAATGAAAATTAAAAAGTTAACAAATGAGGACACATTTGGTATGAAACTTTCACTGTTTTTATATAGGCAAAAATAAACATATAATAGTGCAATTTTCATATAGATGTATGATTTGCACATCATCGACATAAAACTTGAGACATATATGCAGATATTATAAATGATATATACATTAGCAAACTGTCCCAACGCGTTCAAAATAAAATGCATTTCAATAGGGTGTTCCACTTTCCCGGCAAACATACACGGATGCATGTACACATGCACACAGTGGCACACACCCGCAGACACACACGGACACACACAAACGCACACAAACCTACATGCACAACTCACACAAAAAAACATAAGTAAGACAGGCAGACGCACACACAGAGAAAGAAAGAAATTACAGAAGTGGAGTATTTGCACCCGAGCTCGAATGCTCCTTCTGAATAGTAAAATCAGGGCAAAATAGTAAAAGAAATCCAAAAAAAATTCGTGGTAATCTTTGACAAAATGTTCTATGTGCTTGCAAAAAATTATCATGAATGAACATTCCTGGAAGTTGTCAAAGAAAACAAAATCGATACTCCAAAAATGTTAGTTTTGAAAGCATTTTGGAGTACTGATTATGTTATTTTTGCCATAAATTTCATGAATGTCATTTCCTGATGAAAATTTTCAAACATATAAAACTTTTGTTAAAAGTTACCACAAAAAATCAGAATTTTTGAATTTGATTACATTTTCTTTTAATTTTACTGTTCACCCACAGGAAGAAAAAACTAGACACATGCACGAGTGTGGTGTTGCAACCGCCGAGCTTCATGGAGCTCGTTTTGCCAAAAAAATCAAAATATATTTAGAAGTTTCAAAAAATGTCAAATTTTTTTCTACAAATACATTACATATTCTTCAAGTATGTATAAATTTTCATCAACTAATTTGATTATTTGCATGCTACAAAAAAACACAAATATCTAACACAGATTAAACAAAGAAAATGCTTATTTTAATCTGTATATTTGTCTTTTTGTGTACATCACATATGAACATATATGTTCATGGAATTTAACACATGTATACTACAAGTATATGTCTACATGAAAAAAATTCAGATTGTTTTGAGATGTGGAAAAGGTATTTTTGCTGAAAAAAATATATAGAGCTCAATGGAGCTCGGCCTCTGCATGCACTTTTCGACACATGCACTAGCTTCATGCTGCTTCGGGGACTTGTCTACATGTCATCCCTGCATGACTAGTTTGCCTACTCTAGCTATAGGTGCAGTTTTTTTAACACAGTACGGAAGCAATCGCTCATATACACGTGCATACACTCGCCCCTATGAACGCACACATGCACATCCATTAGTAGAAAAACGGTCAAATCTGAGATACATTAATGCTTTGATTTTGAGCCGGCACTAATGTGTCCATTAGTGCCGGTTCCAACGGCTAGCCGTCTGCTCTCATTAGTACCGGTTCGTGGCGAACCTTTAGCACCGGTTCGTGCCACGAACCAATACTAAAGAGAGTGGTGGCACGAACCGGTACTAAAGGTCGTCGTACATAAACCCTTCGTCCACCTAAGCTCGCTTTGTTCTTCCCCTTTCCCCTCTCCTCCTCTGTTCTTCCCCTTTTCCTCGAGCTCGTCACACATTTTACCCAAAATTTGTCAAGATTTGAAGGCCCCCATCCATTCAAATGATCACAAAGGTTAGCAACTTTGTCCTTTCATCTCTCATTGCTAGATTAGCTCTTGCAATGCTTTGTATGGTGATTAATTTGTGAGTTTAGTAATTTGGGAGGAATTATATGTGCAACTATTTGATTTATATGCAATTTGAGGTCAAAAATAACACTTAGTTTGCATATGTAGGTGTGGTTTACTTAGTGCATTCTAAATCTCCGTCGAACCACCATCGATCGCCCGCACCGTCCCATCGCCGGCACCACCTTGTGGTGAGGCTCTTGTTCATGAATGTTTTACATTACCAAATTGATGTTTGTGTGATTTGGATATATAGTTACTCATATAATTATCTTACTCGTACATTGTTTGTTATACATAGTGCCATAGTTTTGATATCCGTCCCCGTCGGCCCTCGTCCTTGTTATGATTCGGATGTGGTATATTCTCTTTTAAAACTAGTTGTTGCATTTCGTGTTTATGACAAATTACGCCCATCATGTTGACATAGATATTTTTATCTAGGAGGTATGTGAACCGGAAATTCCAACCGACCCTATTGTCGAGAGGTTAAATTTAGTTGAAAGATAAAACGAGTATTTGAAAGAAAAATTGAAAAGAATTGAGGGGAGAAGATGGAATTGGAGTTGCATGTTGTCGATGTCATCGATGATCACAAGATCAAGATGGAGAAAATGCGGTTGAAGATTAGAAAGATTAGAAAATATGCCATTAATAGTGTGGCTTGGTATCATATGCTATTAGATCAATTGTTACCTTAGTTGCGATCTTGATCGCATTTTTTGTTGCATTTAAATTCTTTAGCTAGAGAGTTATCTATATGTTGCATTGAATTAAGTGTTGTATATGAACTTTATGTATGAACTTTATGTATGAACTTGTATTAATTAGGTCTATTCGGTGTTGTGTAATGAAGATGAGCCGACAATGGATGTATGATGACCGATGCTCTCCCGAGTTCATTAATGGCATGCATACTTTTCTGCTTGCCGCTGAGGCAAACAAGCGGGCGGATGGTTTTATGCCTTGTCCATGTGCTGGTTGTAAGAATGGTCACAATTACTCTACGTCAAGAACCATTCACATCCACCTATTTGAGTCCGGTTTCATGCCCCACTATAATGTTTGGACCAAGCACGGAGAAAGTGGGGTTATGATGGAAGAAAATGAAGAAGAAGAGGACGACGACATCTATCCTGGCCATGGGTTCCTTAAATACGATGATACAACAATGGGGGAAGAAGCTAAGCCGGCAATGCGGGAAGAAGCTGAAGAAGAGGCATCAGATGAGCCTGCTGATGATCTAGGTCGGGCCATTGCCGATGCAAAGAGAAACTGCTCAAGTGATTTGGAGAAGAAGAAGTTGCAGCGCATGTTAGAGGATCACAAGAAATTGTTGTACCCGAATTGCGAAGCTGACAAAAAAAGTTGAGCACCACACTGGAATTGCTGCAATGGAAGGTAGAGAATGGTGTATCTGACAAGGGATTTGGAAAGTTGCTGGTAATGATAAAGAATATTCTTCCAAAGGACAACGAATTGCCCGAGAGTACGTATGAAGCAAAGAAGGTTGTCTTCCCTCTAGGGTTAGAGGTGCAGAAGATACATGCATACCCTAATGACTGCATCCTCTACCACGGTGAGTACGAGGATTTGAATGCTTGCACAGTATGCGGTGCATTGCGTTATAAGATCAGTCGCGATGACCCTGCTGATGTCGAGGGCGAGCGCCCCAGGAAGAAGATTCCTGCCAAGGTGATGTGGTATGCTCCTATAATACCACGGTTGAAACGTTTGTTCCAAAACAAAGAGCATGCGAAGGCGATGCGGTGGCACGGAGAAGACCGTAAGAAAGACGGAAAGTTGAGAGTACCCGCTGACAGTTCAAAGTGGAGAAAAATCGAGAGAAATTACAGGGAGGAGTTTGCAGGTGACCCAAGGAACGCATGGTTTGGTCTAAGCGCATATGGTATTAATCCTTTTGGGGAGCAGAGTAGCAACCATAGCACCTGGCTTGTGACTCTATGTTTGTATAACCTTCCTCCTTGGTTGTGCATGAAGCGGAAGTTCATTATGATGCCAGTGCTCATCCAAGGCCCTAAGCAACCCGGCAACAACATTGATGTGTACCTAAGGCCATTAGTTGAAGAACTATTATAGCCGTGGAATGGAACAGGTGTACGTGCGTGGGATGAGCATGGACAGGAAGAATTTGACCTAAAGGTGTTGCTGTTCATGACCATCAATAATTGGCCTGCTCTCAGTAACCTTTCAGGACAGACAAACAAGGGATACCACGGATGCACGCACTGTTTGGATGATACCAACAGTATATATTTGGAGAGTTGTAGGAAGAATGTGTACCTGGGACATCGTTGATTTCTTCCGAGCAGGCATCCCGTAAGAAAGAAAAGCAAGCATTTCAAAGGTGAGGCGGATCACCGGACGAACCCTCGCCACCATACTGGTGCTAATGTACATGATATGGTCAAGGATTTGAAGGTAATCTTTGGAAAGGGCCCTGGCGGACAACCTGTTCCGAAGGACGCTGACGGACGCGCACCCATGTGGAAGAAGAAATCTGTATTTTGGGACCTGCCATATCGGAAAGCCCTAGAGGTCCGCTCCGCAATCGACGTGATGGACGTGACGAAGAATCTTTGCGTGACCCTGCTTGGCTTCTTGGGCGTGAATGGGAAGACAAAAGATACACCAGAGGCATGGCAGGACCAGCAACGTATGCACGGAAAAGACGGCATACATCAGGGTCAGGCCAGCTACGCTCTTACCAAAGAAGACAAGGAAAACTTTTTTGAATGCCTGCTCAGCATGAAGGTACCGTCTGGCTTCTCGTTGAATATAAAGGGAATAATAAATATGGCAGAAAAAAAGTTCCAGAACCTAAAGTCTCATGACTGCCACGTGATTATGACGCAACTGCTTCCGGTTGCATTGATGGGGCTTCTACCGGAAAACATTTGATTAGCCATTGTGAAGCTATGTGCATTCCTCAATGCAATCTCTCACAAGGTAATCGATCCAGAAATCATACCAAGGTTACAGAATGATTTGGTGCAATGTCTTGTTAGTTTCGAGTTGGTGTTCCCACCATCCTTCTTCAACATCATGACGCACATCCTAGTTCACCTTTGCGAAGAGATTAACTTTTTGGGTCATGTATTTCTACACAATATGTTCCCCTTTGAGAGGTTCATGGGAGTCTTGAAGAAATATGTTCATAACCATGCTAGATCAGAAGGAAGCATCTCGAAGGGCCATGAAAATGAGGAGGTCATTGAGTTTTGTATTGACTTTATTCCTGACCTTAAGCCGATTGGTGTTCCTGAATCGCGGCATAAGGGCCGACTGGATGGAAAAGGCACGCTAGGAGGGGATCAAATAATATGTATGGACGGGCATTCTCTCACTGAAGCACACTACACAGTTCTATAGAATTCCGCCTTGGTGGCTCCATATATGGAGGAACACGAGAATTTTCTACACTCCAAACACCCGGAGAAGTCTGACGACTGGATATACACGTGGACAAACGAGGACTTTCGCCGGTTGGTTGCAGAAACATGCCATGCATGATGGCGATCTTGAAGATGACCTGTATTCGCTGTCCCAGTTACCATCTTCGAATATAATGACTTTCAAAGGGTACCAGATAAATGGGAATACATTTTACATGATCGCCCAAGATAAGAAGAGCACCAACCAAAACAGTGGTGTCCGCTTTGATGCAACAACCAACACGGGAAAGGAAACATATTATCGTTACATAGAGGACATATGGGAACTTAACTATGGAGGTGGTTTGAAGGTCCCTTTGTTTCGGTGCAAATGGGTCAATGTGACACGAAGCACGGTAACGGAAGACCCGCAATACGGAATGACAACAGTGGATCTCAACAATCTTGCATATGCAGACGAACCATTCGTCATAGCCAATGATGTGGCGTAGGTTTTTTATGTGAAAGACATGTCTACCAGGCCGAGAAAAAGAAAATATAAGGAAGCGAATGGATCATACGATGAGCCAAAGCGTCACATAGTTCTTTCAGGGAAAAGAAACATCGTGGGAGTGGATGACAAGACAGACATGTCAGATGATTATGAAAAGTTTGATGAAATTGCTCCATTCACAGTGAATATTGACCCGAGCATCTAGTTAAATGATGAAGATTTTCCATGGCTACGGCACAAAGGGACACACGCGAAGAAAAAGTTTCACACCCAAAGATCTAGGATGTGATCGGCTTCACTACCATCACTTTCTTTTGTTTTTCACACCCACGAGGGAATCTCTATAATAGTTGGGGTAGTTATGTGTTTTGGCATTTGAAACGCGATGAATTTTTATGTGCAAACAAATTATTTCATGCATTTACTGATTTTTTCAGGTAAATGACCCTGAAAATGAAAAGCATTTCAAATGAACTCAGAAAAGGTTGAAAGTTGGCATGGTATCATAATTTCACCCACATAGCATGTGCAAAAAGGTAGAGAGGGTTACGGCAAAAACTGGATGCACTTCGTGTAAAAAATGGACAATCTCTTTCGAAGTATCAGGGTTTCGGACGAAAACTCAACTGTTACAAAGGCATTTCATTTTTTAAATAACCTAAGCATTACCAAATTGAATATAATAATAAAACACACTAATATTAAACATAAGACAAAAGAATCACTGAAAAATCTATTTTCAAAGTTAAGTTATTCACAAACTAGTGATTCACACAAATTTCAAATAATTCAAAATTTAAACTATTCAAATTTAAAAACTACCGGCATAAACTACCGGCACTAACCTAAAGCAAAAATATTCACAAAGAAACTCTATATACAGCAAAAAACAACTAAAAAATAAATACAAAAATAAATAAAGCAAAAAAATAATAATTTAGAAAATAGAAAAGCCCGCCTAATGGGCCAGAGCGGCCTGCATGCGACTAGAAACACAACATTTTGTTGGACCAGGATGCAGGCCCGCAAAGGCCCAGTAGGCCCACAGGGCAGCACAGAACAGGTAGGCCCAATAGGCCTGCTTTGGAGAGGAGCTCGAGAGAGCTACCGCATTGGGGCTTATAAACCAGTGCGGACGCCCCTCGGCTAGCGAGGTGGGACTAAACTTGCCGCACCGAACCTGCGCCAGCACACACCTTTAGTACCGGGTCATGGCACCAACCGGTACTAAAGGGGGGTCTTTAGTACCGGTTAGTGCCACGACCCGGTACTAAAGGGGGGCGCTTCCCGCCGCTTGGCCTGGCCAAAATAGACCTTTAGTACCGGTTGGTGGCTCCAATCGGTACTAAAGGTCCATCCTATATATACAACACTTGAAAAAAATCCAGTTTCCCTCTGTTCTTCCCTCTCCGTCGACGACACGCCGCCTGCCTCGATCAACGCCGTCGCTGCACCCGACGCGTCCCCGCCCCTCGTCGCCGCCCCCATCACCGTCGCCGCCCCGGCCGTCCCCGTCCCCGACATCGCGCCCCGCCCCGTCGCCGACCCGCCCCGTCACCGCGCCCCGCCTCGTCGTCGCCGCCCCGTCCCGCCGCCCCGTCGTCGCCGCCCGTCGTCGCCTCGCCGGTGTGCTCATGCCCAGGCCGCCATGTCCACACACGCACACACACACACACACATTAGCTTTTTTGTTATAAATTTTAGTTAGAGAAATTTTCCTGTTTTTTAGTTATAGAAATGTTATAAATTTTTTCTGTTTTTTAGTTACAGAAATATTTATAGAAATGTTAGCAATTTTTCTGATTTTTAGTTATAGAAATGTTATAGAAATGTTCGTTATATAATCAGAAGTGTTAGAAATTTTAGAATTAGTTTTAGTTAGATGAATTAGATTAATGTCAAATTGTCAGAATTTGCATATAGAATTTTAGTTATCGCAATCAAATCATGTAAAAAATGTTACTTTTTGCGGGCATATAGTATTTGTTCTCGACGATATGCCCGGCCCGCATCCTCACTGTCGACCCGTTCGCGACGACGTCATACTTCAGAGGACCCATGTCCGGGACTGGGCTCCGCCGGGCTGGCACTGGGTGCTGCTACCTGGAGGGGCGCGCCGCTTGGTGAGGAACCTGGCCTCAGGTCCCGTCGTCGATCCTGATTTCCTTTGGTGGCGTTTGCGTGGGCCACATTCGGTGCAGAGGCAGCCGGCCCCGCCGGAGGTGGTGCGTCGCCGTGTCAGGAAGGAGGACGAGCACGTCCATCGCTACATTGCTGCTATGGACGACGTCAGGTTCTCCACTACTTGGCAGGTTCTTTTGGTAGATGACCGGAGATATGATCATGTGATGGTTCCTTCTCTTTGGGTGTCCACCGCCCGCGCCCTAGGAACCGCGAGTGACCTAGATTCTTCTGTAGTACTCAATCTTTATTAGGTACCTAGCCAGTGATGTATTCGATATATAATATTCGAGACGATGTATTCGAGATTATATATATTATTCGAGACGATGATGTATTCGAGATTATATATTAATCGAGACGATGCATTTATTATGTACTATATGATTCAGTTTTTCCTTATTGATTGCATCCATGCATTGTAATTTTAATACTAAATTGTTTTATATTTCTTCTGTATTAGTTAAGTAAAAGCTATGGTGGACAATACCGGCAGAGAGAGAGAGAGAATAGGAATTGTTCGACATCATACGCAGCCCTCGCAGGCTAGATGATCTGAATGAAGCAGATGACGGCTCCCAATATCTGAACAATTCCGGAGAGGGTGATGAAAAGATATTCGATCTCGACGACCGAGCTGATGAGGTCATGAACTATGATTATGATTATGATGACAGAGACAATGTTTATGATGACACAGACAATGCTGATCTTCAAATAACAAAGACTATCGGCGAGGTATATTTATATAAGCAGGCATCTGGTGATCATCACATGTTTTATTTCATTTGAAGATATATTAATGAATTGATCTTTCTTCTTTCAGCCCTCCGGATCAAGCAAATCTGCTTCTACAGACAGCAGGACAAAGCGAGGCCCAGGCAAAAAGTTGAAGGAGGGTGTAAAGTACAACATCGACTCCGTCAAACCTAGTGGCGAACCCCTCACGCCTAAGAACATTGCGAACAAGTGGACTCGTCAGTGCGGAGTTCTTGTGAAGGACCAACTCCCGATCTCCATTCAAGAATGGAAAGAGCCAAAAACTAAACGTCCAGGTGTTACTTGGGTCGACGACAGAGCAAAAAAAACCTTTGGGTATCTCTGATGGAACATTTCACCCTACCAAATTATTTCACTGAAGCAAATGTGGAGAAAGTCAAGGGCACTGCTCTTAAGAAGATGGCAATTGCATTCAACACCCACAAGAAAACTTTATGGGCCAACTACCTCGCTGCAGAAAGGAAGGCTCCAGAATTCACGGGAACACTGGAGAAGCAAAGAGAACACTGGGCCGATTTCGTGAAATTCAAGGATTTAGAATTATCTAAGGAACGGTCGATAAAAAACAAGGCCAATGCCGCAAAAAAGACGCAGTTCCATAGGTTGGGTCCAGGTGGCTACGAGGTGGGAATGCCTAAGTGGGATAAGTCTGAGCAAGAGATGGATGATGCAGAGGTCACTCCTGTTTCTAGGAGCTGGCCCCCCAGGTGCAGAACTTGGTTCTATGCGCATGAGGGGGCGTTGGACCCGAAGACAGGCCTGGTTTCGTAGAAGGCAAGTCTAAAAGGAGCTGAACAAAAGTTACTTGACGCAACAGAAGAAGCTCGAACGGGGGTATTCACGCCCAACAGAGAGCACGACGAGCTTACGCGCGCCCTGGGAAATCGTGAACACCCGGGAAGAACACGAGGCAAGGGCGTTATTCCCTGGTATGATGGCTTTTCGGAATGGAACGATGACTACAGGTCCCGTGCAAGAAAGAAGATGGAGGAGGTGAAGAAGAGGAAGCTAGAGGAGGAACAGAGGAAGAAGGATGCAGAACGCCTTCAAGGCCTAGAAGCAAGGCACGCGGACTTGGCACTCAAATTCCAGCAGCAGCAGCAGCAGATCGACTCACTTAGCTAGGAAAGGGGGTCGCAGCAGCGGCAGCAGCAAGCGGATGATCGTCCAGCATTGGATAGCACCGTCCCATCCATGCCAAGAAGCAGCGTTGGTTCTGGCCCGGGCGTCACACTGCTGGAAACATACCCTGTGGATGACATCATAGAGAACACTAACTGTGAGCTACACTCCAAAATGAAGAACATATCCATGAAGGTGGCGGACGGCGTTGCTTTTACAATTACCCCCGAAGCAACCTTCCATTGCATCCCGATTCCAGAGGGCTATGCTCGTGTCATGGTTGATGAAGTGGTGGAGCCATATTCAAGGCTAGCACTTGACATTCCTAGAGGTGACAATGAGCGCACACTGGGAGAGGCCATACATCGTATCATCCTATGGAGAAAGGATTGCATCATCTTTCCAAGTCCACCGACACCACGTCGTATGCCGACTCCTCCTCGAAGTCCGCCACTGAGTCAGCAGACTCCCGCTCCTCCAAGTCCATGAACGCATGAGCCGACTCCTCCTCAAAGTCCGCCACCTCCTCCAAGTCCCCAAACGCGTGAGAAGACTCCTGCTTCAAGTCCGGCACCGTGTCAGGATACTCCTACGGTATTCTCTCACTGAAGCACACTACACAGTTCTATAGAATTCCGCCTTGGTGGCTCCATATATGGAGGAACACGAGAATTTTCTACACTCCAAACACCCGGAGAAGTCTGACGACTGGATATACACGTGGACAAACGAGGACTTTCGCCGGTTGGTTGCAGAAACATGCCATGCATGATGGCGATCTTGAAGATGACCTGTATTCGCTGTCCCAGTTACCATCTTCGAATATAATGACTTTCAAAGGGTACCAGATAAATGGGAATACATTTTACATGATCGCCCAAGATAAGAAGAGCACCAACCAAAACAGTGGTGTCCGCTTTGATGCAACAACCAACACGGGAAAGGAAACATATTATCGTTACATAGAGGACATATGGGAACTTAACTATGGAGGTGGTTTGAAGGTCCCTTTGTTTCGGTGCAAATGGGTCAATGTGACACGAAGCAGGGTAACGGAAGACCCGCAATACGGAATGACAACAGTGGATCTCAACAATCTTGCATATGCAGACGAACCATTCGTCATAGCCAATGATGTGGCGTAGGTTTTTTATGTGAAAGACATGTCTACCAGGCCGAGAAAAAGAAAATATAAGGAAGCGAATGGATCATACGATGAGCCAAAGCGTCACATAGTTCTTTCAGGGAAAAGAAACATCGTGGGAGTGGATGACAAGACAGACATGTCAGAAGATTATGAAAAGTTTGATGAAATTGCTCCATTCACAGTGAATATTGACCCGAGCATCTAGTTAAATGATGAAGATTTTCCATGGCTACGGCACAAAGGGACACACGCGAAGAAAAAGTTTCACACCCAAAGATCTAGGATGTGATCGGCTTCACTACCATCACTTTCTTTTGTTTTTCACACCCACGAGGGAATCTCTGTAATAGTTGGGGTAGTTATGTGTTTTGGCATTTGAAACGCGATGAATTTTTATGTGCAAACAAATTATTTCATGCATTTACTGATTTTTTCAGGTAAATGACCCTGAAAATGAAAAGCATTTCAAATGAACTCAGAAAAGGTTGAAAGTTGGCATGGTATCATAATTTCACCCACATAGCATGTGCAAAAAGGTAGAGAGGGTTACGGCAAAAACTGGATGCACTTCGTGTAAAAAATGGACAATCTCTTTCGAAGTATCAGGGTTTCGGACGAAAACTCATCTGTTACAAAGGCATTTCATTTTTTAAATAACCTAAGCATTACCAAATTGAATATAATAATAAAACACACTAATATTAAACATAAGACAAAAGAATCACTGAAAAATCTATTTTCAAAGTTAAGTTATTCACAAACTAGTGATTCACACAAATTTCAAATAATTCAAAATTTAAACTATTCAAATTTAAAAACTACCGACACTAACATAAACTACCGGCACTAACCTAAAGCAAAAATATTCACAAAGAAACTCTATATACAGCAAAAAACAACTAAAAAATAAATAAACAAAAATAAATAAAGCAAAAAAATAATAATTTAGAAAATAGAAAAGCCCGCCTAATGGGCCAGAGCGGCCTGCATGCGACTAGAAACACAACATTTTGTTGGGCCAGGATGCAGGCCCGCAAAGGCCCAGTAGGCCCACAGGGCAGCACAGAACAGGTAGGCCCAATAGGCCTGCTTTGGAGAGGAGCTCGAGAGAGCTACCGCACTGGGGCTTATAAACCAGTGCGGACGCCCCTCGGCTAGCGAGGTGGGACTAAACTTGCCGCACCGAACCTGCGCCAGCACACACCTTTAGTACCGGGTCATGGCACCAACCGGTACTAAAGGGGGGTCTTTAGTACCGGTTAGTGCCACGACCCTGTACTAAAGGGGGGCGCTTCCCGCCGCTTGGCCTGGCCAAAATAGACCTTTAGTACCGGTTGGTGGCTCCAATCGGTACTAAAGGTCCATCCTATATATACAACACTTGAAAAAAATCCAGTTTCCCTCTGTTCTTCCCTCTCCGTCGACGACACGCCGCCTGCCTCGATCAACGCCGTCGCTGCACCCGACGCGTCCCCGCCCCTCGTCGCCGCCCCCATCACCGTCGCCGCCCCGGCCGTCCCCGTCCCCGACATCGCGCCCCGCCCCGTCGCCGACCCGCCCCGTCACCGCGCCCCGCCTCGTCGTCGCCGCCCCGTCCCACCGCCCCGTCGTCGCCGCCCGTCGTCGCCTCGCCGGTGTGCTCATGCCCAGGCCGCCATGTCCACACACGCACACACACACACACATTAGCTTTTTTGTTATAAATTTTAGTTAGAGAAATTTTCCTGTTTTTTAGTTATAGAAATGTTATAAATTTTTTCTGTTTTTTAGTTACAGAAATATTTATAGAAATGTTAGCAATTTTTCTGATTTTTAGTTATAGAAATGTTATAGAAATGTTCGTTATATAATCAGAAGTGTTAGAAATTTTAGAATTAGTTTTAGTTAGATGAATTAGATTAATGTCAAATTGTCAGAATTTGCATATAGAATTTTAGTTATCGCAATCAAATCATGTAAAAAATGTTACTTTTTGCGGGCATATAGTATTTGTTCTCGACGATATGCCCGGCCCGCATCCTCACTGTCGACCCGTTCGCGACGACGTCATACTTCAGAGGACCCATGTCCGGGACTGGGCTCCGCCGGGCTGGCACTGGGTGCTGCTACCTGGAGGGGCGCGCCGCTTGGTGAGGAACCTGGCCTCAGGTCCCGTCGTCGATCCTGATTTCCTTTGGTGGCGTTTGCGTGGGCCACATTCGGTGCAGAGGCAGCCGGCCCCGCCGGAGGTGGTGCGTCGCCGTGTCAGGAAGGAGGACGAGCACGTCCATCGCTACATTGCTGCTATGGACGACGTCAGGTTCTCCACTACTTGGCAGGTTCTTTTGGCAGATGACCGGAGATATGATCATGTGATGGTTCCTTCTCTTTGGGTGTCCACCGCCCGCGCCCTAGGAACCGCGAGTGACCTAGATTCTTCTGTAGTACTCAATCTTTATTAGGTACCTAGCCAGTGATGTATTCGATATATAATATTCGAGACGATGTATTCGAGATTATATATATTATTCGAGACGATGATGTATTCGAGATTATATATTAATCGAGACGATGCATTTATTATGTACTATATGATTCAGTTTTTCCTTATTGATTGCATCCATGCATTGTAATTTTAATACTAAATTGTTTTATATTTCTTCTGTATTAGTTAAGTAAAAGCTATGGTGGACAATACCGGCAGAGAGAGAGAGAATAGGAATTGTTCGACATCATACGCAGCCCTCGCAGGCTAGATGATCTGAATGAAGCAGATGACGGCTCCCAATATCTGAACAATTCCGGAGAGGGTGATGAAAAGATATTCGATCTCGACGACCGAGCTGATGAGGTCATGAACTATGATTATGATTATGATGACAGAGACAATGTTTATGATGACACAGACAATGCTGATCTTCAAATAACAAAGACTATCGGCGAGGTATATTTATATAAGCAGGCATCTGGTGATCATCACATGTTTTATTTCATTTGAAGATATATTAATGAATTGATCTTTCTTCTTTCAGCCCTCCGGATCGAGCAAATCTGCTTCTACAGACAGCAGGACAAAGCGAGGCCCAGGCAAAAAGTTGAAGGAGGGTGTAAAGTACAACATCGACTCCGTCAAACCTAGTGGCGAACCCCTCACGCCTAAGAACATTGCGAACAAGTGGACTCGTCAGTGCGGAGTTCTTGTGAAGGACCAACTCCCGATCTCCATTCAAGAATGGAAAGAGCCAAAAACTAAACGTCCAGGTGTTACTTGGGTCGACGACAGAGCAAAAAAAACCTTTGGGAATCTCTGATGGAACATTTCACCCTACCAAATTATTTCACTGAAGCAAATGTGGAGAAAGTCAAGGGCACTGCTCTTAAGAAGATGGCAATTGCATTCAACACCCACAAGAAAACTTTATGGGCCAACTACCTCGCTGCAGAAAGGAAGGCTCTAGAATTCACGGGAACACTGGAGAAGCAAAGAGAACACTGGGCCGATTTCGTGAAATTCAAGGATTTAGAATTATCTAAGGAACGGTCGATAAAAAACAAGGCCAATGCCGCAAAAAAGACGCAGTTCCATAGGTTGGGTCCAGGTGGCTACGAGGTGGGAATGCCTAAGTGGGATAAGTCTGAGCAAGAGATGGATGATGCAGAGGTCACTCCTGTTTCTAGGAGCTGGCCCCACAGGTGCAGAACTTGGTTCTATGCGCATGAGGGGGCGTTGGACCCGAAGACAGGCCTGGTTTCGTAGAAGGCAAGTCTAAAAGGAGCTGAACAAAAGTTACTTGACGCAACAGAAGAAGCTCGAACGGGGGTATTCACGCCCAACAGAGAGCACGACGAGCTTACGCGCGCCCTGGGAAATCGTGAACACCCGGGAAGAACACGAGGCAAGGGCGTTATTCCCTGGTATGATGGCTTTTCGGAATGGAACGATGACTACAGGTCCCGTGCAAGAAAGAAGATGGAGGAGGTGAAGAAGAGGAAGCTAGAGGAGGAACAGAGGAAGAAGGATGCAGAACGCCTTCAAGGCCTAGAAGCAAGGCACGCGGACTTGGCACTCAAATTCCAGCAGCAGCAGCAGCAGATCGACTCACTTAGCTAGGAAAGGGGGTCGCAGCAGCGGCAGCAGCAAGCGGATGATCGTCCAGCATTGGATAGCACCGTCCCATCCATTCCAAGAAGCAGCGTTGGTTCTGGCCCGGGCGTCACACTGCTGGAAATATACCCTGTGGATGACATCATAGAGAACACTAACTGTGAGCTACACTCCAAAATGAAGAACATATCCATGAAGGTGGCGGACGGCGTTGCTTTTACAATTACCCCCGAAGCAACCTTCCATTGCATCCCGATTCCAGAGGGCTATGCTCGTGTCATGGTTGATGAAGTGGTGGAGCCATATTCAAGGCTAGCACTTGACATTATTAGAGGTGACAATGAGCGCACACTGGGAGAGGCCATACATCGTATCATCCTATGGAGAAAGGATTGCATCATCTTTCCAAGTCCACCGACACCACGTCGTATGCCGACTCCTCCTCGAAGTCCGCCACTGAGTCAGCAGACTCCCGCTCCTCCAAGTCCATGAACGCATGAGCCGACTCCTCCTCAAAGTCCGCCACCTCCTCCAAGTCCCCAAACGCGTGAGAAGACTCCTGCTTCAAGTCCGGCACCGCGTCAGGATACTCCTACGGTTTCAAGTCCGACACAACGCCAGGCCACTCCTCCTACTTCAAGTCTAGCACAACATCAACCACGTCAGCCGTCTCCGCCGTCTCGGCGATCGTAGAAGAGACACGCCGTAGATATGGTGCATAGCGGTACTAGTCGAGGTAGTACAGGAAGTACAGGCGAAGACAAGCGATATAAATACGGTCCAAGCCTCGCTCCTCTTCCTCAGAGGCCTTACGACATGACCGAGGAGCAAAATGCAGCCATAGTGCAGGCCCAAGTGGACGCCCATTTTGGACCGAAACCGGCATCGCCGCCAAGGGAGTATGTGCCTGAGGAAATGATTGACCACTTCATTCGTATGGCTAGAGCACTATCACCCAAGCTTGTTGACTCACACTATGAGCGCCAAATCAGGAAGCTACATCGAGCACGGCTACAGAAGGAAGCGATCTCGAGCTCGAGCCAACAAGCAGCTGGCAAAAAATGCGGGAAAATCGTTCTCCAGCTGGGAGAACAGGCGGCGCAATCGATCCCCCCGCTTGTTGTGCCAACAACACATGAGAGTACATGCGCCCAATATTATTGTGGGCAAACCATTAACGTTCCCCTGCTGGGCGATGTGGTAATAACCGAGGAGCATATAATGCAGGCTGAAATGCTCAAGATCACTGTTGGACAACTCCTCAAAATCGAGGCCATGCCTACATTTAGAGAGGAGGAAATAAAACAGAAATATGTCCGGGGCCAACCTTTGGTCGAGACAGACAAGGTCAAGAACCTCCCAATGAGAATGTATGAATTGCATCAATGGTACATGAATATTACCAGGATTTCCAATCGAGTGTCCCTCATGGTGAATGTCAAGGAGGAGCATTACTTCCATGAGAAAGCTTTGTCTTTTGAGTAATCAGAACTATTTTAGTTATACAATCAAGACACACTCGACAAGTCTATCGTCAGTTGCTATTGTCTGTAAGTGATTTCTTTCTGTAATTTAAGTCTCAAGCTAGCTGTAGTGATCATTTTCATCAATCATTACATGTAATTATCCTCACTATATTGTTTTTTGTGGTATTATATGCAGGATGAAGATGTATGAAATGAAAAAATCTGGACGCTATGGCATTGGGTTCATTGACCAAAATACCATTAATGAGTACACATGGAATATTCCAAGTTGTCGAGCAAGTTTAGAGGAAAGCATGCTACAGTTCTTCAAGCGCCTCAATACCAATGAAGATATACTACTTCCTTACAACTTCCTGTGAGTCACACTGTCTTGTACTACAAATTCTGTTTTTGCTTATAGCTAGCTAGATGTTAATAATTAAGTGTATACGGTTTAGGGTAGTTTATTAATTTTATGCACATGCTCGCTTAATTAAGACATGCAAACGTGTGCACATGCAGTTTCCACTGGATCTTGTTAGACATTAAAGTTGACAACGGGACAGTTAAAGTATTCGATTCACTACATAAAGAAGAAAAAGACTACTCCACCGTGAAGCGGATAGTCAACAGGTAATTTCAATAATTATTAACTGTATTTCGGCCTATTTAGTTCGTCATTTCCTAATATGAACTATTTAATAACCCCTTTATTAAAAAAGTTTGCCGGCGGGCAGGGCTTGGGCAAAGTTCATCAAGGTGACTCCAGGCAAATGGGCAAAAAAGTTGTTTTGGTATCGACCAAAGGTATGTAATTAAGTAGTACTAGCTAGCTAGCTAGCTACCATCTATTTAATTCTTGTTTCAATACCATTAATTAATTATCATGCTTGATTAATCATTATCAGATTCAATTACATTCTCATAAAGGCCCCGAAGCAGGCGCAGGGAAATGATCTGTGTGCATTCTATGTTTGCGAGAACATTCGCATGATGGCATCTGAAAGGAGCAGATCTCAAAGACAGGACTGGGTACGTTTGTCAGAACACTATTCACACCATTATCAATATCTAGTCACACAAATAATACACATGCATATTGATCTCCTTCTTAACAGTTCAGAGAGGTGCGGGAGCAGCTCCTACCAGCGGACCGCATACTATCACTTCAAGAGGAAATAGCGGGATTTTTGCTCGACCAGGTCATAGATCCCAAAGGAGAATACTATTACCCGCTACCGCCCCAATGAACCACTTGTCATCGTGCTTTGAAGGCACCAAGGCAACATGTAGGAGAAATTGTATATGTATATATATACATGTGTATGTTTGTATAATTAATGGTGTTCGTTGTGAGACATTCGATGACGGAGATAATGAAGATAAAATGTGAACACATCTGGATCACAAGCTACAGGGAACCCCATTTGGTCAATGTTCATCCATCTCTTTGTATCATGTGCCATGTGCCAGTCCAATGCAAAAACTCGTGCCTATAAAAGAATCTATGGAATAGCGCATAGATATTAACCTTTACAAAGACAAAAAATAATAAAATAAAATAAATAATGAAAAAAATTCCATACAATTTACACAGAGGTTACACTTTCCGAAATATGCAAGGTAAACATGTAATAGTGATTTTTTTGCAAAAGGAAGTTTCCTAAGAAGGAATGAATGAATGTCTTTTATATTACCAATAAAAAATAAAAAAAGTAAAACAAAAAAATGGAAAATTTGCACACAATTTACACGGAAATTGCACTTTGTTATAATATGCAAGAATCAACATGTAATAGTGGATTTTTGCAAAAGTAAAGCTTTCACAAAAAATGAATGAATTATTTGCGTTGGTATTTGATCCACGATGTCTCTACTTCTCAAAATCAGAACAATGTAGTTTACTCAGAAAGAATGAATTAGTGGCATTAGTATCACCCTTTAAGAAGAAAATAAAAAACATGAAAAAACTAACACACAAATTAATCAGAAATTGTGTTTTATTACAATATGAAAGCATAAGGATATAATAGTGGAGTTTTTGCAAATAAGAAGTTTCCAGGAAATAGATTAATATCATCGGTATTACACTGTGAGAAAAAAGAAATTAAAAAATATATAAACAAAAAATCAAAATATGAAGTTTTCGAGGGAAAAAATAATCTAGAACAAGCAATATCGAAATTTGTACACAATTTACATTGAAATTGCACTTTTTTATACCATGCGGGAACAAGCATATAATATTGGATCCCAGCGCAGAGACGCAGAAGCCATAGTCCACATCCTTGTGGATCGCGTTGCATGAATCCACCACCGTGTCCATCGGTGCACCGGCCTGAAGGAAGGCCAGCACCGCGAAGTCTTTTTGCGCGGTTTCGGCATGTGCCGACAACCATCTCACCACTGAACAACTACTTTAAGATGCGGTCCACGAAGAGCAATTATTCATCCCATTTAGTTATAAAAAATGAATACTACATCAAATACAGCTATTAGCCCACACCTTTTGTCTTTACCTCGCACGCATAGATTTGACATTTCTCTCTCTCTCTCTCTCTCTTTCACTCTCTCTCTCTCTCTTCACATAGGTATGCATTTGTCTTTTCTCTTTCCCTTGCAAAACAAACCCATGGACTTTTTTTCATCTTCACCAATTTAAAACATATATATCTTTTAGAACATAAGGTTATTTGTGAAATAATTTATGTATTTGAACTCCTGCCGTCAAGACCTTTAGAAGTAAACCAATTTTTGATATATTTGAAACACGCTTAAATTTAAGTTTCACATTTCGTATGTGGAAAAAACCTATTTCACTTGAAAAATGTGTTCTTTGTGAAACAATACTGTGGAACTGAAATATTAGTTTTGAAAGTGAAAAAAAATTGAAACTGAAATGCCAACTTGTGAACTTGATTATTTGAAATGTGTAATAGTTTAATTTGAAAAGAGTGAAATATGTTATTTCAAAAATGAGCAACTGAAATAGATGTGCTTTTTATGAAACAAGCTAGTGAAAAGAAAAAAGTAGCTTCTGAATTTTGAAATAGCAAACAAAAAAGTGAAATTATAATGTATCACTGTGAAACACTAGTGCAGAACCGGGCTTTAATGCCGGTTCGTGACGGCCTTTAGTGCCGGTTGGCGAACCGGCACTAAAGAGTGGGGACTAAAGCCCCCCCCCTTAGTACCGGTTCGTCACGAACCGGCGCTAAAGTGCAAACACGTGGCACGAGCCAGGTCCTTGTGCGTGTAGGACATTAGTACCGGTTGGTAACACCAACCGGTACTAAATGTTTGGGTGTTTTTTTTAATTTTTGCTTTAATTTTATGTTTTCAATTTGGCTTTATTTTCCATTTAATTTTTTTTGTTTGCTGGTATTTCACGATACCACAAATTGTACACGTTATGCATATATATTAAATAGATTTTCTCGTACGTAGAACCGCATATATATATAATATATATCATCGAATGTCTCACAGCCAACACCATTAACTATTCACACATACACATGTATATACATATACAATTTCTCCTACATGTTGCCTTGGTGCCTTCGGAGCACGATGACAAGTGGTTCATGTGGGCGGTGGCGGGTAATAGTATTCTCCTTTTGGATCTATGACCTGATCGAGCAAAAATCCGGCTATTTCCTCTTTAAGTGCTTGTATGCGGTCCGATGGTAGGAGCTTATCCCGCACCGATCTGAACTGTTAAGAAGGAGATCAATATGCATGTGTGTTAGTTGTGTGACTAGATATCGATAATGGTGTGAATAGTGTTCTGACAAAAACGTACACAGTCCTGTCTATCAGATCTGCTCCTTTCGCACGTCATCATGCGAATGTTCTCGCAAAGGTAGTATGCACACAGATTATTCCCTTTCACCTGCCTCAGGGCCTTTACGAGAATGGAATTGAATCAGATAATGATTAATCAAGCATAATAATTAATTAATGATATTGAAACAAGAATTAAAGAGATGGTAGCTAGCTAGTACTACGTAATTATTTGGGTCGATGCCAAAACAACTTTTTTGGCCACGTGCTTGGAGTCACCTTGATGAACTTTGCCCATGCCCTGCCCGCCGGTAAAGAAAACTAATAAAGGGGTTATTAAATAGTTCATATCAGGAGCTAATAGTTAATAATGATTGAAATTACCTGTTGACTATCCCCTTCACGATGGTGTAGTATTTATCTTCTTTAGTTAGTGAGCCCAGTAATTCAACTTTTCCTTCCTCAACTTTAATGTCTAACAAGACCCGGTGCCAACTGCATATGCACACGTTTGCATGTCTTAATTAAGCAGGCATGTGCATAAAATTAATCAACTACCGTAAACCGTATACACTTAATTATTAACATCTAGCTAGCTAGTAAGCAAAAACAGAATTTGTAGTACAAGACAGTGTGACTCACGGGAAGTTGTAAGGAAGTAGTATATCTTCATTGGTATTGAGGCGCTTCAAGAACTCTAGCATGCTTTCCTCTACAGCAGCTTGACAATGTTCAATCTCCCATATGTCCTGATTAATGGTATTTGGGTCAATGAACCCGACGCCATAGCGTCCATCTTTTTTAATTTCATACATCTTCATCCTGCATATAATACCATAGAAAAAGAATATAGTGAGGATAATTACATGTAATGATTGATCAAAATTATCACTACATAACTAGCTTGAGATTTAAATTACAGAAAGAAATCACTTACGGACAATAGCAACTGATGATAGACTTGTCGAGTGCGTCTTGATTAAATAACTGAAATAGTTCTGGATACTCAATGGTCAGAGCTTTCACATGGTAATAATGCTCATGCTTGACATTCACCATGAGGGACTCTCGATTGGAAATCTTGGTAATGTTCCTGTACCATTCATGCAATTGATACATTCTCGTTGGGAGGTCCTTGACCTTGTCTCGATGGACCAAAGGTTTGCCCCGGACATATTGCCATGCTATTTCCGATTCTTTAAGCGTAGGCATGGGCTCAATTTCGAGGAGTTGTCCAATAGAGATATTGAGCATTTGAGCCTGCATTATATGATCCTCTGTTATTACCACATCGCCATGCTGGGGAACGCTAACGGTTTGCCCACAAATAATATTTGGCGCACGTACTACTCCTCTCATGTGTTGTTGGCACAACAAGCGGGGGATCGCTTGCGCCGCCTGTTCTCCCAACTGGGGAACGATTTTCCCGCATTTTTTGCCAGCTGCTTGTTGGCTCGAGCTTGAGCTCGCTTCCTTATGTAGTCGTGCTCGATGTGCCTTCCTGATTTGGCGCTCATAGTCCGAGTCAACAGGCTTGGGAGCTGGTTCTCTAGCCATACGAATGAAGTGGTCAATTACTTTCTCAGGAACTTTCTCCTTTGGCGGCGGTGCCGGTTCCGGTCCAAAATGGGCGTCCACTTGGGCTTGCACTATGGTTGTGTTTTGCTCCTTAGTCATGTCGTAAGGCCTCTGAGGAAGAGGAGCGAGGCTTGGACCAGATTTATATCGCTTGCCTTTGCCTGTACTTCCTGAACTACCTCGACTCGTACCGCTACGCACCAAGCTGCGGGATGTCTCTTCTGCGATTGCTTAGACGGCGGAGACGGCTGACGTGGAGTTGGACCAGGAGAAGTGGCCTGACGATGTGCCGGACTTGAAGCAGGAGGTGTGGCCTGACACGGTGCCGGACTTGCAACCGGAGAAGTGGCATGACGCTGTGCCGGGCTTGAAACCGGAGGAGTCAGCTCACACGTTCGGGGACTTGGAGGACGTGGCGGACTTCGAGGAGGAGTCGTCTCACGCATTCGTGGACTTGGAGGAGCGGGAGTCTGCTGACTCGGTGGCGGACTTCGAGGAGTCGGCAGACGACGCGGTGTCGGTGGACTTGAAAGATTATGCAATCCTTTCTCCATAGGATGATATGATGTATGGCCTCTCCGAGTGTGTGCTCGTCTTCACCTCTAGGAATGTCAAGCGTTAGGCCCGAATATGGGTCCACCACTTCATCAACCATGACACGAGCATAGTCCTCTGGAATCGGGATGCAATGGTAGGTTGCTTCGGGGGTAACTGGGAAAGAAACGCCGTCCGCCACCTTCATGGATATGTTCTTCATTTTGGAGTTTAGCTCGCAGTTAGTGTTCTCTATGATGTCATCCACAGGGTATTTATCCAGCAGTGTGTCGCCCGGGGCAGAACCAACGCTGCTTCTCGGCATGGATGGGACGGTGCTATCCAATGCTAGACGATCATCCGCTTGTTGCTGCCGCTGCTAAGACCCCCTTTTCTGGCTAAGTGAGTCGATCTGCTATTGCTGCTGCTGGAATTTGAGTGTCAGGTCCGCGTGCCTTGCTTCTAGGCCTTGAATGCATTCTGCGTCCTGCTTCCTTTGCTCCTCCTCCAGCTTCCTTTTCTTCTCCTCCTCCATCTTCCTTCTTGCACGGCTCCTGTAGTCCTCGTTCCATTCTGAAAAGCCCTCATACCAGGGAATAACGCCTATGCCTCGTGTTCTTCCCGGGTGTTCAGGATTTCCCAGGGCCCGCGTAATCTTGTCGTTCTCTCTGTTGGGCGTGAACACCCCCCCTTCGAGCTTCATCTATTGCGTCAATTATCTTTTGTTCGACTCCTTTTAGACTTGCCTTCCGCGAAACTCTGCCTGTCTTCGGGTCCAACGCTCCCCCATGCGCATAGAACCAAGTTCTGCACCTGGGGGGCCAGTGCCGGGTAACCGGAGTGACCCTTGCATCCTCCATCTCTTGCTCAGACTTATCCCACTTAGGCAATGCCACCGCGTAGCCACCTGGACCCAGCGTATGGAACTGCGTCTTTCTTTTGGCATTTGCCTTGTTTTTCATCGACCGTTCCTTAGATAATTCTGAATCCTTGAAGGTCACGAAATCGTCCCAATGTTCTCTTTGCTTCTCCAGTGTTCCCTTGAAATCTGGAGTCTTCCTTTCATTAGCGAGGTAGTTGGCCCATACAGTTTTCTTGTAGGTGTTGAATGGAATTGCCATCTTCTTAAGAGCAGCGGCCTTGACTTTGTCCACATCTGCTTTAGTGAAATGATCTGGTAGGGTGAAATGTTCCATTAGAGATTTCACCAGGTCTTCTTTGGCTCTGCCATCGACCCAAGTAACACCTGGACGTTTAGTCTTTGGCTCTTTCATTCTTGAATAGAGATCGGGAGTTTGTCCTTCACAAGAACTCCGCACTGACGAGTCCACTTGTTCGCAATGTTCTTAGGCGTGAGGGGTTCGCCACTTGGTTTGATGGATTCGATGTGGTACTTTACACCATCCTTCAACAATCTGCCCGTGCCTCGCTTTGTCTTGCTGTCTGTAGAAGCAGATTTGCTCGATCTGGAGGGCTGGAAGAAGAAAGATCGATTCGTTAATATATCTTCAATAAAAAAACATGTGATGATCACCATCATGCATGCTTATATAAATATACCTCGCCGGTAGTGTTTGTTATTTGAAGATCAGCATTGTCTGTGTCATCACAAACATTGTCTGTGTCATAATCATAATCATAGTTCATGACTTCATCAGCCCGGTCGTCGAGATCGAATATCTTTTCATCACCCTCTCCGGTATTGTTAAGATATTGGGAGCCGTCATCTGCTTCATTCAGATCATCTAGCTTGTGAGGGCTGCGTATGATGTCGAACAATTCCTCTTCTCTCTCTCTGCCGGTATTGTCCGCCATAGCTTTTACTTTACTAACAATACAGAAGAAATATAAAACAATTTAGTATTCAAATTACAATGCATGGATGCAATTAATCAATAAGGAAAATCTGAATCTCGAATACATCCTCTGGAATATATAATCTCGAATAC
This sequence comes from Triticum aestivum, assembly GCF_018294505.1. NCBI lineage: Eukaryota > Viridiplantae > Streptophyta > Magnoliopsida > Poales > Poaceae > Triticum > Triticum aestivum. The sequence continues at coordinate 55,569,499 of NC_057801.1, read as the reverse complement.
ATCATCATCTTAATATATATAATCTCGAATACATCGTCTCGAATACTATATATCGAATACATCACTGGCTAGGTACCTAATAAAGATCGAGTACTACGGAAGAATCTAGGGCGCCACTCGCGGTTCCTGGGGCGCGGGCGGTGCACACCCAAAGAGAAGGAACCATCACAGGATCATATCTCCGGTCATCTGCCCAAAGAACCCGCCAAGTAGTGGAGAACCTGACGTCGTCCATAACAGCCATGTAGCGATGGACATGCTCATCTTCCTCCCTGACACGGCGATGCACCACCTCCGGCGGGGCCGGCTGCCTCTGCACCGAATGTGGCCCACGCGAACGCCACCAAAAAAGATCAGGGTCGATGACAGGACCCGAGGTCGGGTTCCTCACCAAGCGGCGCGCCCCTCCAGGTAGCACCTCCCAGTGCCAGCCCGGCGGAGCCCAGTCCCGGACATAGGTCCCCTGAAGCATGACGTCGTCGCGAACGGGTCGACGGCGAGGATGCGGGCCGGGCATATTGTCGAGAACAAATACTATATGCCCGCAAAAAGTAACATTTTTTAAATGTTTGGATTGTGATAACTAAAATTCTATATATATGCAAATTCTAACAATTTGACATTAATCTAATTCATCTAACTGAAACTAATTCTAAAATTTCCTTATTATATAACTAACATTTCCATAACAATTCTAATATTTATATAACTAAAAAACAGAAAAATTGCAAACATTTCTATAAATATTTCTATAACTAAAAAACAGAAAACATTTATAACATCTCTATAAAACTAACATTTCTAATATTTATATAACTAAAAAACAGAATAATTTCTAACATTTCTATAACTAAAAAACAGAAAAATTTATAAGAAACAAACTAATGTGTGTGTAGTGTGTGTGTGTGTGTAGTGTGTGTGTGTGTGTGTGTAGTACTGTGTGTGTGGACATTGGCGGCTGGGGCGAGCTCACCGGCGAGGCGACGACGGGGCGGCGACGAAGGGGCGACGGGACGGGGCGGCGACGACGGGGCGACGGGACGGGGCGGCGACGACGGGGCGGGGCGGCCGGGGCGACGGGACGGGGCGGCGACGACGGGGCGGGGCGGGGCGCGGCGACGGGGACGACAGGGACGACGGGGACGGGGACGGCCGGGGCGGTGACGTCGACGGGGGCGGCGACGAGGGGCGGGGACGGCCGGGGTCGGCGACGAGGGGCGGGGGCGGCGCGACGGAGGGAGGAAACAGAGGGAAGAACAGAGGGAAACTGAATTTTTTTCAAGTGTTGTATATACAGGATGGACCTTTAGTACCGGTTGGAGCCACCAACCGGTATTAAAGGTCTGTTTTTGCCAGGCCAAGCGGCGGGAAGCGCACCCCCTTTAGTACCGGGTGGTGGCTCCAACCGGTACTAAAGGGGGGGGGGTCTTTAGTACCGGTTGGAGCCACGACCCGGTACTAAAGGTGTGCGCTGGCTAAAGGCGGTGCGCAAGTTTAGTCCCACCTCGCTAGTCGAAGGGCTACCGCACTGGTTTATAAGCCCCAGTGCGGTAGCTTTCTCGAGCTTCTCTCCTAAGCAGGCCTACTGGGCATACAAATTCATTGCTGCCATGTGGGCCTACTGGGCCTTTGCGGGCCTACATCCTGGCCCAACAAAAGGTTGAGTTTCTAGTTGTATGCAGGCCGCTTTGGCCCAGTAGGCGGGCTTTTTTATTTTCTTAATTTTTTTTGCTTTTTTATTTGTTTTATTTATTTTTGAGTCGTTTTTTGCTGAATTTTGAGTTTCTTTAGGTGCCACGAACCGGTACTAAAGGTGCTGGACGGGCCCCAGACTGACAACACCCTGCCACCACCCTCTTTAGTACCGGTTCGTGGCACGATCCGTACTATAGGTTCGACACGAACCGGTACTAATGAGAACGGCCGGCTAGCCATTGGAACCGGCACTATTGGACACATTAGTGCCGGCTCAAAATCAAACAGGCACTAATGTGTCTCATATTAGGTCATTTTTCTACTAGTGAAACTGGTTATTCAAAAATGTCAAACAATTCATTTCAAAATAGTGAAATAGTTTATCTAAGAAATGTGCAGTTGAAATATATGTTTTTTTGTGAAACAAGCCAGTGTAATGTGAAATATAGCTTCTGAATTGTGAAGTAGTAACCACAAAAGGTGAAATTATAATATATCATTGTGAAACAGATTATTTGAAAATAATAATTTTGGATATATTTCAAACACATTTAAATTTCAACATTTCACATTTCGTATGTGAAAGAACTCTATTTCACTTGAAAAATCTGTTTTTGTGAAACAAGACAACGAAAATGAAATATTGGTTTTGAAAGGGGAAATTTTTATGAAACTGAAATTTCAACTTGTGAAACTGATTATTTGGGAAGGTGTAATAGTTTAGTTTCAAAATAGTGAATTATGTTATTTGAAAAATGAGCAAGTGAAATGGGTGTGCCTTTTATGAAACAAGTCAGTGAAAAGAAAAATATAGCTTATGAATTGTGAAATAGAAACCACAGAAAGTGAATTATAATGTATCATTTGTGAAACTGATTATTCTAAAATGTGAAACAATTTATTTCAAAATAGTGAAATAGTCTATGTGAGAAATGTGCAGTTGAAATATATGTTTTTTTTAAACAAGCTAGTGTAAAGTGAAATGTAGGTTCTGAATTGTGAACTAGTAACCGCAAAATGGAAAATTATAATATATAATTGAGAAATGGATTATTTTAAAATATGAAACAATTTATTACTAAAGAGTGAAATATGTTATTTGAGAAATCTGCAATTGACTGAGACTTAAAATAAAAACAGGTACCTGAAGCATAGCAAAATCGAATAATGTTAGCATAGGCACTGTGAGCCCGTTTCTTTTTTAAATTTCAAAGAAACAGAGTTCTGAAACTTGAAAAATGTATTTTTGTACGCGCACATATAGTGTAATATATCGTACGAATTTGCATAAAAAATCATGTTTGTACGTGATAGGGATCACAAATAATAAGCTACAGGGAACCCCATTTGGTCAATGTTCATCCATCTGGAGATAATGAAGATAAAATGTGAACACATCTGGATCACAAGCTACAGGGAACCCCATTTGGTCAATGTTCATCCATCTCTTTGTATCATGTGCCATGTGCCAGTCCAATGCAAAAATTCGTGCCTATAAAAGAATCTATGGAATAGCGCATAGATATTAACCTTTACAAAGACAGAAAATAATAAAATAAAATAAACAATTAAAAAATTCCATACAATTTACACAGAGGTTACACTTTCTGAAATATGCAAGGTAAACATATAATAGTGGTTTTTTTGCAAAAGGAAGTTTCGTAAGAAGGAGTGAATGAATGTCTTTTATATTACCAATAAAAAATAAAAAAAGTAAAACAAAAAAATGGAAAATTTGCACACAATTTACACGGAAATTGCACTTTGTTATAATATGCAAGAATCAACATGTAATAGTGGAATTTTTGCAAAAGTAAAGCTTTCACAAAAAATGAATGAATTATTTGCATTGGTATTTGATCCACGATGTCTCTACTTCTCAAAATCAGAACAATGTAGTTTACTCAGAAAGAATGAATTAGTGGCATTAGTATCACCCTTTAAGAAGAAAATAAAAAACATGAAAAAACTAACACACAAATTAATCAGAAATTGTGTTTTATTACAATATGAAAGCATAAGGATATAATAGTGGAGTTTTTGCAAATAAGAAGTTTCCAGGAAATAGATTAATATCATCGGTATTACACTATGAGAAAAAAGAAATTAAAAAGAATATAAACAAAAAATCAAAATATGAAGTTTTCAAGGGAAAAAATAATCTAGAACAAACAATATCAAAATTTGCACACAATTTACATTGAAATTGCACTTTTTTATACTATGCGAGAACAAGCATATAATATTGGATCGCAGCGCAGAGACGCAGAAGCCATAGTCCACATCCTTGTGGATCGCGTTGCATGAATCCACCACCGTGTCCATCGGTGCGCCGGCCTCAAGGACGGCCAGCACCGTGAAGTCTTTTTGCGCGGTTTCGGCATGTGCCGACAACCATCTCACCACTGAACAACTACTTTAAGATGTGGTCCACGAAGAGCAATTATTCATCCCATTTAGTTATAAAAAATGAATACTACATCAAATACAGCTGTTAGCCCACACCTTTTGTCTTTACCTCGCATGCATAGATTTGACATTTCACTCTCTCTCTCTCTCTCACTCACTCACTCTCTCTCTCTCTCTCTCTCTCTCTCTCTCTTCACATAAGTATGCATCTGTCTTTTCTCTTTCCCTTGAAAAACAAACCCATGGACTTTTTTTCATCTTGACCAATTTAAAACATATATATCTTTAAGAACATAAGGTTATTTGTGAAATAATTTATGTATTTGAACTCCTGCCGTCAAGACCTTTAGAAGTAAACCAATTTTTGATATATTTGAAACACGCTTAAATTTAAGTTTCACATTTCGTATGTGGAAAAAACATATTTCACTTGAAAAATGTGTTCTTTGTGAAACAAGACAGTGGAACTGAAATATTAGTTTTGAAAGTGAAAAAAAATTGAAACTGAAATGCCAACTTGTGAACTTGATTATTTCAAATGTGTAATAGTTTAATTTGAACAGAGTGAAATATGTTATTTCAAAAATGAGCAACTGAAATAGATGTGCTTTTTATGAAACAAGCTAGTGAAAAGAAAAAAGTAGCTTCTGAATTGTGAAATAGCAACCACAGAAAGTGAAATTATAATGTATCACTGTGAAACTGGTTATTCAAAAATTTCAAACAATTCATTTCAAAATAGTGAAATAGTTTATCTAAGAAATGTGCAGTTGAAATATATGTTTTTTTGTAAAACAAGCCAGTGTAATGTGAAATATAGGTTCTGAATTGTGAAGTAGTAACCACAAAAGGTGAAATTATAATATATCATTGTGAAACAGATTATTTGAAAATAATAATTTTGGATATATTTGAAACACATTTAAATTTCAACGTTTCACATTACGTATGTGAAAGAACTCTATTTCACTTGAAAAATATGTTTTTGTGAAACAAGACAACGGAAATGAAATATTGGTTTTGAAAGGGAAAACTTTTATGAAACTGAAATTTCAACTTGTGAAACTGATTATTTGGAAAGGTGTAATAGTTTAGTTTCAAAATAGTGAATTATGTTATTTAAAAAATGAGCAAGTGAAATGGGTGTGCCTTTTATGAAACAAGTCAGTGAAAAGGAATATATAGCTTATGAATTGTGAAATAAAAACCACAGAAAGTGAATTATAATGTATCATTTGTGAAACTGATTATTCTAAAATGTGAAACAATTTGTTTCAAAATAGTCAAATAGTTTATGTGAGAAATGTGCAGTTGAAATATATGTTTTTTTGTTCATATTTTCAAATAATCAGTTTTACATCATATACGACAATTTCAATTTATGTAGTTATTATTTCACAATTCTGAAATATGTTATTGGCTTGTTTCACATTTTCTGAACTGAAATGTGTTAGTCCACATACCAAATGTGAAATGTTGAAATTTAAATTTGTTTGAAATGTATCCAAGAACAGTGTAGGTTTAAAGGTCTTGGCGTCAAGAATTTAAATATATATATAATTTAAATACGAACTTATGGTTCAAAAGATATGAGTGTTTTTAATTTTCTAAGATGAAATAAAGTCTATGGATTTGTTTGCAAGGGAGAGAGAAGAGACTGATGCATGCGCCTCCTTCTCTAACAAAAAGTAGTACTTCGGGGCTGCTAGATTGACAAAAGTAGTACTCTGATGGTGGATCAGCTATTGAAATGCCAATATTTCATAAACAACGAAAATCTTTTATACAACACAAGAGTCAATAAACGGTACATGGTGTCACCAGTTGATAGGCTAGCAGGTTGCCGGTACCTACAGGAACCGCCCAATTTTCCGTTTCGTGGCCAGCACTAGTGCGACGACGAGGAGGATGATTGGGCTGCGGCTCGTCATGGTTTCTTTGTGGTGGTTGCTCGCCTAACGTTCGTATCTGTTGCTTCCTGGTTTAGTCATGTTATCTAAATGGTAAATGGTGCATCTAAACACTCATTTAATGCTTAAGATACGGCGTATTATCCTGAGATCTTCTGCGATTAGCTTACTATGAAGTATGATTGCATATATAAAAGTTTGAGATATATGCTTCATAGTATGGATTTGTGGAGCGTATCTCAAATGATTCAATCGAAGCTGATGAATTTATTTTCTTTTATTTATGATATGATACACCCACAGTAAGGTTGAACTAATAAGAAGAGACAAGGAGGGCAGCAGGAGGGAGAGACAGATCGAGAGACAATAAGCCACCACCATGGCCGTTGGCACATCCTCTCTGATGCTCGTCGGCGCTCTCCTCCTCCTCGTCCTCTCCTCGGCCACCGAAATCCACGGCGGGCCAAGCTCCAGAGCCGCGCCATGTTCCACGCTGGCCCAGCTCTGCACCAGCCTCGGACCTTGGTACGTAGCGCCGAACGTCTGCGTGTCCACACTCTGCGTCGACCCCTCCTGCCGCTCTGCGCCTGACTTGCCGGAGCTCGCAGTGATCGCCACCAGGCTAACGGTGTACAACGCCACGGTGGCCAAGGCCAGCATCGAGCATGCGCTCGCCCACGCCAAGGATGGCAAGGCTAGGAAGGTCATGCAGTCGTGCCTCCAGCTCTACACAGGCGCCGTCCCAAAGTTGCAGTGGGCGGCGCGGTCGGTTGCTGCTGGGCGATATAGCGGTGTACCGGAGGTGCTAGAGGATGCATCTAAACATGTCTCATCTGAGTGCACCGATTTGGCCGGCAAGGTGGCACTTCCCAAGGAGAACGGCGAGTTCTTCATGATGGGCTACGTCGCGAAGGCCGTCGTCGAATGGGTGCAGCTTTTCGGCTGACCAATGGATGAATAACCCACTATTCCCCTCGGTAATAATAAGATAAAGACGCTGTCAAAGCTGTAACAACTATGCAATGTTGTATTTGTGGCCGGCTAATCAAGTCACCGTACCTTTTCGTTATCTTGCGTGAATTCTCTACTCCTAATGGAGCAGTTGGTAGTCTACGCCGGTCAATTTTCGTCCTATCAAAAACGGATTTTTTTCATTCTTTTTTTCGCTGTTTTTTTCGTCACCTCCCTACCCCACCCCACCTCAGCCCACCCCACGCACGCATCCCAAAAATAACCACCCCGCAGGAGAAACGCGGTTCCTCTCGATCCCCTCCCGTCGCCGCCGCCGTCCTCTCGATCCCCCCATCTATCGTTGCCGCCGCCGCCGCCGTCCGAGGGGGAGCCGCCGCCGCCGCCGCCGTCCGAGAGGGAGCCGCCGCCGCCGCCGCCTCTGCAAGGCAGGGCGGTTTGAACCCCGCAGCCGCCGAACTCCGGGAGATGCCGTCGCCGCCTCCTCTCCAGGGCAGGGCGGTTTCAGTCCCTGCCGCCGAACTCCGGAAGACGCCGTCGCCGCCGAACTCCATGACTCATGGCTGCCACACATCTTCCTCCAGGCACGGCCGCACCCCTGCAAATCACAACCAGCGCCATGATGGCCATGGCCTTCCCACGCATCGGCGCTCCCCTGCAGATCTTGCTCCATCGATGGCCTGTACATCGGCCAAGGTCGAGGGCGCTGCACCATCCTTCTAGCGTGTGGACGGTCGCCGGTGGTAGGTCGACAAGGAGGAGGAGCCCATCAGCACGCCATGTCTCCCAGCCACTCCTGAGATGGGCGATCCAAAGGGATCAAAAGGAGGAAGAGGAGACCCCTTGTAGCGCAGATGTCCAACGTCCATGCTCTTCTTCATCCACCTGCCTCTCTTATCTCCTCTGGCTGGAGGTCGATGGCGGATCAATGCCTTGCTCTGCCCTGCCCCGATCTGCAAGGAAGGAAGGCGGCAGCAGGGATTGGAGAGAGGAGACGAGAGGACGGATGCTGATCGGGGATAGACGAGGTGGTCTCGGTCCAGAGTAAGACGAGAATGACAACTGGAAGGCAAGACGACGTTGGATGGAAGGGAGATGGAGCGAGACAGAAGGGGCATGAGGAGAGGCCGCCGTGGATATTTTTGTAGCCACTCGCATGTGTGCTTGCTTGCTGATTTTCGCATGTGGGCGTGGTGTGCCCTTGCCGCTGTGCGTGGTGTGCTGTTGAACGTGTGTGTTGTGTGCTTGCTCTCGCGCTATCTGGTAAATCACCATGCACTTATTTTTCTTTTGCTAAACAATTCATGATCACCACACTACTGAACTCTTTCTTGAACAGAAGCCGCCTGAACTTAGAAGACGACAGAGGCGTCAGCAGCTGCAGGTGGCCCGGAGGTGGGGGAGTGGCACTGCCTGCAGTCGGTGGCCTTCTTGAGAGCGCTGCGGGCGACGCTCCCCCCAACCAGCCCCATGGTGTGTCTGCAGGGGACGGAAATCGCGCGTCCACGAGGCCAGCACAAGATCAGACTGATCAGCTATGGTTGTGGTTCCTCGTTGCCCGAAGGTGAAAATACCATGCTGCTCGGTACTTGTCCTCCCATGTATGAACCGTTGCAGATGCAGGTGATGTGAACATATTTGTATGCGTGTATGTAGCCATGATGCAAAATTCAGTTTACGTGATGTGTGTCTTCAAAGAATTTGGCAGTTTTGGCACTAGGATTTTTTGGCTAAATGCATCGCCTCAACCATAAGTAGAACACAAACAATTGTGAGACATATCTGATTGATACATACGTGGACCTTTAGACAATATAGAACTGAATAGTTTTCATCATACCAATTAGCTACCTATTTTTTACATTTAAATTCTTTGTGAACTACTGTAATTGTTAGATACATATGAGTTTGAATAATTATTAGTAGCACGTACATGTCTATCATTGCTGATAATGCTAGGTACGTCCATAGTTTAATGAAAGATTTACAGTTTCGGTATTGTCCTAAATTATTTGTTGTTATATCCATGGTTTAATGAAAGCTTTACAGTTTATCTGGACGTCAAACATTCCAAGCTTCCTTTTTGACAGCCGACAGGTGAACTAAGAAAGGAAGGCTTGCTCGAAAAGTTTTACTGTCTTTCTGGCAACTTCTCAAACAAGTCAACATTATCACTCACCCTGTAGATGGCCGGAGAATGCGCAGAGCGCCAACGACAACCTCAAACAAATGCAGCAGAGCAAGGTGATGAATTCTCCCATGTTTCCTAATCCGAATTTTTGCTCGAATCTCTTGATTGTTTGATCCAGTTTGTTTTTACAGTACAATGATTCCTAATCTGAATCTTTGCTCTAATTGTTCGATCGATCCGTTTGTTGTTATCGTGGTGCTGGTCCCTGGCCCCGACGTACTAATCCTCGTCGCTGATGCCTCTGACCCGGTCTTCCTCATCGATGCGACTGAGTTTGAGATAATGCATAAGCATGCAGCTTCGCTTCTCAAGCAGAAGCAGACGCTGCTCCTTGACACTCTCCCCATCTAGATGTGTGTTGACATTTATCTTACCTTGTTTCGAACATAAATTGATTGTTTATCAAGTAGGAAAATTTGGTTTCCTCTGCATGGTGTGATATTGCTCCCTTTTCTAGGTCTAATTTATGAAGAAACAAGTACAGATGCTCTTCTAATCTAAAAAAGTAAAAAAAAAAGAAACAAGTAGTATAGAGCTGCTGACAGACACTGACGTACGAAAGAATTTTTCGTGCTTTGGGTACGTACTTTCTTTTAACCTTCTGGCACTGCTGTTTTATTAATTTTTCCAGATGTTGCAGTCTGTCAAATAGATCCATATCAGGTGGAAACCTAAATTAAGTTCATGCAAGGTGGAAACTATCTAGAAATATTTTCATAAATTGCGAAGAATCCTACTGATATTGTTGATGGGGCATTTCAAGATAAAACAGAAGATCTTCTCGGGTACAACTAGACTGCTTGCAGGAAAAACAAGTAATCTACTTGAATGGCTCTGCAATTACACCGAGGATGGAAAACTTATCCACTCTGCAGGTGTACTATTGGCTTCTCAAGAGTAGATCCATGAAGGCTGTTCCTCCAATATAAATGGTTGTAGAGAAGATAGGTTTGACATTATCCATAGACACATATTGAGGCTTTCTTTTTTCTTGAGATGCAGCAAAGGGTTCAAATGGAATGACAAAGAAACTTATAGAGGAAAGGAAAGCACATACTGATTGTGTAGGGCTTTTTGTTGATGTAATTTTCCATGCCGGTGAACCACTTTCTGCATATATTCAGGCGGATTCAGAGGTAAGAGTTTTTTATATGTTGCTGTTGCGGTGCCTCAGATGTCTGTTACTTAAAATTTTAATATTTCTATTTTACTATTGTTAGCTTTGTTTTGTGAAAAAAAATCTTGTTTTGCGTATTTTAAATGTATCCGACCTAAGAATTTTGTAACTTCAACACATGTTTTGGCACTTGATTTTTGTTTCCATCGTATATCTTCTTTGAAGGCCACATGTGATTGATGCACACACATACCATGCAAAATCAACTTTATCTCAAGTTAGACCCCAAGTACATGTGAAACATAATGGCGAACATGCGATACCTCTCCTACGGCAGATTAGGAGGTGGATTAGGAAGTCGGCCAGGCTGGTTAGAAAATTAAGGACGCATGTTAGAAAAGCAATTCATTGTTGTCATTTGATAAAGTATTCTATCTAATGCCTTCCTGTAGACACAAAAGGTTGTTTCGGAGAACACCCTCGTCGATGAGAACCAAAGACAGTCAAAAGAAAGTTTAGTGATGAAAAATTGACAATTAGTGTAAATCTTGTTGCAACACATGTCAGAGCGGCATGATAAGCTCGCTTTCTCTGATTCCTTGGAGCTCCATCATAAATAGTCTCATGTGCATATAACTAACAAATAAAAATAAGCACATCATAAGCTTGAAATTCCTTTTACCTTGTCAAATATGTGTTCCTTTAACTCCTCTGTCAGCTCTTGCCAATACAACCTACAAATAAAAGAAAGCTATAAGCATTGTCTCTTCAAATTGATTGTAATGTCAGCATAACGCTTGCTTCAAACAAATGATTGATTCCGGCTAGCCTTAGTAACAAGTTTTGTGTCATCAATAATGGAGAGAATACAAACAAAGAACTCGAGGATAAAAGACATGTTAGTTCAGTTGATGATTAATCACTTGGAAGCATAAAACCATCTGAAGTTACTGTGCATTGGGAGAATGTTTGTATAGGTTAAAGAATAGAATTCACACAGTATGATCCTATTTAAACTCTAAAATATATTACATATATAGACATCACTTAAAAGGCATCCATAATCACTGACACCAAGCTTCATAATCAGATAATATGCCTCCTAACCTGAAACTTGTTAAATCGCAAAAGCACACTTCAAATAAGTGAGAAAGAAAATACTACTGAATATCCAATGTGAGGCACTAAATACTACTAAAATTGTGGATCACATACAGGAATTGATACTACTGGAAATATGATGAAAGTAAAAATTACTTTCTCAAGGGCTTCCTCGACTCCAGCATTACCTGCCATAGAAAGTCAAGGACATTCCGGTTTCAGCTCAAACTCAAGAAGCCCATACTCTAAATCAACACACATGCTCTAACGATGTCCATACCTTGGTTGTGACCCGATTGTCCTCGGCGGTGACGGGCTTTGCTTCCCTTTGGCGCCGCCGCTGCCGCGCACCGCGGGGTCTTCGTAGGGCTTCTTCCGCTTGGACCGCTTAGGCAAACCCGCCACCTCGCGATTCCTCTTGTTGGCGCCCGGGTGGTCGCCACCGCCGGCCATGACGACGTTAGGTGGTGCTGGCGAATGAAGGAAGACGGGCGGCGAGCGAGGGTTTCTTGGTAGCGCCAGAGCAAGGCTTCGTCGTCGCGCTAAGCTTCGCCACCGCCCACCACAGGATCGAACAAATCGAGCCACCGTGACGGTTAGAGGAAGATGCTGGCCTAGGGATGGGAGAACGGGCTCGGTGCGCGGCATGGAGGAGAGATTGTGGGGAGAGGAGGGGACAACCGACTTCGTGGAGTGGAGAGGAGGATGCAGCGACGTTGTTGATGGAAGGGAAGCGGCGGGGCCTGGAGCATGCTCGAGCTGAGAGAGTGAGATGAACTGTGCGGTGCCATTGTCTAGGGAGGATAAGGATGTATAGTAGGTGACGCAAAACACAGAAGAATTGCTACTTGCATTTATTTTTGTTATCACTATATTCAAGATAATACTAATTTAGGAAATTGCATGGATGTGTCTGGCTTTTTTTTATGCTCTGGTGGGACGGTAAATAATTGGTTCGTCTGGTTTCCACGGTGAGTATTCTCCGTTACACATTTTAAGACCGTCGATGTGAAATATTCATGCTAATTGCATAGCTTGCTTCTACAAGATGGATATGAGTTGAGAAAGAAGTTTTTATTATACTTGCTCAAATATCGTGCCAATAGACTTAAACGACAACATTCTTGATAGTGTGCGGGAATTTCTTAAATGCATCAAGCAGATTTTAATTTGTAACAGAATTTTAGTTAGATAATAGCTCTATATGTATACATCATCAAATTCTTCCTTCTTAATCATTTGTTGCAAGTGAATAGGACTTCAATTATTATCTGATTGTGCACATGCTATATTTTCTGTACGTCTGAAATTTAACATACACTTTACCAAAATATTTCAAAAGCCCGTGGCAACGCACGGGCATTCTACTAGTGTACTACTAGATAGACAGTGTTGGGTGGTTGCTTCACCGTAAAGACCGACCACAATGCCTACATCTACGTCTACGTCTACGTCTATGTCTACGTGTTTACTGATCTCAAGCACGTACGTGAGGCGCAGGCTCTTTAAGACTGCTCGCGGCTAGCGACACAAACAACAACAAATACGAATACATGTTTTATTTGACGCTCATGCTGGACGGAGCAAGCGGGCTTTTTGTCCCGCTCGTGGCCCGCTCAGGACCGGACCGGACGGTCCTGGCCCGCTCGAAAAAATGGCCGGCCGGTCGGGATACAAAATTTCGGCCTGGAATTTACTCGGTCCGGTTCAGTCTTTGACCGGTCCAACCGAGCGGATCGCACCGCGCTGCAGGCTGCTCATCGTCGTTGCGGCAAGCGGCGGCACCATTCTCTGCCGGTGAGATGCGCGCGCCGCAAGTCCAACAGCCACGCCCTGACGTCCTTCTCCTGCGCGACCGCGCCCCTCCTCGATTTGTTTCTTTTATTCAGTCGAACAGAGAAGAATACTCGTGTCGCGTGCATCATCAAGTAGAAGAGAACAGAAGAAGAAAGAACACGCTGTCACACCCGTGATTATCGAGAGGAACAGGGGCAAGAGACAATCACGGCCCACTTCCTTGTTTTCCTTTTAATCATCCTATTAGATCCAATAATTAAGGCGCCTTCCCGGGACAACTCCTCGCTGTCGTTCCTTTTATTCAACTAGCAAAGTGGTCTGCGCATGCTCGTTGGCTAGGACCTAACAATGATAGGTCAGAAGAAGTTTACTGGTATTTTTAGATTATTGAGAGGAATTCCCTTCAATGTCTTGAGAAAAATGGAAGGGCACGTTTGCGTCCAACAAATCCGGACCGACATGTAGTTGGACGATCATGTTTCTGGTGTGGGTCCGGCTTGTCGTAGAATGACAACTTATGTTGCCCAACACCGGTAGTTCCGTTGTAAATTCATTCATGCTCAATATTGACTGTTTTGTGGAGAGGTTCCACATGCATTGAATTTAAGTCAAATATGAATGATTGGCATCAGTGAGTGATTTTTTTATTCATATGACCGTGTACTATATGTTTGCATGGATATGCTCAAACTAAGTTGCAACATGAAAAAACATTAGGGTAAACACACATATATGCAATACAATACTCCCAGAATGTAAGACGTTTTTTGTCTTTGCATGGTCCATAAAATGTTTATATATTTTTTACGGAGGGATTTTTTTAGGGAATGTACAATGTACAGCCTCATAGCTGATTAGTAGTGATCTAAACACTCTTGTATTTCTATCCGGAGGAAGTAGGAAACTTTTTGTGTTGTTTCTAAAAAAGTTATTTTTTCTGTAAGTATGATTATTTGGGCTTTAGCCAAACAGGCTCACACAGATGCAAAGCGCCCACATCTTCACTCCCACTAACACCTTCACACAGTCACATGTTGCTCTTGCCCGATCCCCTTTCTCTTTTCCTTATTCTCTCCGCCGACTGGGAAATTGTTGCGGCTGGATGTGGTCCGGCTGATACCACCGTGAAAGATGAAGCTCCCATCAGTTTTCTCGCTTCATGCCCTGCCTTGAGTTTGCTCGTCCTCATCTGCATCCAACCCCGCAGCTCGACTCATTGGTGATGCATTCATCCAACATCTAAAAGATACTCACAAAATAAAATACAAAAACAACTAACAAGGTAAACAAAACACGAAAGCAAAGACACATAAAAAGAGAAGAAGAAAAAACCCTAAAACAAACAAAGGGAAAGAGGAGGGCTAGATCGCACAAATTAATGGGCTTTGGCCCAGTAGCCAATCTACTGACCCAAATATGGGGCCAGTCAAAAAAAGAACCCAACACAACAAACAACATGCGGCAGAAAAAAAAATGCAGCGCGGATCTTAGAGCAAATTTTGACGGCCAGAAAATCGACTGGGCCAAATTCAAAATTCAGGCAACTTACAAGTAGCGAAAGTGTAACCAAAAACAGTATAACACAGCCACCTAGGCCCTTCTACAACGATTAGAGATGCTGCAAACTGTCCGATCAACTCATTCAACGGCGCTGATCTTCCGGTTGTTCCACAGCGCGTGCCCCACAGCCTATTCACCACTTCGCCTCGCGTCCCAGTCGGCCCAACATTAAACGGGCCGCTGCTCTGAAGAATGACTTGGAGGCTCTCTAATTCACTGATGCAGGCCATGTGGCTTAGCCTTCGGTCATGAATAGACAAACAGTTGCTATCAGCACGGGGCTAGGGGTATGGGTGAGGGGTCGCGTGCCTCTGGGATGCTTCTATGCTATCTGTGGTGGCAACGGCCTCATCACACCACCGCATGCCCCTCCCTAAACCCTAGACCCGGCCTCCGCACGCCCACGTTGAGGAGCAGACCGCCCTCCTCTAGGTCCTCCCATCCTCCATCATTGTTCGCACAACATGGACCTACTCTAGGTCCTCCCATCCTCCACGTGCCAGTCCAATGAAAAAACTAGTGCCAATAAAAAATCTATGGAATATCGCGTAGCTATTAACCTTTATAAAGATAGAAAATAATAAAATAAAATAAATAATGAAAAAATTTCCATACAATTTACACAGAGGTTACACTTTCTGAAATATTCAAGGTAAACATATAAGAGTGATTTTTTTGCAAAAGGAAGTTTCCTAAGAAGGAATGAATGAATGTCTTTTATATTACCAATAAAAAAATAAAACAAGTAAAACAATAAAATGGAAAATTTGCACACAATTTACACGGAAATTGCACTTTGTTATAATATGCAAGAATCAACATGTAATACTGGAATTTTTGCAACAGTAAAACTTTCACAAAAAATGAATGAATTATTTGCATTGGTATTTGATCCACGATGTCTCTACTTCTCAAAATCAGAACAATGAAGTTTACTCAGAAAGAATAAATTAGTGGCATTAGTATCACCCTTTAAGAAGAAAATAAAAACATGAAAAAACCAACACACAATTTAATAAGAAATTGCGTTTTATTACAATGTGAAAGCATAAGGATATAATAGTGGAGTTTTTGCAAATAAGAAGTTTTCCAAGAAGGAATAGATTAATATAATTGGTATTGCACTGTAAGAAAAAAGAAATTAAACAAAAATAAAAATAAATATAAACAAAAAATCAAAATATGAAGTTTTCAAGGGAAAAATAATCTAGAATAAGCAATGTCGAAATTTGCACACAATTTACATTGAAATTGCACTTTTTTATACTATGCGAGAACAAGCATATAATATTGGATCGCAGCGCAGAGACGCAGAAGCTATAGTCCACAACCTTGCGGCTCGCGTTGCATGAATCCACCACCATGTCCATCGGTGCACCGGCCTCAAGGACGGCCAGCACCGCAAAGTCTTTTTGCGCGGTTCCGGCATGTGCCGGCAACCATCTCACCACTGAACAACTACTTTAAGATGCGGTCCATGAAGAGCAATTATTCATCCCATTTCGTTATACAAAATGAATACTACATCAAATACAGCTATTAGCCCACACCTTTTGTCTTTACCTCGCATGCATAGATGTGACAGTTTTCTCTCTCTCTCTCTCTCTCTCTCTCTTTCTTCACACACGTATGCATCTGTCTTTTCTCTCTCCCTTGCAAAACAAATCCATGGAATTTTTTTCATCTTGACCAATTTAAAACATATATATCTTTTAGAACATAAGGTTATTTGTGAAATAATTTATGTATTTGAACTCCTGCGTCAAAACAACCAATTTTTGATATATTTGAAACACGTTTAAATGTAAGTTTCACATTTCGTATGTGGAACAAATCTATTTCACTTGAAAAATATGTTCTTTGTGAAACAAGACAGTCGAACTGAAATATTAGTTTTGAAAGTGCAAAAAAAATTGAAACTGAAATGTCAACTTGTGAAATTGATTATTTGAAAATGTGTAATAGTTTAATTTGAAAAGAGTGAAATATGTTATTTCAAAAATGAGCAACTGAAATAGATGTGCTTTTTATGAGACAAGCTAGTGAAAAGAAAAATGTAGCTTCTGAATTGTGAAATAGCAACCATAGAAAGTGAAATTATAATGTATCATTGCGAAACTGATTATTCAAAAATGTCTAACAATTCATTTCAAAATAGTGAAATAGTTTATCTTAGAAATGTGTAGTTGAAATATATGTTTTTCTTTGTGAAACAAGCCAGTGTAATGTGAAACATAGGTTCTGAATTGTGAAGTAGTAACCACAAAAAGTGAAATTATAATATATCATTGTGAAACAGATTATTTGAAAATAACAATTTTTGATATATTTCAAACACGTTTAAATTTCAATGTTTCACATTCCGTATGTGAAACAACTCTATTTCACTTGAAAAATCTGTTTTTTGTGAAACAAGACAACGGAAGTGAAATATTGGTTTTAAAAGTTAAATTTTTTATGAAAACGGAATTTCAACTTGTGAAACTAATTATTTGGAAAGGTGTAATAGTTTAATTTCAAAATAGTGAATTATGTTATTTAGAAAATGAGCAACTGAAATGGGTGTGCCTTTTATGAAACAAGTCGGTGAAAAGAAAAACATAGCTTATGAATTGTGAAATAGAAACCACAGAAAGTGAATTATAATGTATCATTTGTGAAACTGATTATTCTAAAGTGTGAAACAATTTATTTCAAAATAGTGAAATAGTTTATGTGAGAAATGTGCAGTTGAAATAATTTTTTTTTGTGAAACAAGCTAGTGTAAAGTGAAATGTAGGTTCTGAATTGAGAACTAGTAACCGCAAAAAGTGAAATTATAATATATAATTGTGAAACGAATTATTTGAAAATCTGAAACAATTTATTACTAAAGAGTGAAATACGTTATTTGAGAAATCTGCAATTGAAATAGGTGTTTTTTTTAAAGAAGCCAGTAAAAAGTAAAATGTTCGTTCTGAATTGTGAACTAGTAAGCACATTAAGTGAAATACATTGTTCACATTTTCAAATAATCAGTTTTACAATCGTATATTACAATTTCAATTTATGTAGTTATTATTTCACAATTCTGAAATATGTTATTGGCTTGTTTCACATTTTCTGAACTGAAATGTGTTAGTCCACATACCAAATGTGAAATGTTGAAATTTAAATTTGTTTGAAATGTATCCAAGATCAGTCTAGTTTTAAAGGTCTTGGTGTCAAGGATTTAAATATATATATATATTATTTCAAATACGAACTTATGGTTCAAAAGATATGAGTGTTTTTAATTTTCTAAGATGAAATAAAGTGTATGGATTTGTTTGCAAGGGAGAGAGAAGAGACTGATGCATGCGCCTCCTTCTCTGACAAAAAAGTAGTACTTCGGGGCTGCTAGATTGACAAAAGTAGTACTCTAGTGGTGGACCAGCTATTGAAATACCAATATTTCATAAACAACGAAAATCTTTTATACAACACAAGAGTCAATATACGGTACGGGGTGTCACCAGTTGACAGGCTAGCAGGTTGCCGGTACTTACAGGAACCGCCCAATTTTTCGTTTCGCGGCCAGCACTAGTGCGACGACGAGGAGGATAGTTGGGCTGCAGCTCGTCATGGTTTCTTGGTGGTGGTTGCTCGCCTAACGTTCGTATCTCTTGCTTCCTGGTTTAGTCATGTTATCTAAATGGTAAATGGTAGTGCATCTAAACACTCATTTAATGCTTAAGATACGGCGTACTATCCTGAGATCTTCCGTGATTCGCTTACTATGAAGTGTGATTGCATATATAAAAGTTTGAGATATATGCTTCCTAGTATGGATTTGTGGAGCATATCTCAAATGATTCGATCAAAGCTGATGAATTTATTTTCTTTTATTTATGATATATGATACACCCACCGTAAGGTTGAACTAATAAGAGGAGACAAGGAGGGCAGCGGGAGGGAGAGACAGATCGAGAGACAATACGCCACCACCATGGCCGTGGGCACATCCTCTCTGATGCTCGGCGGCGCTCTCCTCCTCCTCGTCCTCTCCACGACCACTGAAGTTCACGGCGGGCCAAGCTCCAGAGCCACGCCATGTTCCCCGCTGCCCCAGCTCTGCACCAGTCTCGGACCTTGGTACGTCGGGCCGAACGACTGCGTGTCCACACTCTGCATCGACCCCTCCTGCCGCTCTGCGCCCGGCTTGCCGGAGCTCGCACTGATTGCCACCAGGCTGACGGTGTCCAACGCCACGGTGGCCAAGGCGAGCCTCGAGCATGCGCTCGCCCTCGCCAAGGACGGCAAGGCCAGGAAGGTCATGCGGTCGTGCCTCGAGCTCTACACCGGTGCCGTCCCAAGGCTGCAGTGGGCGGCGCGGTCGGTTGCTGCTGGGCGATATAGGGGTGTACCAGAGGTACTACTGGATGCTAGGTACGTCTCATCTAAGTGCACCAATTTGGCCGGCGAGGGGGCACTTCCCAAGGAGAACGTTGAGTTCTCCATGATGGCCTACGTCGCGAAGGCCGTCGTCGAATGGGTGCAGCTTTTTATCGGCTGACCAATGGATGAATAACCCGCTTTTCCCCTCCGTAATAATAAGATAAAGCCGCTGCTAAAACTGTAACAACTATGCAATGGTGTATTTGTGGCCGGCCAATCAAGTCACCGTTGCTTGGTCCCTTTTTCATTGTTGTTGTGTTGGGAAGTGGTTGGTGGTTGCTCGACCGGAACGACCGACCGCAATACCTACATCTACGTCTAAGTCTACATGTTTATGTGACTAAAACAACAACGAATACTACATGTTTTATTTGACGCTCAGGCTGGATGGAGCAAGCGGGCTTTTTGGCCCGCTCATGGCCCGTTCAGGACCGGACCGGACGGTCCTGGCCCGCTCAAAAAATTGGCCGGTCAGGATACAAAATTTCGGCCTGGAATTTACTCGGTCCAGTCCAGTCTTTGACCGGTCCAACCGAGCGGATCGAAGCGCGCTGCAGGCTGCTCATCGTCGTCGCGGCATGCGGCGGCACCATTCTCTGCCGGTGAGATGCGCGCGCCGCGAGTCCAACGGCCACGCCCTGACGTCCTTCTCCCGCGCGACCGTGCCCCTCCTCGATTTGTTTCTTTTATTCAGTCAAACAGAGAAGAAAACTCATGTCGCGCGCATCATCAGGTAGAAGAGAACAGAAGTAGAAAGAACACGATGTCACACCCGTGATTATCGAGAGGAACAGGGGCAAGAGACAATCACGGCCCACTTCCTTGTTTTCCTTTTAATCATCCAATTCGATCCGATAATTAAGGCGCCTTCCCGGGACAACTCCTCGCTGTCGTTCCTTTTATTCAACTAGCAAAGTGGTCCGCGCATGCTCGTCGGCTAGGACCTAACAATGATAGGTTAGAAGAAGTTTAGTGGTATTTTTAGATTATTAAGACGAATTCCCTTCAATGTCTTGAGAAATATGGAAGGGCACGTTTGTGTCCAACAAATCCGGAGTGACATGTGGTTGGACGATCATGTTTCTGGTGTGGGTCCGGCTTGTCGTAGAATGACAACTTATGTTGCCCAACACCGGTAGTTCCGTTGTAAATTCATTCATGCTCAATATTGACTGTTTGGCGGAGAGGTTCCACATGCATTGAATTTAAGTCAAATATGAATGATTGGCATCAGTGAGTGATTTTTTTATTCATATGACCGTGTACTATATGTTTGCATGGATATGCTCAAACTAAGTTGCAACATGAAAAAACATTAGGGTAAACAAACATATATGCAATACAATACTTCCAAAATGTAAGACGTTTTTTGTCTTTGCATGGTCCATAAAAATGTTTATATTTTTTTTATGGAGGGAGTTTTTTTAGGGATTTACAATGTACAGTCTCATAGCTGATTAGTAGTGATCTAAACACTCTTGTATTTCTATCCGGAGGAAGTAGGAAACTTTTTGTGTTGTTTCTACAAAAGTTATTTTTCTGTTAGTATGATTATTTCGGCTTTAGCCAAACAGGCTCACACAGATGCAAAGCGCCCACATCTTCACTCCCACTAACACCTTCACACAGTCACATGTTGCTCTTGCCCGATCCCCTTTCTCTTTTCCTTATTCTCTCCGCTGACTGGGAAATTGTTGCGGCTGGATGTGGTCCGGCTGATACCGCCGTGAAAGATGAAGCTCCCATCAGTTTTCTCGCTTCATTCCCTGCCTTGAGTTTGCTCGTCCTCATCTGCATCCAACCCCGCAGCTTGACTCATTGGTGATGCATTCATCCAACATCTAAAAAATACTAAAAAAACAACAACTAACAAGGTAAACAAAACACGAAAGCAAAGACACATAAAAATAGAAGAAGAAAAAAACCCTAAAACAAACAAAGGGAAAGAGGAGGGCTAGATCGCACAAATTAATGGGCTTTGGCCCAGTAGCCAATCTACTGACCCAAATATGGGGTCAGTCAAAAAAAGAACCCAACACAACAAACAACATGTGGCAGAAAAAAATGCAGCACGGATCTTAGAGCAAATTTTGACGGCCAGAAAATCAACTCGGCCAAATTCAAAATTCAGGCAACTTACAAGTAGCTAAAGTGTAACCGAAAAACAGTATATCAGAGCCGCCTAGGCCCTTCTACACCGATTAGAGATGCTGCAAACTGTCCGATCAACTCATTCAACGGCGTTGATCTTCCGGTTGTTCCACATCGCGTGCCCCGCAGCCTTTTCACCACTTCGCCTCGCGTCCCTGTCGGCCCAACATTAAACGGACCGCTGCTCCGAAGAATGACTTGGAGGCTCTCTAATTCACTGATGTAGGCCATGCGGCGTAGCCTTCGGTCATGAATAGACAAACAATTGATATCAGCGCGGGGCCAGGGGTATGGGCGAGGGGTCGCGTGCCTCTGGGATGCTTCTATGCTTTCTGTGGTGGCAGCAGCCTCATCACACCACCGCATGCCCCTCCCTAAACCCTAGACCCGGCCGCTGCACTCCCACATTGAGGAGCAGACCGCCCTCCTCTAGGTCTTCCCATCCTCCATCATTGTTCGCACAACATCGACCTTGTCGTCGGGAGGAAGCAGAGGGCTCATGGTTTTGAGATAGACCCTTTGCTGCTAGGGTGGTCGCAGTCGGGAAAGAAAAAGAGGTGGCAGTGGTGTTATCAGGCTTTCATGCTTATCGATAGCGGGCATACACAACAGGTTCCCTGGCAATGCCTGGAGTTGCTTCTTCATATACATGTCTCCTATATCTTTATATGAAAGTAACGGAAAGAGGGAAGCCCAAAATGAGGAATGTTGATCACGATCGAGTATATGCTTGCATGGCATGGAGTAACAAGAATATGGTAAAAAGAATCAAGGCACGCGGTCGATCTACTGAGGATAAGCAACCATACGAGACATGACACCGAGATTTATTAATGAGGTTCACCGACTATTGGCTACATTTTCAGGGCTTGACCATGGGCACTCATCCGCATGACACCGCTATAACAACTACTTTGTGACTTTATATGAACCTTGTGGGACCATATATGATGCTTCTATGAATTAATTCTTATGTATGTGATCCTTATAGAGTATGTAAATTTATCTATGTGATTCTTAGAGGAACTATTATATATGTTTTTCTGCAGGGTTATATGAAAAAGAATTAGAAATCAGGCTGACAATACCATTTACGAAAGCCACATTCGGGGAAGATATAATTTTCGACAGTCAACTAGGCATATTGGACATGTGGCTGGCGCTGGCGGCTTGGTTATCCTTTTGCCAAGAGGAAGTAAAACGAACTCGACAAAAGGTAGCACTTGGGAGATGCTTATGCCTGGAAAGCAGAGATCTTGACGGTTCTCTTGGCAAATGGTGAAACGTGGCAGCTCCTGGGAGTTGCTTGTGTCAGGTAAGCCGAGAGGTGGTGCTCGGCAACCGGGAATGTTGTTGCCGAGTTCCACACTGGCTCTCAGCAAAGACCTGACGACGTCGTCCTCACCCGGCGGACGGTGAAGTCACTTTATTTTGTCGAGAGTGCACTTTTGGTTCTCTCAGGTACCTCATTCCGTCATTCCCTGAGATTAATTTAAGAGGTACAGAATATGCTCTGAGTCATCTCTCCTTCGAGCATACATGCGCTAGGGTTTACTAGCTTTTCCCCGCGCGGCGGCACGCCGCGCCCATCCATACGGCACAGATACAGTTTTTTTATGTACTAAAATAACTGGTTCCTACACTAATTCATGCGCCACATGAATTAACACGCTATCTAATTTTTTTGAATGTTTGGTAACTCGTCCCAAGAGTTGATTCGTTGCAAAGTAGTTCATACAAGAAAAGGGTAATGTCTATTTGGTACATGCATAAATGATGTACAATAGATAATGATAGTGGCTATTGGATGCAGAATGGCGAAGCTCTGTTCTCTTGTTAGATTTGAGATATTGATCCTCAAGCTGTGTTTGTCTCTGTGATGTAGTGGTAGAGAGATGAGGCTAGTCCTTATGCTATTGTTCTTGATGGTTTGTTCCCTGTAAACACAATGTTGAAGTTGTTGCTGGATGCACGGCCTGCGTCTCAACGATTCCAAATCATGATCTGACTCTCGAAGATTGCAACATATCTTGAAATTGGAGACAAACCGTTTTGAGAATCCTTATTCACCTTGATTTTTCCCGCTGAAGATTAAGTGCACACAACAGCTACTTATTTGTTTAATAAGGTTGTAAACCTAGACGCATCTATCTTTATTTCTTTTCAAACTAAGTGGTCAAATTGAAGGTTCTTTTTTTTGCTTGACCGCTAAAATGGTTTCGGTGTAGTAGAGGGGCGAAAGATAAGTAGTGCCGAAGTGAAGAAGTCAACAGATCCATACGCCTTCGAAAAAAAAACAAATCCATACGCTGGATACATAGTTGACTGGCACAATAAGTTTTAATTAATCAAAACAAACATGAGTTAATGAGGGAGGAAGAAATAATTAGCAAAATACGGCCTGCAAGAAAATCAAGGAGTTGAGTAAGCTCCGTGGATGATTGTGAGAGCGCTTGGTGTACAGATTAGTCCTAGTCAATTGCAAGCAGTTGACTGCCTTGTGGCCCAATTTGAACATGGGCCAAACCGACAATAAAAGAAAGTTAGAATTATCTTATTTTTAAAGAAAATTGGTTATTTGTCACTTTCAACACGGGGCTTCGCAGAATTGTCACCATCAAGATTTGCTTGAAAAAATGCCATCCAATTCATGCTCACTTTCATTACCATGCAATTTCTCCTTTTCCCATTACTTTCCCTTTTTCTTTTCCACCAAAGTGCCTCTGATCCTATCTAACCTTATCTGATGCGTGTGGACTGGTTGGATAAGGATTGCTCTCAGGATACCTCGCTCTTGTCGTCACGGGTTGCTCGTTGTCGAACCTCACCGCTGCCAGCGCAAGCCACCACAGCTCTCCGCCCTAGCTTGCCCATGCCTGTGCGAGCAACCGTAGCTCCCCGACGGTGCTCAACCACGCTGATGCCCGAGCGAGCTACTGCGTCTCGCTGCCGGTTCTCGTCCACGTCTGCAGGCGCCGGCGCAGTTCGTCCTCGCCTCGCGGATGCCTGCGCTAGATACCGCAGCTCGCTGCGGGTTCTCCCCCACGCCTGCGCGCGATAGCGCAGCTCTCTGCGGGTGCTTGTCATCCCCTCAGCTCATTGACGCAGCTCGCCCTCCCCTGCTGAAGAGAAGACGATGCCTTGTGCAGGTCCTGAGCAAGTGGCGTGATGGCAGCATCGGTCGGAGGAGAAGATGGATGCGTGTGTAGGTCCTGAAGATGTTGAATGCAAGCAACATGTAAGTCACGTTTGTTGTAATCTTTTGCTTGGTTATAGTTTCACAGCCAGGATCAAATGAGCGACAATATGACAAATGAGTAATATTGCAAATTTCAGTCCATAAGCTACTTGATGCAATCTATTTTGTTGCACTTGTTGTAGCTTATTCAAAAGCAACAATGGAATTGTAGGTAGAAGTGGCACACGTATGTAGACATCCGTACATTGGCAAGGGACTCTTCAACCATGATTCATAGATGAATATGAATTCACATCTCCCAAAAAAAGTAAGGAGTTCACATAATGATTTCATAAATAAAACTAAAATGAGTTCACAATGCCAAATATATATGAGCTCCCGGCTAATATAAGCTCACGGCTCAGAGCAATTGAAGAAATTGAATTCAAATAGAAGAAAACTACTTGATGAAATAAGTCTGGAACTCGCTGACTGGAACGATTTATGTTTAATAATATGGCGCGGCTGTGTGCACCATTTGATGAAGAGGCCAGGGTAATCCCCTTTTCAAAAATAAAGTAAGTATAACATCAATTTCATAGAGACCAATCATCCAATTTATAGCTTTCTCTTTGATGTAAGCTTCTTTGCTGGATATGTGGGGTTTGGAATGAGACTAATGTTAGACAGTCCAATAAGCGGTATGTGATAGTAGGCCTTCTCTGTGTCAACGGGCAACATTAAACTCATCTTTGTCTAGGGGGACAGTTCAGTAACTTAGAGACGTACTAAACATTTTTCTCCTCAGAAAAGAAATTCCCCACTCCACAAACAGTTCTTCTTCTTCCAGGTTGGTGCATTGACGGAGTCAATACACTGGTACAACCCCAGCATGGAAGATACAAATTACTTCATATTTCTTGCTGTAATTTCAGTGGTGACTTCCGGGCAAAGCCAGGGCGGCTGCCTGACATTGTGGGGTCGATTAACATCTGCCACTGAGTCGCTGGATCTACCTATTATTACTTGCAATCCAGTAGTAGAGCACCCTGACTCATTCAGCTCCGTAAGCATCCTTTGTTCCCTTTCTTTTGGTTGTTTGAATCATTTGATTCCAATTTGTTTCCATCGCAAAGAAAAATTACCACCAATTAAATCGACCCGTGGTGATAATATATGTGATCGATTTATGTTTGTCATCCTCGTGTTCTTGTACGATTAACATCCATCATCTGTTTTTGGAATAAAGAAATGTAACTACTCTATATATACTTTTCTGTCAGTTAGTCTAATTGTTTAGCATCTGTTGCAATGAGTGACAGAGTTTTCTATTTAATTAAATAGCTAACTTTTTTTCTTGATAGACCGCAATGTTATCTCTGCTGAGATTATTTGAGCAAATTGTTTCTTGTTATCCGAAAAAGATTGCCACCATGGCTATACAGTAATAAAATGAATTTATTCATTGTTGCAGAGAGAACTGTCCAACACTACTTTCTTGTCAATTTTTGCATGTCCAGCCTTCTCGGAAGATGGCATTAGGCAGTTTACTTTTTGATGGAGACCACCTCTGATGCTACCTAGATTGGCCGATCTACTTTTTTCATCAGCGACACTACTATCCATTTCATGAGGAAGCACTTGGCATATCTGCTGTAGGATCACAATGTTCAGCCTGGCTTCTATCTTTTATATGGTATGTAATAGCTTTTTCATTTGTGCAAAACTGCAAATTTATCTTAGTTGTGCTGCTAAAACAAAGTTCTTAATATAAGTTACCTATAATCATCAGGCGTTGCTTATATAATTTTTTGACAGTAAGACTCATGGCACAGAATAGATCTAATACTTCTGCCTGGAAAAGAAGCAATAGAGGAAATTAATTTGCTAGATTTGAAAGCACAACCCGGTATTTTAGTGTTTAGTGAATTGATAGCATCATCACAAACACCATACAAATAGAGGAATTTTGTCTAATTAGCTAATAACAACATACATGAACAGATACACCGGGTGAAGTATGTGTGCATCACCCATCTGTGTAATACTAATCGTGGCAAGGCTGGAGGA
Source organism: Triticum aestivum (assembly GCF_018294505.1). NCBI lineage: Eukaryota > Viridiplantae > Streptophyta > Magnoliopsida > Poales > Poaceae > Triticum > Triticum aestivum. The sequence goes on along the minus strand of NC_057801.1, from coordinate 55,542,935 downwards.
GGCATCTGGCCAGCCGCTTGCTTCCGCCGGCAGTGGTTAGAGGTCGTGGCTGAGAAGGCGCGACGCTGCTGAGGGAGGTCAAGGGAGAGGGGTCGCGCTGCTCCGCCTGCTCCCGTTGTACGCTGTCGCCGTCGCCACCGCCGCCGTCTGTTGTGTTGCCTGGGAGAGGCAGTCTGAGAGGGCCATCGAGACAGGCGAGGCGTGGGGAGCATGGCCGTGGCGAGCGGGCTGCCGTGGGCTGCGGAGCACATAGATGGTGGAGGTGACCGCGCTTGGAGTCCGGTTGGTGTGTCTACGCAGAGAAGAGATGGCATATATGGACGACTGGGAGGGATGCAAGATGTGAAGCAGGAAAACCTATTTATAGTTTTGTACGGCGGTGGAGCGGTGGCTTTGAATCAACGGGGTTTCTCTCGAACCACCCAGCGCTATCGATTCAAGCGGCACACACAGATGGAAACACACAAGCCAACACCCAGGCCAGGAAAACAATGAAGAATGCACGCACAAGTCAATGGAGTCACATGGCCCACATGCACCCAAAATCGCTAACCGCACCCAACCGCACCCAAGAATTCAACACACACGTTAACAAAATTTCAAACGAAAAGCTGAATACACAGCGGATTTATACACAACCATTTATCAAAATAATAGCACGTGTCATGTACACAATTCACCATGGGTCACTTTCAGACAAGTGTTGAAACCTTGGAGCAAAAACCTTGACTGCAATAGAGGCTTTGGTATGCTTTCCATCGGCGGTGCTGTCGATCTGCCTCGTCTCATATAGCTTAAGGGCCATGGGGCGCATGGTGGATCACAACCCTTGTAGGTGGGAGGGTTCCCTTTTTATATGTTTCTTCGAATTTTGCTAGGGTTTGTATCCTGGTCAAAAAGACGAGACAACGATGGTTCCCTGAAGTTGGAATAAGGTTCACCCAACGGCTACTGTACGGAAAAGGAGGCAGTGGCGTCTCGCTCGGCCTGCGGGTGGAGGAGGCGGTCTGCTCCGAGGAGCAGTGGACGGCGGTGCAGAAGGGCGCGGGGGGCAGGCCGGCGTCGTCGGGCGGCAGCCGCTTCTGGGCGTTGGCGGGGGAAAGTTCCGAGGACGACGAGGTAAGCCAGGTGAGTGATGGTGGGAGTGCAGGTGCGATTTCGACGCGGGCACGCTCGGCGTGCTCGCTGGCTGACTTTGTCGAGCACGCCGAGGAGTAGGGAGCCTCCGGTCGGGCGGGCCGCCGCCGGTGTTTTGCGCCTGGTGGCCGCAGCGCAGGTCGCCATGCGACGTCGCGTGGTGGGGTGCCATGGGGTCGCAAGGGGGCGGATGCCCTTGCGCTTCTGACGGCGGCAAGGGATGCCGCGGCGCAGGAGCTGGCTCGGCTGGAAGCGGAGCCTCGGCGGCCGGTGGTGGTCGCGCAGGGTGGTGGCGGCGGTCCGGCGTCGTCTCCGCTTGGAGGGGAACTTGCTAGGGTTCCCGTGGCTGGGCCGCGGTCCACTGTTGGGCCGCTGGCGACAGTTGGGCCGCTCGGTCCAGTTGGGGGCCCGCTACGCTCCCCTCGGGTCCTGGCTCCACAGGGGTGGGGTCGGACCTGGTGTTAGGGGCTGGTAGTGCGGTAGTGGCGGCCCAGGAGGTCCAGGGGGCTCTTTTGTGGCCCGAGGCCCAGTCGGGCGAAGAGCCGCTAGGGTTGCCTCCCCGCCTCCCCTATAAATGGATGTGGGTGCGCTGGGGCGCACTAGATCCCTCCTTAGGGTTTCCAGCCACCACTGATGAAGCTATGTACCTAGGGTAGGGTCATGGACCTGTCCAAACTACCCTACCCAAGGACATCTCTAGAAGAAACCATCTGTCAATCGACTCTGAAGTGTTCCACTCGACAGACTCAAAGACACTCGCCATGAAGACAACCACTCGCCATGAAGCCAACCACTCGACCATGAAGTCAACCACTCGATGGCTGGGAGATCTACAGTCACTCTGCATGCAAACGGTCGTTCATTGAGTAGCTTTTATGGTCATCATAGCACTTTACTTATGGCGTTATCAGTAACGCCCGACCTTAATGTACCTCAAACCCTACATAACTGAGGGCTGGAGGGGTCTGGCGAACTCTATATAAGCCACCCCCCTCCTCAGTGTAAAGGGTTCGCACCCCTGTAACTCATACACACATAATCCAGTCGACCGCCTCCGGGCTCCGAGACGTAGGGCTGTTACTTCCTCCGAGAAGGGCCTGAACTCGTAAATCCCTTGTGTATACAACTACTCCATAGCTAGGATCTTGCCTCTCCATACCTACCCCCCTACACTACTGTCAGACTTAGAACCACGACAGTTGGCGCCCACCATGGGGCCGGTGTCTTAGCGACTTATTGGAGAAGTTGCGATTGTTTTCGATCTCCTTCATCATGGTTTCAGGCGGAGTTTTCGTTGAGGGCCGCGAGATCCGTCTCGGCGCGCTCACGTTCATCGCCGACGACTCTGCTTGGCTTCAGGAGGCTCCGCTCGACATCGACGCACTCCCAGTCTGCGGAGCGACGCACTTTCGCGCGTGCGTCCGCGGCGTCCTCCTGCGGCAACCGTCGACCCAGTATCGGTCGGTCCTTGTGTCATCCTCCCTCCCTGTTTCCCGCCGGCGCAAGCGCTCCGGTCGGTCGAGGCTTCAGCGGTGGGTGAGGCACGCGGTGCCTCGCCAGTCGGCCACCCCCCAAGTCGCGGCAATCGAGCCCGACGAATCTCTCTACGGCATGTTCGACCTGTCGACTGGCTCCGCAGAGACTGCATCCGAGTGCGACCGCAGCGATCCAGCGGCGGAGGTTCTTATGGTTGATGGACCACGCGGTCCTCCCAGTTTTCCCCGCACTGAAGGAGGCGACGGCGGAGGCGATCCGTCGCATGCCCATGAAGAATATCTCCCCGAGCCACTCACTTTGCTGCAGAGGGAAGATCTTCGCCGCCGGAACGTGGATGCGCTGCACACTCCTATCGTTGGAGAAACCCCCGAGGCTCGTGCCTTAGAGGACGCGCGCTTGGCCAACTTGGCTGAGCGCACTCGACTGGAGAACCTTCAGCGAGCACTCGACGAGCGTGCGCGGCAACGGGTTCCAGAATCCAGTCGACGTCAACTCTTTCCACAACCAACTCAGGTATATCGAACTCCGATTCAGAATTTAGCAGCTGCAGCCCGTATAGCAGAGTCAATTCAGCCTTCCCAGTCAGAGGCTGGCAGAGGCTTGTTACAGATCAGAGATTTACTCCGGACAGCAGGAGATCAAAATTCAGCTGTATCGCAGTCGCGGAATAGGATTCACAGCAGATCCGTAGCTGCAAATACAGTCCAGTCGGCCCATAGCCCCAGATCGCCCCCGAGGGGTGAGGAGTGTGGAGACCGGCGCGATCGGTACAAGAACCGTGAGCAGTATGATCACCAAATCAATCGTGATGATCGATGTCGAGTGCCCACCCCTCCCCCAAGGGGTGGATCGTACGCGCCTCGACAACATGATGATAGACGCCATCACAGTGTTGGGCAAAGGATTCCAGTCGACCCCAGGGAACCAGGTTTTGATGCGAGATCCATTATCGTTCAAGGTTTGGTCGACAGGAACAGAGCTCACCGAGAAGGTCACGACAGAGATGTACCCACCAGCAGCAGAGTGCACGTCTCAGGACCAGAGTGTTTCAGCAGAGCCATCAGGGCCGCGGTGATTCCTCCCAACTTCAGGTTGGCGACTGGAGTCAGTAAGTTCACTGTGTTTGTCAGAACGTTTGAAGGAACTTGCAAGTGACCAGTAGGACTGACAAAGCTGCTATCTTGTGTGCAGAAGTCGAATAAAACTTTGAGAGATTACATCCAGAGATGGATCACGTTGCATCATACGGTAGAGAATGTATCTGATCACCAGGTAGTTTGTGCCTTCAAGGAAGGCGTTAAGTACAGAGAGCTAAACCTGAAATTCGGCCGAACCGGAGACATGTCTCTGAGCCGAATGATGGAGATTTCCGGCAAGTATGCAAATGGTGAAGAGGAGGATCGGCTCTGGAGTGGCAAGCACAAGTCAGTCGCCCATGAAACCGGAGGAGGGAACTCCAGTCGAAAGCAGAAGCGGAAAGCCGAGCCAGCTGCTCCTGGAGAAGCCTTGGCCGTGACTCAAGGAAAGTTTAAAGGAAAGCCCAAAGGTCCTTGGAACCCTAAGAAGGTGAAGGATAAGGAAGGGAATGACGTGTTGGATTTTCCGTGCCACATCCACACGAAGAAAGATGAGGAGGGTAAACTCATTTACCCAAAACATACCACTCGACAGTGTCGGCTCTTGATCCAGCAATTCCAGGGGAAATAGCCCAAAGATAAGGAAAAGGAGTCGGACAAAGTTGAGGACAAAGAAGATAGTGATGATGGATATCCCCAGGTCAATTCCACCCTGATGATTTTTGCTGACGTTGAAAGCAAAAGTTGATTGAAAGTTATCAATCGAGAAGTGAATATGGTTGCTCCGGTGACACCCAGTTATCTACAATGGTCTCAGACTGCCATCACATTCGACTAGTCTGATCACCCGACACACATAGCCACCCCTGGGAGGCAAGCTCTAGTGGTCGACCCAGTCGTAGAAGGAACTCGACTGACTAAAGTTTTGATGGATGGCGGCAGTGGCCTGAATATACTGTATGCAGAGACATTAAAAGGGATGGGTATTCCGATGTCCAGACTCAGTACCAGCCACATGAGCTTCCATGGAGTCATTCCTGAAAAGAAGGCAGAATCACTCGGCCAAATTGCTCTTGATGTGGTTTTCGGTGATTCCAAAAATTACCGCAAAGAAAAGTTGACATTTGAAGTTGTGGATTTCCAGAGTGCTTATCACGCTATTTTGGGCTGGCCAGCTTATGCACGTTTTATGGCTCGACCATGTTATGTGTACCTCAAATTAAAGATGCCTGGTCCCAAAGGTGTGATCACTATTACTGGCAATCGGAAGAAGGTGGAAGAGTGCTTTCAGAAAGGCTCAAAGATCGCTGATGCTCAGATGGCAGAGGTAGAGCTGCAGGAATACTAGAAAACTGCGGACCCGAGTGATTTGTTGCGAGCCAAGAAGCCTGCTACGGAATCAGCATTTCAGTCGTCTGGTGAGACAAAACCGATTCACATTCACCCGACCGACCCCAGTGCTGCTCCGACTCATATCTCTACAACACTCGACTCCAAATAGGAAGAAGCGCTCATCCAGTTCCTCCTTGAGAACTGGGACATCTTTGCATGGAAACCTTCTGACATGCCAGGTGTTCCCAGGGGGCTGGCTGAGCACCGTCTACGAGTCGACTCAAAAGTGAAACCTGTGAAAGAACATCTTCGACGGTCCGCCGTCCAGAAAAGAAAGGCCATTGGCGAGGAGGTGGCTCGGCTCTTAGCAGCGGAGTTTATCCGAGAGATTTATCACTCTGAATGGCTCGCCAATGTTGTCATGGTCCCCAAGAAGGACAAGTCTCTTCGCATGTGCATCGACTTCAAACATATCAATCGGGCCTGCCAAAAGATCATTTTCCTCTCCCCCGCATCGACCAAATAGTCGACTTGACTACGGGATGTGAGCGCCTGTCTTTTTTAGACGCCTATTCCGGTTACCATCAGATCCGTCTGTATGGACCCGATGAGATCAAAATAGCTTTCATCACTCCATTCGGGTGCTTCTGTTATGTCACCATGCCATTCGGCCTCAAGCCACGTTCATGATGATGATTCAGAAGTGTTTGCTCACTCAGATCAGTCGAAATGTAGAAGCATACATGGATGATATTGTGGTCAAGTCACGGAAAGGTTCCGACCTGCTTACTGACCTTGCTGAGACATTTGCCAACCTCGGGAGGTACGATATCAAGCTTAATCCATCAAAGTGCACATTCGGAGTTCCTGGCGGAAAGTTACTCGGTTTTCTCGTTTTCGAACGAGGAATCGACGCCAATCCAGAAAAAATTGGTACTATACTCCGAATGAAACGTCCTGTGCGTGTGCACGATGTCCAGAAGCTTATTGGTTGCTTGGCCGCTTTAAGTCGATTCATCTCTTGTCTCGGTGAAAAGGCATTGCCTCTTTACCGACTGATGAAGAAGTCAGACAAGTTCGAGTGGACTCCTGAAGCTGATGTAGCGTTTGCAGAGCTAAAAGCCCTGCTCTCCACCCAGCCGGTGCTTGCTGCCTCAATAAGCAAAGAGCCTTTGCTGCTTTACATTGCAGCCACAGGACAAGTCGTCAGTATAGTACTTACGGTCGAGCAGGAAGAAGAAGGAAAAACATTTAAAGTTCAACGCCTAGTATATTATATTTCTGAAGTTTTGACCCCATCAAAGCAAAGATACCCTCATTACCAGAAGCTTCTATATGGGATTTATATGACCACGAAGAAGGTTGCTCATTACTTCTCTGACCATTCCATTACAGTTGTCAGCGGCGCTCCATTGTCAGAGATTCTGCACAACAGAGATGCAACTGGTCGAGTGGCAAAATGGGTGATTGAACTCCTTCCCCTAGATATCAGGTTTGAGGCAAAGAAAGCCATCAAGTCCCAAGCAATAGCAGATTTCATCACCGAGTGGACTGAACAGCAACTGCCGACTCAAGTTCACTCGGAGCACTGGACCATGTTCTTTGTGAAGGAAATATGCCCTAGAGGCAATAATAAAGTTATTATTTATTTCCTTATATCATGATAAATGTTTATTATTCATGCTAGAATTGTATTAACCGGAAACATGATACATGTGTGAATACATAGACAAACATAGTGTCACTAGTATGCCTCTACTTGACTAGCTCATTAATCAAAGATGGTTATGTTTCCTAATCATAGACATGTGTTGTCACTTGATTAATGGGATCACATCATTAGGAGAATGTTGTGATTGACTTGACCCATTCCGTTAGCTTAGCACTTGATTGTTTAGTATGTTGCTATTGCTTTCTTCATGACTTATACAAAGTTCCTACAACTATGAGATTGTGCAACTCCCGTTTACCGGAGGAACACTTTGTGTGCTACCAAACATCACAACGTAATTGGGTGATTATAAAGGTGCTCTACAGGTGTCTCCAAAGGTACATGTTGAGTTGGCATAATTCGAGATTAGGTTTTGTCACTCCGATTGTCGGAGAGGTATCTCTGGGCCATCTCGGTAATACTCATCACTTAAGCCTTGCAAGCATTGTAACTAATGAGTTAGTTATGAAATGGTGTACTATGGAACGAGTAAAGAGACTTGCCGGTAACGAGATTGAACTAGGTATTGAATACCGACGATCGAATCTCAGGCAAGTAACATACCGATGACAAAGGGAACAACGTATGTTGTTATGCGGTTTGACCGATAAAGATCTTCGTAGAATATATAGGAACCCATATGAACATCCAGGTTCCACTATTGGTTATTGATCGAGAATAGTTCTAGGTCATGTCTACATAGTTCTCGAACCCGTAGGGTCCGCACGCTTAACGTTACGATGACAGTTTTATTATGAGTTTATAAGTTTTGATGTACCGAAGTTTGTTCGGAGTCCCGGATGTGATCACGGACATGACGAGGAGTCTCGAAATGGTCGAGACGTAAAGATCGATATATTGGACGACTATATTCGGACATCGGAAAGGTTCCGAGTGATTCGGGTATTTTTCGGAGTACCGGGGAGTTACGGGAATACGGGGAGGAGTGTTGGGCCTTAACGGGCCTTAGTGGGAAGGAGCCAGGAGGTGGCGCGCGCCCCTCCCAAGCCCAGTCCGAATTGGACAAGGGGTTTGGGGCGCGGCCCCCCTCTCCCTTCCTTCTCCACTCCCCTCCTTTCCCCTCTTCTCCTAGTTGGACTAGGAAAGAAGGAGTCCTACTCCCGGTGGGAGTAGGACTCCCCTTGGCGCGCCCCTCCTTGGCCGGCCACCCCCTCCCCCTTGGCTCCTTTATATACGGGGGCAGGGGGGCACCCCATGACACACAAGTTGATCTACGGATCGTTCCTTAGCCGTGTGTGGTGCCCACCTCCACCATATTCCACCTCGGTTATATCGCCGCGGAGTTTAGGCAAAGCCCTGCGCCGGTAGAACATCATCATCGTCACCACGCCGTCGTGCTGACGGAACTCATCCCCGACGCTTTGCTGGATTGGAGCTCGGGGAACATCATCGAGCTGAACATGTGCTGAACACGGAGGTGCCGTACGTTCGGTGCTTGGATCGGTCGGATCGTGAAGACGTACGACTACATCAACCGCGTTGTGCTAACGCTTCCGCTTACGGTCTACGAGGGTACGTGGACAACACTCTCCCCTCTCGTTGCTATGTCATCACCATGATCTTGCGTGTACGTAGGAAATTTTTGAAATTACTACGTTCCCCAACAGTGGCATCCGAGCCTAGGTTTATGCGTTGATGTTATATGCACGAGTAGAACACAAGTGAGTTGTGGGCGATACAAGTCATACTGCTTACCAGCATGTCATACTTTGGTTCGGCGGTATTGTGAGATGAAGCGGCCCGGACTGAGATTACGCGTACGCTTACGCGAGACTGGTTTCACCGTTACGAGCACTTGTGCTTAAAGGTGGCTGGCGGGTGTCTGTCTCTCTCACTTTAGCTGAATCGAGTGTGGCTACGCCCGGTCCTTGCCAAGGTTAAAACAGCACTAACTTGACGAACTATCGTTGTGGTTTTGATGCGTAGGTAAGAACGGTTCTTGCTAAGCCCGTAGCAGCCACGTAAAATTTGCAACAACAAAGTAGAGGACGTCTAACTTGTTTTTGCAGGGCATGTTGTGATGTGATATGGTCAAGACATGATGCTATATTTTATTGTATGAGATGATCATGTTTTGTAACCAAAGTTATCGGCAACTGGCAGGAGCCATATGGTTGTCGCTTTATTGTATGAAATGCAAACGCCCTGTAATTGCTTTACTTTATCACTAAGCGGTAGCGATAGTCGTAGAAGCAATAGATGGCGTAACGACAATGATGCTATGATGGAGATCAAGGTGTCGCGCCGGTGAAAATGGTGATCACGACGGTGCTTCGAAGATGGAGATCACAAGCACAAGATGATGATGGCCATATCATATCAGTTATATTGATTGCATGTGATGTTTATCCTTTATGCATCTTATCTTGCTTTGATTGACGGTAGCATTTTAAGATGATCTCTCACTAAAAATTATCAAGAAGTGTTCTCCCTGAGTATGCACCGTTGCCAAAGTTCGTCATGCCCAGACACCACGTGATGATCGGGTGTGATAAGCTCTACGTCCATCTACAAAGGGTGCAAGCCAGTTTTGCACACGCAGAACACTCAGGTTAAACTTGACGAGCCTAGCATATACAGATATGGCCTGGGAACACGGAGACCGAAAGGTCGAGCGTGAATCATATAGTAGATATGATCAACATAGTGATGTTCACCATTGAAAACTACTCCATCTCACATGATGATCGGTTATGGTTTAGTTGATTTGGATCACGTGATCACTTAGAGGATTAGAGGGATGTCTATCTAAGTGGGAGTTCTTAAGTAATATGATTAATTGAACTTAAATTTATCATGAACTTAGTCCTGGTAGTATTTTGCAAATTATGTTGTAGATCAATAGCTCGCGTTGTTGCTTTCGTATGTTTATTTTGATATGTTCCTAGAGAAAACCGTGTTGAAAGATGTTAGTAGCAATGATGCGGATTGGATCCGTGATCTGAGGTTTATCCTCATTGCTGCACAGAAGAATTATGTCCTTAATGCACCTCTAGGTGACAGACCTATTGCAGGAGCAGATGCAGACGTTATGAACGTTTGGCTAGCTCAATATGATGACTACTTGATAGTTTAGTGCACCATGCTTAACGACTTAGAATCGGGACTTCAAAGACGTTTTGAACATCATGGACCATATGAGATGTTCCAGGAGTTGAAGTTAATATTTCAAGCAAATACCCGAGTTGAGAGATATGAAGTTTCCAACAAGTTCTATGGCTAAAAGATGGAGGAGAATCGCTCAACTAGTGAGCATGTGCTCAGATTGTCTGGATACTACAATCGCTTGAATCAAGTGGGAGTTAATCTTCCAGATAAGATAATGATTGATAGAGTTCTCTAGTCACCATCACCAAGTTAGTAGAACTTTGTGATGAACTATAGTATGCAAGGGATGACGAAAGCGATTCCCGAGCTCTTCGTGATGTTGAAATCGACGAGGGTAGAAATCAAGAAAAAGCATCAAGTGTTGATGGTTGACAAGATCACTATTTTCAAGAAAAGGGCAAAGGGAAAGAAAGGGAACTTCAACTAGAATGACAAGCAAGTTGTCACTCCCACGAAGAAGCCCAAAGATGAACCAAAGCCTGAAACTGAGTGCTTACACTGCAAAGGAAATGGTCACTGGAAACGGAAAAACCCTGAATATTTGGTGGATAAGAAGGATGGCAAAGTGAACAAGGGTATATTTGATATACGGTTATTGATGTGTGCTTTACTAGTGTTTATAGTAGCCCCTGAGTATTTGATACTTGTTCGGTTGCTAAGATTAGTAACTCGAAACAGGAGTTACAGAATAAACAAAGACTAGTTGAAGGGGAAGTGACGATGAGTGTTGGAAGTAGTTCCAAGATTGATATGATCATCATCGCACACTCCCTATACTTTCGGGATTAGTGTTAAACCTAAATAAATGTTATTTGGCGTTTGCGTTGAGCATGAATATGATTTGATCATGTTTATTGCAATACAGTTAATCATTTAAAATCAGAGAATAATTGTTGTTCTATTTAAATGAATAAAACCTTCAATGGTCATACACCCAAAGAAAATAGTTTGTTGGCTCTCGATCATAGTGATGCACATATTCATAATATTGATGCCAAAAGATGCAAAGTTAATAATGATAGTGCAAATTATTTGTGGCACTGCCGTTTTTGGTCATATCGGTGTAAAGCGCATGAAGAAACTCCATAAAGATGGATTTTCAGAATCACTTGGTTATGAATCATTTGATGCTTGTGAACCATGCCTTTTGTGCAAGATGACTAAAACTCCGTTCTCCAGAACAATGGAACAAGCTACTGACTTATTGGAAATAATACATACCGATGTATGCGATCCAATGAGTGTTGATGCTCGTGGCAAGTATCGTTATTTTCTGACCTTCACAAGATGATTTGAGCAGATATGGGTATATCTACTTGATGAAACATGTCTGAAATAGTTGAAAAGTTCAAAGAATTTCAGAGTGAAGTGGAAAAATCATCGTAACAAGAAAATAAAGATTCTGCGATCTGATAGCGGAGACGAATATTTGAGTTACGAGTTTGGTCTTCAATTAAAACAATGTGGAATAGTTTCACAGCTCACGCCACCTGGAACACCACAACGTTATGGTGTGTCCAAACATCATAACCGCACTTTATTGGATATAGTGCGATCTATGATGTCTCTTACTGATTTACCACTATTGTTTTTGGGTTAGGCATTAGAGACAACTGCATTCACGTTAAAAGGACACCATCTAAATCCGTTGAGACGACACCATATGAACTGTGGTTTAGCAAGAAACCCAAGTTGTTGTTTCTTAAAGTTTGGGGCTGCGATGCATATGTGAAAAAGTTTCATCCTGATAAGCTCGAACCCAAATCAGGGAAGTGCGTCTTCATAGAATACCCAAAGGAATTGTTGGGTACACCTTCTATCACAGATCCAAAGGCAAGTTATTCGTTGCTAAAATGGATCCTTTCTAGAGAAGGAGTTTCTCTTGAAAGAAATGAATGGGAGGAAAGTAGAGCTTGATAAGGTAATTGTACCTTCTCCCGAATTGGAAAGTAGTTAATCACAGAAATCGGTTCGAGTGATTCCTACACTAATTAGTGAGGAAGCTGATGATGATGATCATGAAACTTCAGATCAAGTTATTACCGAACCTCGTAGGTCTTCCAGAGTAAGATCCGCACCAGAGTGGTATGGTAATCCTGTTCTGGAAGTCATGTTGCTAGACCATGATGAACCTACGAACTATGAGGAAGCGATGATGAGCCCAGATTCCGCAAAATGGCTAGAGGCCATGAAATCTGAGATGGGATCCATGTATGAAAACAAAGTATGGACTTTGGTTGACTTGCCCGATGATCGGCAAGCCATTGAGAATAAATGGATCTTTAAGAAGAAGACTGACGTTGATGGTAATGTAACTGTCTATAAAGCTCGACTTGTTGCAAAAGGTTTTCGACAAGTTCAAGGGGTTGACTACGATGAGACTTTCTCACCCGTAGCGATGCTTAAGTCTGTCCGAATCATGTTAGCAATTGCCGCATTTTATGATTATGAAATTTGGCAAATGGATGTCAAAACTGCATTCTTGAATGGATTTCTGGAAGAAGAGTTGTATATGATGCAACCAGAAGGTTTTGTTGATCCAAAAGGTGCTAACAAAGTGTGCAAGCTCCAATGATCCATCTATGGACAGGTGCAAGCATCTCGCAGTTGGAATAAACGCTTTGATAGTGTGATCAAAGCATATGGTTTTATACAGACTTTTGGAGAAGCATGTATTTACAAGAAAGTGAGTGGGAGCTCTGTAGCATTTCTGATATTGTATGTAGATGACATATTATTAATTGGAAATAATATAGAATTTCTGGATAGCATAAAGGGATACTTGAATAAAAGTTTTTCAATGAAAGACCTCGGTGAAGCTGCTTACATATTGGGCATCAAGATTTATAGAGATAGATCAAGATGCTTAATAGGACTTTCACAAAGCACATACCTTGATAAAATTTTGAAAATTTTCAAAATGGATTAGGCAAAGAAAGGGTTCTTGCCTGTGTTGCAAGGTGTGAAGTTGAGTAAGACTCAAGACCCGACCATGGCAGAAAATAGAAAGAGAATGAAAAATCATTCCCTATGCCTCAGTCATAGGTTCTATAAAGTATGCTATGTTGTGAACCAGACCTATTGTATACTCTTGTCACACCCTAGCTAGTTCATGCATTAGAGTGTTGCATCATGCCTATTCTTTCATCAGAAACTTGAAATGGGAATGACAGAACCCCCAGCCCCCCCCTCTGAAACAACTAGGGTTTACTAAAAATATTTTCAATGAACCTGAAATGCCCTTCTAAAATGTCCATCGTTTTTGTCTTGGTTCAGAACCTCTGCCAAAAGTGATGCACAGTTTTCTAGGTCATCCTAAGGTCTTTGAATTAATTCATAAGTATTTGAGTTTGAGCATTTAAATTATATAAAATATTTCAAATGACCAAATATTCCCAAACTAAAATGTTCCTTGCCGGAAATATTCCAACTAAGGACCAGATGCAGTTTGGTGATTTTAGGAGTTGTCTAGATATTTTTAATAATTCAACAAACTTACAGAATAAAAACAAAACAGAAAGAAAGGAGAAAACTTACCTGGCGCCTCCTAACCGGCCCACCTGCCGGCCCAGCCCAGCTGCCGCGCCAGCGAGCTGCTTGGCTCGGCCAGGCAGGCAGGTAGGTGCCCGGCGGCGAGCACCGCATGGGTGCCACGCACCTGGTCGCCGCCTCGCCGCTCCCCTCGTCCAGCTCATGACGGGGATCGTTTCCCCTCTCTCCCCCGAACCCCCCAGACACCTCCATTCTCCCCCAGCTCCTCTCCCTCGCTCTCCCACGCCGTGGCCGACGCCATCGCCGCCACCCCCCCCTCGCCATAGCAGCGCTCTCCGTCAACTCCACGCCGCGCCACCGTGTCCAGGAGCTCCGCCACCCTCCTCTCCTTCGAGCAAGCCGAGCCCCGAGCGCTCGCGTGCCCCGAAGCCACCCCACGGACCTCGACCGAACCGCCCTCGCCGGAGATCCCCTTCAACGCCGTCGCCGCACCAGCTCGTCTCCGACCGCGTCGTCTGCTCCCACGAGATCGCCGTGAGCCTGGCTACCCTCTCCCCCTTCCCTTTCTTGCTCTCGTGCACCACCGCGAGCACACAAAGCTCACCCGCATGCACCGCCACGGAGCTCGTCGCCGACGTGCTCCCGGCCACCCTCCGGCCACCTCTCGGTGTCCATCGCACTCAGCACGTCGCATAGGGTCTAACCATGCACTCCCCGCACCTCACCGCACACCCTGGCCCCGAGTTCGTCTCCACCTGAACTCCGGCGGCCGCCTAGGTCATCGCCGGCGCCGATTCCAGCCACCCCGACCCCAACTAACTCCACCAAGAGCTGCGGTTTGTCCTCAGCTCCACTTAGATGCCTTCCGCGCCTCATTTGGTGGCCGAAATGGCCAAAACCACTTCCGCCGCCGCGTCGGGCTCGCCGGCGGCTAGACGCCGGCGTGTTTGACCTGACTTTGACCACATGTGGGCCCTGGTTGACTCTGTTGAGTCAATGACAAGTGGGGCCCCCTCTGCTAATTAACCCCGATTAGCTTAAACTAATTTTAGTTAGTTAATTAAACTACTGACATGCGGGACCCGCTGGTCAGTTTGACCTGGACCGTTCTGTTGACTTGCTGAGGTTAGCATGACCTCATGCTGATGTAGTAATCCTTTTCTGGAATTAAAATAAATCTAGAATGATTTATAAATTCTAGAAAATAACCCAAACTTCAAAAAATCATAGAAATTAATCTGTAACTCCAAATGCAAAGTTTTATATATGAAAAATGATCAAAAAAAATCCAATCTATCCATCTGTACTGGTTTCATGCATGTTTAAACAAGCTAACTTGATATTTAGGGCAGAACAAGATAAAGCACTTTAAAGGGCCATGTATGAGTTTGAAAATTGGATCTTTGGTTCAAATTGGTTCAAACCCATCTGGTCTTATTTGCATTAGCCCAACACACTCATATTGCCATGTTACATGCATGCATCATATTGTTGCATATTGTTTGGTAATGTTGTGTACCGGTGTTCTTGCGGCAGGTTCTGCCTCCGAGGAGTACCGTGATTACCCTAATGAAGAACCATATCAGTGCATCGTCCCATCAGGCAAGCAACCAACCATTTGATCATATTGATACAATCCCATGTTCTCGCTCCTGCTCTCTTTTACTGCATTAAGACAACGCGTTTCAAACTGCTGTGTGCTACGGTAGTTGAACCCATTTCCTCTGCATGACCTGTCATTGCCACAGTAACTAGATGAAACCCACTAGCATGTGTAGGAGTTGTTTGAGCCATATGTATGTGTTGTTCCTACCTTGCTATGCCTGCTATGCTTAGAGTCGTGTCAGGTCTGGTTCATCTGGGTGATGGGCTAGAGTGAAATGATCATGCCGGTAATGAGAGTGATGTGGTAAACATGATTTGGTAAAGGTATCGATGAAAGGCCATATAGGAGTACATGGTGGGTTGTTTCATTGAAGCCGGCCTTAAGCACTGAGATCTGTATGTGTGATTTAAGATACAGCTACTACCATGCATTGGGCCCTGAAATATGACCCCGCTCGACTTCTTATTCACTTTAGTCCTTTGTCCAGGAGTTGCAAGTAGTTTCTGGTGTTTGTAGCCTACTGGAGGCCGTGGACAGCGCTGACCGTAGGGGTGGGCTGTGATACGGTAGGTACGTGGCACGGTGTACCGGATACCCGTTAGGTATCTCGGGAACCATGTACACATCATTTGGGGCCGTATGGGAAACCTCGGCCGGACTCCCTACGGATGGAACCTGGATAGGCGATAAACCTGGACTAGAGACTTAGGTGTTTAGGTAGGTCGTGGTCTACACCCACGTCGGCTTTCGCTTGAAGTCTGCCGAGCACATGTCGTGTGCAGACGCTAAGTGGTGGAAACATGTATGAAGAAGTACACCCCTGCAGGGTTAACATAATCTATTCAAATAGCCGCGTCCGCGGTAAAGGACTACTTGGTTGCCTGTACAGTTCATAGACAAGCAAATGGATACTGCTAAAAATCTCAAGATAAGCGTGAGTGCCGAGGATGGCTCTTCCGTAGGATGATGGAGGTGGATCCTCGGTGGTGTATTGAAGTGGTGAGTAGTGGACTCGTGTGCGCAAAACCATTTCAAGTTGGTGTATCGTAGGATAGCTTAGCCAAGAGTCAAAGCTGGCTTGCTGCAATAACCCCACCAACCCTTCTTGATAATGTGCATATATGTAGGATCTGATGTAAGTCTTGCTGAGTACCTTTGTACTCATGTTGCTTTAATTTACATTTTTCAGAAGACGCTGCAACCCCTTCTGATGGGTTCTTCATAGACGTTGACATCGATGAGTAGACTGAGGCCCAGGTGGCGATCCTGAGCTTGTGAAGGACCATGTAGTATAGCCAGGCTTTTCCAAGCCTCTTTTATTTTACTAGTTGTCTGTACTCAGACAAGTTACTTCCGCTGTTGGTTTGTATGACTGTATGACTTGAATGCTGGGTCGTGTGACCCGTACTTGTGTGTATGTTATGTATGGCTCTCTGAGCCTTAAATAAAGTACTGGTGTTGTAGAGTCATGTTGTGATGCCTTGTTGTATTTACACATATCGAGCATATTGTGTGTATGATTGAAATGCTTGGTATGTGTGGGATCTGACTATCTAGTTGTTTATTCTTAGTAGCCTCTCTTACCGGGAAATGTCTCCTAGTGTCTCCACTGGTAGCTTGCTACTGCTCCGGAGCACTAGGCTGGCCAGCATGTGTCCTTCTTCGTTTCTGTGTCTGTCCTTTCGGGGAAATGTCACGCGGTGGATACCGGAGTCCTGTTAGCCCGCTACAGCCCGGTTTACCGGAGTCCTGCTAGCCCAGTGCTACAGCCTGGATTCACTTGCTATTGACCGACACGTTCGATGCTGGGTCATGGATGCCTGTCCCTGTAAGTCTGTGCCACTTTGGGTTTACAACTAGCCATGTCAGCCCGGGCTCCTTACCATATGGATGCTAGCGACACTATCATATACGTGTGCCAAAAGGTGCAAACGGTCCCGGGCAAAGGTAAGACGACACTCGTGGGAATACCGTGCGTGAGGCCGCAAAGTGATATGAGGTGTTACATGCTAGATCAATGTGGCATCGAGTCGGGGTCCTGACAACTCTTCCCTAGTTTGGCAAGGGAGTACAATAGTGATCTAGGAGTAGATCACTGGACATTGGTCAAAATTATCCTTAGTGGAATAAGGATATGTTTCTCAATTATGGAGGTGACAAAAGGTTCGTCGTAAAAGGTTACGTTGATACAAGTTTTGGCACTGATCCAGATGACTCTAAGTCTTAATCTGGATACATATTGAAAGTGGGAGCAATTAGCTAGAGTAGCTCCGTGCAGAGTATTGTAGACATAGAATATTTGCAAAATACATACGGCTCTGAATGTGACAGACCCATTGACTAAACTTCTCTCACGAGCAAAACATGATCATACCTTTGTACTCTTTGGGTGTTAATCACATAACGATGTGAACTAGATTATTGACTCTAGTAAACCCTTTGGGTGTTGATCACATGACGATGTGAACTATGGGTATTAATCACATACAGATGTGAATATTGGTGTTGAATCACATGGTGATGTGAACTAGATTATTGACTCCAGTGCAAGTGGGAGACTGAAGGAAATAGGCCCTAGAGGCAATAATAAAGTTATTATTTATTTCCTTATATCATGATAAATGTTTATTATTCATGCTTGAATTGTATTAACCGGAAACATGATACATGTGTGAATACATAGACAAACATAGTGTCACTAGTATGCCTCTACTTGACTAGCTCATTAATCAAAGATGGTTATGTTTCCTAATCATAGACATGTGTTGTCACTTGATTAATGGGATCACATCATTAGGAGAATGTTGTGATTGACTTGACCCATTCCGTTAGCTTAGCACTTGATCGTTTAGTATGTTGCTATTTCTTTCTTCTTGACTTATACAAAGTTCCTACAACTATGAGATTGTGCAACTCCCGTTTACCGGAGGAACACTTTGTGTGCTACCAAACATCACAACGTAATTGGGTGATTATAAAGGTGCTCTACATGTGTCTCAAAGGTACATGTTGAGTTGGCATAATTCGAGATTAGGTTTTGTCACTCCGATTGTCGGAGGGGTATCTCTGGGCCATCTCGATAATACTCATCACTTAAGCCTTGCAAGCATTGTAACTAATGAGTTAGTTATGAAATGGTGTATTACGGAACGAGTAAAGAGACTTGCCGGTAACGAGATTGAACTAGGTATTGGATACCGACGATCGAATCTCAGGCAAGTAACATACCGATGACAAAGGGAACAATGTATGTTGTTATGCGGTTTGACCGATAAAGATCTTCGTAGAATATATAGGAACTAATATGAACATCCAGGTTCCACCATTGGTTATTGACCAAGAATAGTTCTAGGTCATGTCTACATAGTTCTCGAACCCGTAGGGTCCGCACGCTTAACGTTACGATGACAGTTTTATTATGAGTTTATAAGTTTTGATGTACCGAAGTTTGTTCGGAGTCCCGGATGTGATCACGGACATGACGAGGAGTCTCGAAATGGTCGAGACGTAAAGATCGCTATATTGGACGACTATATTCAGACATCGGAAAGGTTCCGGGTGATTCGGGTATTTTTCGGAGTACCGGGGAGTTACGGGAATACGGGGAGGAGTATTGGGCCTTAACGGGCCTTAGTGGGAAGGAGCCAGGAGGTGGCGCGCGCCCCTCCCAAGCCCAGTCCGAATTGGACAAGGGGTTTGGGGCACGGCCCCCCTCTCCCTTCCTTCTCCACTCCCCTCCTTTCCCCCCTTCTCCTAGTTGGACTAGGAAAGAAGGAGTCCTACTCCCGGTGGGAGTAGGACTCCCCTTGGCGCGCCCTCCTAGGCCGGCTACCCCCTCCCCCTTGGCTCCTTTGTATACGGGGGCAGGGGGGCACCCCATGACACACAAGTTGATCTACGGATCGTTCCTTAGCCGTGTGCGGTGCCCCCTCCACCATATTCCACCTCAGTTATATCGTCGCGGAGTTTAGGCGAAGCCCTGCGCCGGTAGAACATCATCATCGTCACCACGCCGTCGTGCCGACAAAACTCATCCCCGACGCTTTGCTGGATTGGAGCCTGGGGAACGTCATCGAGCTGAACGTGTGCTGAACACGGAGGTGCCGTACGTTCGGTGCTTGGATCGGTCGGATCGTGAAGACGTACGACTACATCAACTGCATTGTGCTAACGCTTCCGCTTACGGTCTACGAGGGTACGTGGACAACACTCTCCCCTCTCGTTGCTATGTCATCACCATGATCTTGCGTGTACGTAGGAAATTTTTGAAATTACTATGTTCCCCAATAGTGGCATCCGAGCCTAGGTTTTATGCGTTGATGTTATATGCACGAGTAGAACACAAGTGAGTTGTGGGCGATACAAGTCATACTGCTTACCAGCATGTCATACTTTGCTTCGGCGGTATTGTGAGATGAAGCGGCCCGGACTGAGATTACGCGTACGCTTACGCGAGACTGGTTTCACCGTTACGAGCACTTGTGCTTAAAGGTGGATGGCGGGTGTCTGTCTCTCTCACTTTAGCTGAATCGAGTGTGGCTACGCCTGGTCCTTGCCAAGGTTAAAACAACACTAACTTGACGAACTATTGTTGTGGTTTTGATGCGTAGGTAAGAACGGTTCTTGCTAAGCCCATAGCAGCCACGTAAAATTTGCAACAACAAAGTAGAGGACGTCTAACTTGTTTTTGCAGGGCATATTGTGATGTGATATGGTCAAGACGTGATGCTATATTTTATTGTATGAGATGATCATGTTTTGTAACCGAAGTTATCGGCAACTGGCAGGAGCCATATGGTTGTCGCTTTATTGTATGAAATGCAAACGCCCTGTAATTGCTTTACTTTATCACTAAGCGGTAGCGATAGTCGTAGAAGCAATAGATGGCGTAACGACAACGATGCTACGATGGAGATCAAGGTGTCGCGCCGGTGGCAATGGTGATCACGACGGTGCTTCGAAGATGGAGATCACAAGCACAAGATGATGATGGCCATATCATATCAGTTATATTGATTGCATGTGATGTTTATCCTTTATGCATCTTATCTTGCTTTGATTGACGGTAGCATTTTAAGACGATCTCTCACTAAAAATTATCAAGAAGTGTTCTCCCTGAGTATGCACCGTTCCCAAAGTTCGTCGTGCCCAGACACCATGTGATGATCGGGTGTGATAAGCTCTACGTCCATCTACAACGGGTGCAAGCCAGTTTTGCACACACAGAATACTCAGGTTAAACTTGACGATCCTAGCATATGCAGATATGGCCTGGGAACACGGAGACTGAAAGGTCGAGCGTGAATCATATAGTAGATATGATCAACATAGTGATGTTCACCATTGAAAACTACTCCATCTCACGTGATGATCGGTTATGGTTTAGTTGATTTGGATCACGTGATCACTTAGAGGATTAGAGGGATGTCTATCTAAGTGGGAGTTCTTAAGTAATATGATTAATTGAACTTAAATTTATCATGAACTTAGTCCTGGTAGTATTTTGCAAATTATGTTGTAGATCAATAGCTCGCGTTGTTGCTTTCGTATGTTTATTTTGATATGTTCCTAGAGAAAACCGTGTTGAAAGATGTTAGTAGCAATGATGCGGATTGGATCCGTGATCTGAGGTTTATCCTCATTGCTGCACAGAAGAATTATGTCCTTAATGCACCTCTAGGTGACAGACCTATTGCAGGAGCAGATGCAGACGTTATGAACGTTTGGCTAGCTCAATATGATGACTACTTGATAGTTTAGTGCACCATGCTTAACGACTTAGAATCGGGACTTCAAAGACGTTTTGAACATCATGGACCATATGAGATGTTCCAGGAGTTGAAGTTAATATTTCAAGCAAATACCCGAGTTGAGAGATATGAAGTTTCCAACAAGTTCTATGGCTAAAAGATGGAGGAGAATCGCTCAACTAGTGAGCATGTGCTCAGATTGTCTGGATACTACAATCGCTTGAATCAAGTGGGAGTTAATCTTCCATATAAGATAGTGATTGATAGAGTTCTCTAGTCACCATCACCAAGTTAGTAGAACTTTGTGATGAACTATAGTATGCAAGGGATGACGAAAGCGATTCCCGAGCTCTTCGTGATGTTGAAATCGACGAGGGTAGAAATCAAGAAAAAGCATCAAGTGTTGATGGTTGACAAGATCACTAGTTTCAAGAAAAGGGCAAAGGGAAAGAAAGGGAACTTCAACTAGAATGACAAGCAAGTTGTCACTCCCACGAAGAAGCCCAAAGATGAACCAAAGCCTGAAACTGAGTGCTTACACTGCAAAGGAAATGGTCACTGGAAACGGAAAAACCCTGAATATTTGGTGGATAAGAAGGATGGCAAAGTGAACAAGGGTATATTTGATATACGGTTATTGATGTGTGCTTTACTAGTGTTTATAGTAGCCCCTGAGTATTTGATACTTGTTCGGTTGCTAAGATTAGTAACTCGAAACAGGAGTTACAGAATAAACAAAGACTAGTTGAAGGGGAAGTGACGATGAGTGTTGGAAGTAGTTCCAAGATTGATATGATCATCATCGCACACTCCCTATACTTTCGGGATTAGTGTTAAACCTAAATAAATGTTATTTGGCGTTTGCGTTGAGCATGAATATGATTTGATCATGTTTATTGCAATACGGTTATTCATTTAAAATCACAGAATAATTGTTGTTCTATTTAAATGAATAAAACCTTCAATGGTCATACACCCAACGAAAATAGTTTGTTGGCTCTCGATCATAGTGATGCACATATTCATAATATTGATGCCAAAAGATGCAAAGTTAATAATGATAGTGCAAATTATTTGTGGCACTGCCGTTTTTGGTCATATCGGTGTAAAGCGCATGAAGAAACTCCATAAAGATGGATTTTCGGAATCACTTGGTTATGAATCATTTGATGCTTGCGAACCATGCCTTTTGTGCAAGATGACTAAAACTCCGTTCTCCGTAACAATGGAACAAGCTACTGACTTATTGGAAATAATACATACCGATGTATGTGATCCAATGAGTGTTGATGCTCGTGGCAAGTATCGTTATTTTCTGACCTTCACAAGATGATTTGAGCAGATATGGGTATATCTACTTGATGAAACATAAGTCTGAAATAGTTGAAAAGTTCAAAGAATTTCAGAGTGAAGTGGAAAAATCATCGTAACAAGAAAATAAAGATTCTGCGATTTGATCGCGGAGACGAATATTTGAGTTATGAGTTTGGTCTTCAATTAAAACAATGTGGAATAGTTTCACAGCTCACGCCACCTGGAACACCACAACGTTATGGTGTGTCCAAACATCATAACCGCACTTTATTGGATATAGTGCGATCTATGATGTCTCTCACTGATTTACCACTATTTTTTTGGGTTATGCATTAGAGACAGCTGCATTCACGTTAAAAGGGCACAATCTAAATCCGTTGAGACGACACCATATGAACTGTGGTCTAGCAAGAAACCCAAGTTGTTGTTTCTTAAAGTTTGGGGCTGCGATGCATATGTGAAAAAGTTTCATCCTGATAAGCTCAAACCCAAATTGGAGAAGTGCGTCTTCATAGAATACCCAAAGGAATTGTTGGGTACACCTTCTATCACAGATCCAAAGGCAAGTTATTCATTGCTAAAATGGATCCTTTCTAGAGAAGGAGTTTCTCTCGAAAGAAGTGAATGGGAGGAAAGTAGAGCTTGATAAGGTAACTGTACCTTCTCCCGAATTGGAAAGTAGTTAATCACAGAAATCGGTTCCAGTGATTCCTACACTAATTAGTGAGGAAGCTAATGATGATGATCATGAAAGTTCAGATCAAGTTATTACCGAACCTCGTAGGTCTTCCAGACTAAGATCCGCACCAGAGTGGTACGGTAATCCTGTTCTGGAAGTCATGTTGCTAGACCATGATGAACCTACGAACTATGAGGAAGCGATGATGAGCCTAGATTCCGCAAAATGGCTAGAGGCCATGAAATCTGAGATGGGATCCATGTATGAAAACAAAGTATGGACTTTGGTTGACTTGCCCGATGATCGGCAAGCCATTGAGAATAAATGGATCTTTAAGAAGAAGACTGACGCTGATGGTAATGTAACTGTCTATAAAGCTCGACTTGTTGCAAAAGGTTTTCGACAAGTTCAAGGGGTTGACTACGATGAGACTTTCTCACCCGTAGCGATGCTTAAGTCTGTCCGAATCATGTTAGCAATTGCCACATTTTATGATTATGAAATTTGGCAAATGGATGTCAAAACTGCATTCTTGAATGGATTTCTGGAAGAAGAATTGTATATGATGCAACCAGAAGGTTTTGTTGATCCAAAAGGTGCTAACAAAGTGTGCAAGCTCCAGCGATCCATCTATGGACTGGTGCAAGCATCTCGGAGTTGGAATAAACGCTTTGATAGTGTGATCAAAGCATATGGTTTTATACAGACTTTTGGAGAAGCATGTATTTACAAGAAAGTGAGTGGGAGCTCTGTAGCATTTCTGATATTATATGTAGATGACATATTATTAATTGGAAATGATATAGAATTTCTGGATAGCATAAAGGGATACTTGAATAAAAGTTTTTCAATGAAAGACCTCGGTGAAGCTGCTTACATATTGGGCATCAAGATTTATAGAGATAGATCAAGACGCTTAATAGGACTTTCACAAAGCACATACCTTGATAAAATTTTGAAAAATTTCAAAATGGATCAGGCAAAGAAAGGGTTCTTGCCTGTGTTGCAAGGTGTGAAGTTGAGTAAGACTCAAGACCCGACCATGGCAGAAAATAGAAAGAGAATGAAAAATCATTCCCTATGCCTCAGTCATAGGTTCTATAAAGTATGCTATGTTGTGAACCAGACCTATTGTATACTCTGCCCTAGTTTGGCAAGGGAGTACAATAGTGATCCAGGAGTAGATCACTGGACATTGGTCAAAATTATCCTTAGTGGAATAAGGATATGTTTCTCAATTATGGAGGTGACAAAAGGTTCGTCGTAAAAGGTTACGTCGATACAAGTTTTGGCACTGATCCAGATGACTCTAAGTCTTAATTTGGATACATATTGAAAGTGGGAGCAATTAGCTAGAGTAGCTCCGTGCAGAGTATTGTAGACATAGAATATTTGCAAAATACATACGGCTCTGAATGTGACAGACCCATTGACTAAACTTCTCTCACGAGCAAAACTTGATCATACCTTTGTACTCTTTGGGTGTTAATCACATAACGATGTGAACTAGATTATTGACTCTAGTAAACCCTTTGGGTGTTGGTCACATGACGATGTGAACTATGGGTATTAATCACATACAGATGTGAATATTGGTGTTGAATCACATGGTGATGTGAACTAGATTATTGACTCTAGTGCAAGTGGGAGACTGAAGGAAATAGGCCCTAGAGGCAATAATAAAGTTATTATTTATTTCCTTATATCATGATAAATGTTTATTATTCATGCTAGAATTGTATTAACCAGAAACATGATACATGTGTGAATACATAGACAAACATAGTGTCACTAGTATGCCTCTACTTGACTAGCTCATTAATCAAAGATGGTTATGTTTCCTAATCATAGACATGTGTTGTCACTTGATTAATGGGATCACATCATTAGGAGAATGTTGTGATTGACTTGACCCATTCCGTTAGCTTAGCACATGATCGTTTAGTATGTTGCTATTGCTTTCTTCATGACTTATACAAAGTTCCTACAACTATGAGATTGTGCAACTCCCGTTTACCGGAGGAAGACTTTGTGTGCTACCAAACATCACAACGTAATTGGGTGATTATAAAGGTGCTCTACAGGTGTCTCCAAAGGTACATGTTGAGTTGGCATAATTCGAGATTAGGTTTTGTCACTCCGATTATCGGAGAGGTATCTTTGGGCCATCTCGGTAATACTCATCACTTAAGCCTTGCAAGCATTGTAACTAATGAGTTAGTTATGAAATGGTGTATCACGGAATGAGTAAAGAGACTTGCTGGTAACGAGATTGAACTAGGTATTGCATACCGACGATCGAATCTCAGGCAAGTAACATACCGATGACAAAGGGAACAACGTATGTTGTTATGCGGGTTGACCGATAAAGATCTTCGTAGAATATATAGGAACCAATATGAACATCCAGGTTCCACTATTGGTTATTGACCGAGAATAGTTCTAGGTCATGTCTACATAGTTCTCGAACCCGTAGGGTCCGCACGCTTAACGTTACGATGACAGTTTTATTCTGAGTTTATAAGTTTTGATGTACCGAAGTTTGTTCAGAGTCCCGGATGTGATCATGGACATGACGAGGAGTCTCGAAATGGTCGAGACGTAAAGATCTATATATTGGACGACTATATTCGGACATCGGAAAGGTTCCGAGTGATTCGGGTATTTTTCGGAGTACCGAGGAGTTACGGGAATACGGGGAGGAGTATTGGGCCTTAACAGGCCTTAGTGGGAAGGAGCCAGGAGGTGGCGCGCGCCCCTCCCAAGCCCAGTCCGAATTGGACAAGGGGTTTGGGGCGCGGCCCCCTCTCCCTTCCTTCTCCACTCCCCTCCTTTCCCCCCTTCTCCTAGTTGGACTAGGAAAGAAGGAGTCCTACTCCCGGTGGGAGTAGGACTCCCCTTGGCACGCCCCTCCTTGGCCGGCCACCCCCTCCCCCTTGGCTCCTTTATATACGGGGGCAGGGGGGCACCCCATGACACACAAGTTGATCTACGGATCGTTCCTTAGCCGTGTGCGGTGCCCCCCTCCACCATATTCCACCTCGGTTATATCGTCGCGGAGTTTAGGCGAAGCCCTGCGCCGGTAGAACATCATCATCGTCACCACGCCGTCGTGCTGACGGAACTCATCCCCGACGCTTTGCTGGATTGGAGCCCGGGGAACGTCATCGAGCTGAACGTGTGCTGAACACGGAGGTGCCGTACGTTCGGTGCTTGGATCGGTCGCATCGTGAAGATGTACGACTACATCAACCGCGTTGTGCTAACACTTCCGCTTACGGTCTACGAGGGTACATGGACAACACTCTCCCCTCTCGTTGCTATGTCATCACCATGATCTTGCGTGTACGTAGGAAATTTTTGAAATTACTACGTTCCCCAACACTTTGATGGTTCTAAGATGTTGAATGGTTCCGGTGCTGGGGTAGTGTTGGTTTCCCCCCGAGGAGATAAGCTCAGATATGTGCTCACTTTGACTCCTCCAATAATGAAGCAGAATACGAAGCACTTTTGTATGGGTTGCGTATGGCCATTTCACTCGGCATCCGTCGCCTCATGGTCTATGGTTACTCAGATTTGGTGGTTAACCAAGTGATGAAGGAGTGGGACGTCAGAAGCCCAACCATGATTGGGTACTGCAATGCAGTAAGAAAGCTAGAGAAGAAATTCGAGGGGTTAGAGCTTCATCATATACCCCGACTGAAAAATCAAGCGGCTGATGATTTGGCAAAAATAGGTTCCAAGAGAGGAGCCATTCCTAGTAATGTGTTTTTGGAACACATTCATACACCATCAGTTCAAGAGGATCCTTTCACCGAAAAAGCCTCGTAGCCAAAAAGTGCCACGGATCCGACTGAAGTTGAGGTCCCAGCTATGGTCGACCTCATCATGGAAGTTTTGGTCATCACTCCCCACTGGACAGTGCCGTACATCACGTATATCCTAAGGAAAGAGCTCCCATAGAATGAAGAAGAGGCTCGACAGATCGTCCGTCGATCCAAGGCCTTTACTGTGATAAAGGGACTGTTGTACATGGAAAGCGCGACTGGAGCCAGTCAGAAATGTATAACACTAGAAGAAGGTCAGATAATTCTTAATGATATCCACTCGGGGACCTGTGGTCATCATGCGTCCTCTCGGACCATTGTGGCTAAAGCATACCGAGCGGGGTTTTACTGGCCAAAAGCAAATGAAATGGCGAAGGAGATAGTTGACAAGTGTGAAGGATGTCAGTTCTATTCCAATATGTCACACAAACCCACCTCAGCCTTGAAGACCATTCCACTCGGCTGGCCCTTCGCTGTTTGGGGATTGGATATGGTTGGACCACTGAGAACTGGCAGGAGCGGTTTCACCCATGTACTGGTAGCAGTCGACAAGTTCACTAAGTGGATTGAAGCCAAGCCTATCAAGAATCTTGATGCCTCCACTACTATCAGCTTCATCAGAGAGTTGATATTCAGATATGGAGTTCCGCATAGCATCATCACTGATAATGGGTCAAACTTCGATTCCCCCCAATTCAGAGCCTTTTGCGCTTCTCAAGGCACGCGAGTCGACTACGCTTCCGTCGCTCATCCCCAGTCGAATGGACAAGCAGAAAGAGCAAACGGCCTAATTCTCAAAGGACTGAAACCCCGGTTGATGCATGATCTCAAACACGCACCAGACGCATGGGTCGACGAACTTCCATCAATTCTTTGGGGATTGAGGACTACTCCTAATTGGTCGACAGGGCGAACTCCATTCTTTCTGGTCTATGGAGCTGAAGCGGTTCGGCCGAGTGACCTGCTTCACAATGCGCCCCGAGTCGAGCTCTACTCTGAAGATGAAGCAGAACAAGCCCGGCAGGATGCAGTCGACCTTCTAGAAGAAGAAAGAGAGATGGCCATGATCCGATCGACTATCTCTCAGCAGGACTTGCGTTGATTCCATGCCAGAAACGTGAAGAGTTGAGCCTTCCAAGAAGGAGACTTGGTCCTCCGAGTGGATCAACAGAAGCCACACAAACTCGCCCCTACTTGGGAAGGCACCTTCATCGTCACCAAAGTTCTCCACAACGGAGCGTACCATATTTACAATGTCGACCGCCAGATCGATGAGCCACGAGCTTGGAATGAGGAGCCGCTCCGCCCCTTTTATACTTAAGTACTCACTCGGATGAGATGTAATAAGAAGTACCTCTGTAGTTTGTTTATCAAAGACAAGAGTGTTATATTTTTCCCATTGATTGTTGTTGCTTTTGTTTACGTGAGAAATCCCCCAGTGGGTGGCTTAGTTGTGAATCTGTTTCGCCTATGTTTGTAAAAATATCCTACCGAGGGACGAGCAAGCCTCTCACTCGGAGGCTTAGCTCCGAAACCGTTTCGCCTAAGTATTTGAAAATCCTACCGAGTGGAGAGCAAACCTCTCACTCGGAGGCTTAACTGTGAATCCGTTTCGCCTAAGTATTTGAAAATCCTACCGAGTGGAGAGCAACCCTCCCACTCGGGGGCTTAGCTGCAGTCCAGTACTCGCCTAAGTATTTGAAAATTCTACCGAGTGGAGAGCAACCCTCCCACTCGGAGGCTTAGCTGCAGTCTAGTACTCGCCTAAGTATTTCAAAATCCTACCGAGTGGAGAGCAACCCTCCCACTCGGAGGCTTAGCTGCGAATCCGTTTCGCCTAAGTATTTGAAAATCCTACCGAGTGGAGAACAACTCTCCACTCGGAGGCTTAGTTGCAGTCCAGTACTCGCCTAAGTATTTGAAAATCCTACCGAGTGGAGAACAACTCTCCACTCGGGGGCTTAGCTGCAGTCCAGTACTCGCCTAAGTATTTGAAAATCCTACCGAGTGGAGAGCAAACCTCCCACTCGGGGGCTTAGCTGCAGTCCAGTACTCGCCTAAGTATTTGAAAATCCTACCGAGTGGAGAGCAACCCTCCCACTCGGAGGCTTAGCTGCAGTCTAGTACTCGCCTAAGTATTTCAAAATCCTACTGAGTGGAGAGCAAACCTCCCACTCAGGGGCTTAGCTGCAGTCCAGTACTCGCCTAAGTATTTGAAAATCCTACTGAGTGGAGAGCAAACCTCCCACTCAGGGGCTTAACTCAGTCCAGTACTCGCCTAAGTATTTGAAAATCCTACCGAGTGGAGTGCAAACCTCCCACTCGGGGGCTTAGCTGCACTCCAGTACTCGCCTAAGTATTTGAAAATCCTACCGAGTGGAGAGAAAACCTCCCACTCGGAGGCTTAGCTGCAGTCCAAGTGCTCGCCTAAGTATGAAATCCATTCCGATCCGCAAGGACGACGAGGTGCAGGTCGACTGCTACCTTATCCTTTGGAGCTACGCCACAAATACAATGTGCGCTCTGCAAGGACGACGAGGTGCAGGTCGACTGCTACCTTCTCCTTCGGAGCTACGCCACAAATACAATGTGCACTCTGCAAAGACGACAAGGTGTAGGTCGACTGCTACCTTCTCCTTCGGAGCTACGCCACAAATACAATGTGCGCTCTGCAAGGACGACAAGGTGCAGGTCGAATGCTACCTTCTCCTTTCGAGCTACGCCACAAATACAATGTGCACTCTGCAAGGACGACGAGGTGCAGGTCGACTACTACCTTCTCCTTCGGAGCTACGCCAGAAATACAATGTGCGCTCCATCCCGATCCGCAAGGACGCAGGTCGACTGCAATCTGTGCTCCGTCCCTACCTGCAAGAGCGATGAGGTGCACGTCGACTGGATTCTCCACCTCAGAGCTGCGTCACAAGCACTAAAGTATATTCCGAGTGAAGAACAAAGTTTGCTCGAAGGCAAATGCAAGAATATTCAATGATAAGCCAAGTTCAGATAACATCATATGGATTCAGAAGTACTCAGGCATCAAGCCTGTAAAAGTTTATCGGTTACAAAACCACTCGGCATTCCGAGGCAAATTTAGGGCGAACCATAGAAGTTTTTCTTACTCCTCGGGTGGAGGACTGGAAGGCGCGACAAACTGGTCCAGGTCGATTCCGTCAGCAATCCGAGTGGCAGCAGCAATGAAGGTCTCCATGAAAGATTGGAAGTCATGCTTCTTGGTATTGGCCACTTTGAGGGACGCCAGCTTGTCCTCTCGCGCATCCTTGCAGTGAACACGGACCAGGGATAGAGCAACATCAGCACCACACCTGGCAGAATACTTCTTCCATTCTTGCACTCGACCTGGAACTTCATTCAGTCGAGTCATTAGAGACTCGAGGTCATTTCGAAGCGTCTCTCCCGGCCAGAGTGTCATGTTGATTTGCGACGCCACAACCTTCAGTCGAGCAAGGTAGTCAACCACACTAGCAACACGAGACTCCAGTCAGAGCATGTTCATAGCAGCTTCGTCCTTCACAAGAGAGTTAATGGGGTCCAAGCCTGTCTCCACTCGACTGGTCTCCTCCATGAAGTTTTGGCAGAATTCTGTAAACACAACTCAAATATAAACCAGCAGTTCTATGATAAGTCGATGATTACAAGTCAGTCGGGTAGGAGAGATTAACCTCAAGCATGATGAATAACTTCTTGGCGAGCCCTCCCAGATAAGCCTCCAGATCGTTCTTCTTCCCCACCAGTTCACCAGCCTTGTCATTCAGAGCTATCTTATCATTCTTCAGACGGCTGACTTCCTTGTTGACCGTGTCGAGAGCAGCTTTCAGATTGGCGTTCTCCTCTTCAAGTTTACCGACTGAAGCCAGTTTTTCTTCCGCAAGCTTAGTTTTGTCCAAAGCCGCCTTCTGCGCCCCGGCAAGGTCGTGGTCCTTCTTTTTCAGAACCTCCTTCATTTTATCTGCAAAATGACAATGAGATCAGAATCAGGAATGAGCAGAAAGATAAAGACAGTTGTCAAGTTCTCACAAATCATACCTTTTGCTTCGTCCTTCGCCTTCTGAAAGTTCTCCTGAACAAGCTTCAAGTCAAGGTCGAGCTGGATATGTTTGTTTTCCAACTCAGTATAGCGAGCCACAAGCTCGCAAGATTTCTGCGAAGAGTCAGTCGACAGACATCAAAGAGAGGTTGCTTCCGAGTGACTAAGAGAAAAGCCGTAACATTTCTAAGACTACAGTCGAATCAAAATATTCAACAGTAGTCTCTGGGACTACACCCAGTGGGTGCACTCAGCGTGCCCCCACTGGTTCTACCGACTTGGTCCGATCAGTCAGCCGAAAAGAGACAAAGAGGTTATGATCCTAAAACTATAGCTCTATAGCTAACTACCAGCAGTCAGCCTTGGTCTCATCATGATCTACCAAAAAAAGAGGTTCTTCAGACTACAGTCGACTGCCAGCAGTCCACCATAGTCTCGGAGACTACACCCAGTGGGTGCACTCAGCGTGCCCCCACCATTTCCAAGATTCCATTCGACATGGTCCGACCAGACCGAGTGAAGATGTTAGAGTGAAGAAATTCAAAATACAAAGACTACAGTCGACTTCCAGCAGTCCACCATAGTCTCGGGGACTACACCCATTGGGTACACTCAGCATGCCCCCACCAATCCAAAATTTCAATCGACACACCCAGTGGGTGTACAGGTACAAAGATATTCGGAAAAAAATTCTTCAGATAGCATATCCTAACATAACAAGCGGTGACCAACTAACCTGGACGTTGCTCTGAAGGGCTGAGCTAGCATCATAGGCCGCTTGGCTGGCTTCCCGGGTCGCCTTCACCTGCTCCATCATGATCCCCGCCTGGCGTATAGCCTCCTTAGCAGGACCCGCTTGGCCCTCTGGGACGTGGTGTGTGGCGAAAAGGGAGGGCGGGTCAGCAGTCGACGACGAAGGCCGGGCACTTGTCAGCGGCACAACGAAGGACACAAAATTCCGAGTGATGCTGCCACCCTCTTGAACCGATGTCTCAGGCACTGATGCAATCGGAGTGGTCTTGCCAGCCGACACCTTTTTATTCCTCCTCGCCCTCACTGGCACCTCGTCGTCATCATCAGGAAGATCAATGACATGAGGGGTTAGCTACAGGAAAAATCCAAAGTTAAAATCGAAAAATCCAATCGACCAAAAGTGAAACTACAGAGAGCGTACCACGGTTGGAGGTGGCAGCGTCTTCCATTTCCTGGTCTTTGTTCTTGGCGGAGGTCTCGGAGGTAGCAGCACTGCAGATTTCAGAAAACAGTCAGTTAATCAATGAGTCGACCAAGAGTTCGTCCGTGCTAAACAAGAAGACACAAGTTCTGTTGTTACCCGGAAATGGTGGGAATGGCCATTCTCATCTTGGGCAAGGCCTTCGGCGGCTTTGATGGCGCAGCTCGTGGATGCTTCAGCGCTTTTTCAGTCGGCGCCGGAGAAACCGCCCGAGGGCGCTTTGACGATTGCCCAACGGGCGCAATCGCTTTGCTGCGCTCACTCGCGGGGTCCTGGGCGAGCTTGGATCGCCTTTCCGTGCGAGGAGGATCGACTTCCTCCTCCTCCTCTTCGCTGGAGCCGTCATCATCCTCTTCCCCCTCACCATCAAATTGCCACTCCTCCTCACTTTCACCTCCGCTCGCCTCTCCCTCCTCGGCCTGTTCTTGCGCCCCCTTGGGCGTCGAGTACATCTCAGTCGTGGCCTAGAAGACAACAAACAAGACAAAAGTCAGTTGACTGATTTTACGCAAACAGAATGAAGAAAGCAAGATCACAGTCAGAGATGGAGAATTGGACCTTGTCTACTTCGTATGATTGGTCGAGTGGAGGAATCCTCCTGGCTCCTCGAGGGTTGTCTTTGTTCCCTGTGATGCTCGCTAGTCACCTCTCCAGCATGGCATCATCAATCTCCTCCGGGTGGATCCGAGTGGTGTCCTCAGTACCAAAATACAACCACATCTGGTGGTCTCGAGTTTGAAGCTGCTGGATGCGTCGTCGGAGGAAGACCTCCAAGAGGTCCATGTCGTTCACCCGTCACGGACAAGCTGGACGACACGCTCGACCAGCACCATAACCTGCGCCTTCTCTTCCGGGGTCACCTTCAAGGAGGAAGGCTTCCTCACCCGTTCCATGGAAAAAGGAGGGAGTCCGGTCGACTGCCCTGGCATCGGCTAGTCTTTGCAGTAGAACTAGGTCGACTGCCATCCACGGACCGAGTTGGGTAGGATCATGGCTGGAAAAGAGCTTTTTCCCCTCATTTGAACCCCAAGACCCCCACACATCTGAATCACTTGTGTTCTCTCGTCACTCGGATTGGCCTTTTTCACCGTCTGGGAGCGACAGGTGAAGATGTGCTTGAAAAGACCCCAATGAGGCCGGCAACCCGAGAAATTCTCGCACAAAGACACGAAAGCAGCGAGGTACACGATGGTGTTGGGTGTGAAGTGGTGGAGTTACGCCCCAAAGAAATTCAGAAATCCCCAAAAAAAAGGGTGAGGCGGCAAAGAAAACCCGCGGTCGACATGGGTGGCCAAGAGAACGCACTCACCCTCCTGAGGCTGCACCTCAGACTCCTTCCCCGGGAGCCGCGCCGATCCATGGGGGATCAGTCCTCCATCGGCCAGGTCGTCAAGATCTGCTTGACGAATCGTCGAGCGGATCCAGTTGCCCTGGATCCAGCCCCGCGGCAAGCCGGCCCTCGAGGAAGATCCGCCTCGACTGGTCGCCCTTCCCTCCGCCGTCACCGTCGCTTTCTTCGCCCGCTCCAGGGCCGCCGTCTTCTCTTTCACCATCGTCGCCGGAGAGAGGCGCACAGGGCAGCTGCACGGAGACGGAGGCGGACGCGGCGGGTAGGTCTAGTGAAGAGAGGAGGAAATAAGAATGCACTGTTCAAAAAACCCCGTCCGACGCCTTAAATGAGGTTACTTCCGAGTGACTGACTTGTAGGCCCGGGCGATCCTGTCAAATCCAGCAACAGCCGCCCGCGCGATACATGGCGAAAAAGGTGGCATGGAGATCGAGGCGTCTCCGCCCCTATCCCGTCCGATTACTGCGGCCTCCTTCGCCCCGCGCGCTTCCCAAAATTCGAATCCCGTAGAATCCGCGAGCAGTAGAACAACTTGTCAGACAGAGGATCTCCTCCACACCGTCACTCGGAACTTTTCAAGTAAAGAAATTCACTCGACTGAAACCAAGAATGGATCAAGGCGACCGGAAAAGAAGTTGATGTCGTTACTCAAGTTCTTGGATCCAGAGCCAGATACACTCATAGCACGGAAGGTGGGTCGGAAGAGTTCTCAATTCCTTCCCCACTCAAACCTCGATCCATTCGAGGGCTAATGATGAAGCTATGTACCTAGGGTAGGGTCATGGACCTGTCCAAACTACCCTACCCAAGGACATCTCTACAAGAAACCATCTGTCAATCGACTCAGAAGTGTTCCACTCGATAGACTCGAAGACACTCGACCATGAAGCCAACCACTCGACCATGAAGCCAGCCACTCGATGGCTGGGAGATCTACAGTCACTCTGCATGCAAACGGTCGGTCATTGAGTAGCTTTTATGGTCATCATAGCACTTTACTTATGGCGTTATCAGTAACGCCCGACCTTAATGTACCTTAAACCCTACATAACTGAGGGCCGGAGGGGTCTGGCGAACTCTATATAAGCCACCCCCCTCCTCAGTGTAAAGGGTTCGCACCCCTGTAACTCATACACACATAATCCAGTCGACCGCCTACGGGATCCAAGACGTAGAGCTGTTACTTCCTCCGAGAAGGGCCTGAACTCGTAAATCCCTTGTGTATACAACTACTCCATAGCTAGGATCTTGCCTCTCCATACCTACCCCCCTACACTACTGTCAGACTTAGAACCACGACAACCACTGCTCAGATCCGCCACTACGGAAAACAAGCCCGTCGGCTGCGCCGCCTATCCCCTCCCCCTCCTCTCCATCACTCCTTCGTCGAGGTGGTGCGAATGGGCTCGCACGGGGAGTGGCATGGGGAGAGGCCATCGATGTCGCCTCCCCTGGATCCGGAAGCTGAGAGGCAGCGTGAGCGCGACCTGCGCGCCAAGGCCAAGGTGCAGCTCGCAATCCAGGAGGCGGAGGCGGGGAAATGGGCCAGGTCGTCAAGATCTTCTTGACGAATCGTCAAGCGGATCCAGTCGCCCTGGATCCAGCCCCGCGGCAGGCCGGCCCTCGAGTAAGATCCGCCTCGACTGGTCGCCCTTCCCTTCGCCGTCACCGTCGCTTTCTTTGCCCGCTCCAGGGCCGCCGTCTTCTCTTTCACCATCGTCACCTGCGAGAGGCGCACAGGGCAGCTGCACGGAGATGGAGGCGGACGCGGCGGGTAGGTCTAGAGAAGAGAGGAGGAAATAAGAACGCACTATTCAAAAAAACCCGTCCGGCGCCTTATATGAGGTTACTTCCGAGTGACTGACTTGTAGGCCCGGGCGATCCTGTCAAATCCAGCAACAGCCGCACGCGCGATACATGTCGAAAAAGGTGGCGCAGAGATCGAGGCGTCTCCGCCCCTATCCCGTCCGATTACTGCGGCCTCCTTCGCCCCGCTCGCTTCCCAAAATTCAAATCTCGCAGAATCCGCGAGCAGTAGAACAACTTGTCAGACGGAGGATCTCGTCCACACCGTCACTTGGAACTTTTCAAGTAAAGAAATTCACTCGACTGAAACCAAGAATGGATCAAGGCAACCGGAAAAGAAGTTGGTGTCGTTACTCAAGTTCTTGGATCCAGAGCCAGATACACTCATAGCACGGAAGGTGGGTCGGAAGAGTTCTCAACTCCTTCCCCACTCAAACCTCAATCCATTCGGGGGATAATGATGAAGCTATGTACCTAGGGTAGGGTCATGGACCTGTCCAAACTACCCTACCCAAGGACATCTCGACAGGAAACCATTTGTCAATCGACTCAGAAGTGTTCCACTCGACAGACTCGAAGACACTCGACCATGAAGCCAACCACTCGACCATGAAGCCAACCACTCGACGGCTGGGAGATCTACAGTCACTCTACATGCAAACGGTCGGTCATTGAGTAGCTTTTATGGTCATCATAGCACTTTACTTATGGCGTTATCAGTAACGCCCGACCTTAATGTACCTTAAACCCTACATAACTGAGGGCCGGAGGGGTCTGGCGAACTCTATATAAGCCACCCCCCTCCTCAGTGTAATGGGTTCGCACCCCTGTAACTCATACACATAATCCAGTCGACCGCCTACGGGCTCCAAGACGTAGAGCTGTTACTTCCTCCGAGAAGTTCCTGAACTCGTAAATCCCTTGTGTATACAACTACTCCATAGCTAGGATCTTGCCTCTCCATACCTACCCCCCTACACTACTGTCAGACTTAGAATCACGACAACCACTGCTCAGATCCGCCGCTATGGAAAACAAGCCCGTCGGCTGTGCTGCCTATCCCCTCCCCCTCCTCTCCGTCACTCCTTCGTCGAGGTGGTGCGAATGGGCTCGCGCGGGGAGCGGCATGGGGAGAAGCCATCGATGTCGCCTCCCCTGGATCCGGAAGCTGAGAGGTAGCGTGAGCGCGACCTGCGCGCCAAGGCCAAGGTGCAGCTCGCAATCCAGGAGGCGGAGGCAGGTGGTTGGGGGCCGCCGCCTCCATGGTGGATCAAGGAGCAGGAGCGCAAGCACCAAAAGAAGGAGGAACACCGGCGGCGTGGTCTCGAGAAGAAGGAGTTGAAGCGCAAAGAGATGCAGCATCCTCTCGGCGGCGACCGGGTCGGCGACCCCTACGCCAAGAAGCATAAGCAGTGGCCGGGCCCCGCAGCGGATCTGCGCCGGGCTGCGCATGTGCTGCCGGGGGCGCCGTCTTCGTCCAAGGGCACGGGGGCCGAGCCGATCCCGGTGGAGGTGGAGGCGGCAGATGGGTCGGAGTGCTTCAAATGCGGGCGGGTCGGCCATTACCAAAACGAGTGCTCGTTCAAGCCCCACTGCATCCTCTATCAAGAAGAAGGCCACACCTCGGCCTACTGCCCAACCCGTGGCAAGCCGCTGCAGTTGCAGATCATGGGGAACGTGATCCCAGGCCAGGGTTTCTTCTGCCTCCCGTTCGTGGAGGGCCCAGAGGCCTATGCTGCGGGCGAGGGGCTGGACTTGGACGCGGCCTTCATCTCTGCCACTCCGGGCCTACTCTCCTCTATGATTCTGGAGGCGGAGTTGCCACACCTTTTTGAAGGAGAATGGGACTGGCGGGTGCTTCCGGTCAGCGTGGATCGATTCTCGGTGGTGTTTCCCAACAAGGCGATGCTAACGATGGCGACGTGAAGCGGAAAGTTGTTCCTCTCCCTCAACAATATCATGACGGAGATCCGGGAGGCGCGCGAGGAGGAGCCCAAGGCCATGTCCATGCCCGAGGTGTGGGTGAAGCTGTGGGGCGTGCCCCCCAAATAGCGGAGGGCCGATCGTCTCATGGCGGCTACCACCATGATCGGCCGCGCCATCGTGGTAGACGAATTGTCCCTGATCCGGGTGGGTCCGGTGCGGATGCGGTTCGCCTGCCGTGCCCCTGACAAGCTGTGTGGTCGCGTCAAGCTTTGGTTCAATGGCGAGGGGTATGCCATCAAGCTGGAGCCAGAGCTGGCAGCGCTGGGGCGCGGCGCGGCTCCTCCCCCGCCCCCACCTTCCAATGGCAAAGGCCCCAGCGACAAGGACAAGGATGATGACCACGACAATGATGAGAGCATGGGAGATGACTCCGTCAACACTGCGGTGCGGGACAAGCTGGGCATCCACGACAAGTCCCTGGACAAGACGGCGGGCCCGTCCAAGGGAAGGGGGCGGCTGCGGCTGCGTCTCCCGGTGCGACGGGCGCCCTTCTGGAGGTGAACCAGTACGGTTCCAACCTGGCCCTCGACTCCGAGGCGGAGCGGGGAGTGATGACCTCATGCGACTCTGGGCGTTGCTCCTCTCTCCTGCTTGGCGTGCGTTCCCCGGGGCTCGGGGGTGAAGAGCATGGGGACGGCTCCGCCATGTGGATGTGCCCCCCCCTCCGGAGGTGTGAGCAAGAGCGGCTTGGTGAGGCGGGCGAAGAAGACCGCGGGCCGCAAGGTGGCGTCATGGCTTTGGCCTCTCCGCTGGCCCCGGCTGGTGGCGGATCTGCGTCTGCCTCGTCGGGCCTGGCCGCTACCCTACGGGCGGAGGCCGTGGTTGTCCCGGTGGTCAAGGCGCGATGCTCCAAGGCGGTGGCTACGGATCCAACCCCGACGCGCACCAGTGGACGCCCCCAAGGGAGCCAAGGGCAACATGCCATCGCTCCAACACGCGCAACTTCTGCAGGCCGAGAAGAACATGGAGATTGACGGTAATCCCCCTCCTCTCATTTTACGATTCTTGAATCCTTCTCAGACATGCATCTAGGGGTTATTTTGGGGGACAGTGGGGTGGACTTGGCGTGTGAGGGAGATGCCCGTTCGCTAATATCGTTAGTTCGTGCGAAAGAACTTGCACAGGCAGCCCTTGCTAGTGCTGCAGCTGCGCATGTGGCCGCATCGGCAGATGGAGCAGGGGCACCCTCGACCGTGATTGCGCTCCCCGATCAGAGCGCGGTATCCGTAGGGGATGATACCGCCGCTCCCCCTTGTCTGCCCCAAAGGACGAGGCGTGTGGCAAAGGCGGTGACCTCGCGCGGGATCTGTCTCCGTAACCGCATTATTTGATGTTTTGGAACGTTCATGGCTTCGGCCACGCTGGGAGACGGACCCAGCTTAAGGAGTACATGCGCAATGAGGGCATTGACGCGGTAGGCATCTAGAAAACCATTAAGGTTGAGTTTCGCCACCACGAGTTGCTGATGATTGATCCCCTAGAGCGCTTCGCCTGGCATTGGTCCCCGGCTCGCGGCCACTCGGGTGGCATGCTCATGGGCTTAAGCATCCTATGCTTTGAGGTTTTGTCTTGGGAGACAGGCACCTTTTTTATTTTTGCCCATGTTAGACATAGGGCGTCGATGCGAGAATGGGTGATGCTTGTGGTGTACGGACCCGCTGATCACTCGCGCTCGCTCGAATTTCTGAACGAGCTCCAGGCCAGGGTCGGTCTTGCGGAAGCCCAGCAGTTGCCGTTGGTGATGGGGCGCGACTTCAATTTAATCCGCTCGCGCGCGGACAAGAACAATGCTAACATTAACTGGAACAGAGTCGCCATGTTCAACAATGCGATCGCAGCCATGGCACTTAGGGAAGTGGCCAGGTCTGGAGTGCGGTTCACCTGGACCAACAAACAGCTATCACCGATGCGGTCTGTTCTTGATATGGTGTTTGTTACGGCTGATTGGGAGCTTTGGTTCCCTCTATGCTCGTTGGTCGCCGAAACTAGGATCGGGTCTGACCACGTGCCTCTGGTCCTGTCCACCGGGGAGGACATGATCAAGTGTAGCCTGTGTTTCTTCTTTGAAACGGCTTGGTTCAAAATTCCTGATTTTGATCAGGTATTCAGGCA